>NC_073705.1:53318527-53661027 GCF_023634085.1 Falco cherrug | reverse complement strand
GACTTTCAAGCCTGAGTTTGCTCTGCACTGAAGATGTACACATTGTGAAGGGAACTTGTTGCATTTTCTTTGTAGTCCTTCTGTGCTTTTTTTTTTCCAAAAAAAAGCCCTTACCGGCTCTTGTTTTGGTTAGAAATATGGAAAATACCCAGCTGGAGATATCCATGGTGGAAATGACACTGCTTCGAGAGGGCTTTCGATGCCGCTTCACAAAGCTGGCTGCAACATCGTACGTGGTGTCTTGCAGGCAACATAAGTGGCACTAACAGTGGAAATCCGGATTGCACCGAGAGACAGGGCGGGGGGCAGTGAGGGTGCAAGAAAAGACCAAGCGAGAAGGTCTCAGGTGGAGCACTGCCATTCATCAGCACGCAGGGGGTGGCCTGGCTGTACCATGTTTTCAGCTCCTGCTATCTCAGCTGTTCCAGAGGTCTAGCAGGCCTGCAGGTTTGCTTCCTGATGCCCTTACCTCTGCATTTACAAGAGAAATGGAGTTTAAACCATGCTAAAAGCTTTTGGCTAAACCAGGCTCGAACTTGACAGTTGTCCCTGTGGCCGCCAATCTCCTGAAGGAAGCAGCCAGCAGCACCAGTGTAATTACGCCCTTCCAAGCGGCGATTGCACTCATCAAAGCCAAAGCCAAAGCTGAAATACCCTCTCTGTCCTTCCCAGGACTGTTAAGCAGTGGAGTGGCATCTCTCTTATTTAGCAGACCTCAGGAGATGTTTCAGATTTATTTGCATATAGCATTGCAGGTAGCCAACCTGGTTAACGTGTTAATTCTTCTAGAGCCGAACAAACCCTTCGTGCCTCTCAGGTCTCACCACGGCTTCTGCAGGGGGATCTCCATGCGTTGAACGGACGCAGTGGGTGACTTACATTGGTAGCTTTGTTTTTGTCTTAATTGTTTACATTTTGGCTTGACACAGCAGTCCCAATGCTTCTCTGGCCACATGTCAGTCTTGCTAATGCCCTTTCTGTGGCTGATCATCCACTGCAGAGCTGCTGAGGTATGGCCAGAGGTGGGAAGGGGCTTGCCTTTCAGTCGCCACTACATGTTGCTTAATGGTATTTACTTAGTTTGGGCTGGAAGTCTTATTCTTCTCTTGCTTATTGTCATTACTCACAGCAGTTTGTTTCACCTCTTATCTTGCTAACATGAAGTTTGGATAAAGCCTCTTAAGAAACAGCCCAAGTATGTGATAAATAACAGCCATAGGAGGCCACAGCCAAGTACTTTCAACTCTTGCCTTTTCTATTTTCTATTGTTTGTACTTAAGGATACATTTTAGACTTCACAGGCCAAATTCATCCTATTCAAATGAAGTTACCTCAGAGACATGCTTGGCTCTGTTGCTTTAAAAAAATAGATAATCCCAAACAGCAGGATAATTTTATGACCACTAATTACATTTGTTGCCATGCAAGCTAAGATAATGATAAGAGTAATCGTGTCTCATGCTTCAGGGCATACGCTCATCACCTGTGGACATCAGGAAGGAATTTTTCTCCCCGTGTACAGAACTGTTCAATTAACTAGATGTATTGTGGTGGTTTTGTTTTCTTTCTGTTTTCTTCCTCTGAAGCACCATCTATTAGCTTCAGTCAGAATAGGTATACCAGACCAGATTAACCGACAGTCTGATCCAATACGGGTATTCCTAAATCCCCATACTGGAAAGTAAAATCAGCTGAGGAAAAAGAATATGTAATCTTTTGCAATTTGGATACAGATGGTTTTTTAAATGCCTGAATATCCCGCCTGTAAACAACGTTGAGAATGCAGCAACGCTGAGCTTTGAGCTACCGTGTCGCATAAAAACCGGCGCTGCGAGTGTCCTGGTTTGAGGAAACTTGGAGCACGGCTCTTCTCTTTTGACTCTGTGAGTAGCATCTGCATTCGAGCACCACTGGCTCCTACGGATTATGTTTGTGGCTACCCGTCACGTTGCATTAGAATAGCCAGCCTCAGCCAGAAAAGCAATTGAAAGGCATTGGAAATCTGCCTCGCTGCCCACATCCAGGGAATAAGCTCTCTGATAATCCTAATAGAGAAGATCAAATTTGCCAAGAAAATAGAAGAGATTGCTTGTATTTTGCTTCATTCTCCTCAACTATCTTTCTGCTCCTCACAAGACTTAATCAACAGCTAATAAACCTCGGCTTCTCAGTGCACAACCGAGTATTGTCTTTCTAGTACTTGTGTTGGGACTGGGATTTATCTGTTATTGACTTCATCCCTTTCCTATCCTTCGCTTTTGTTTGGTCCCCATTCCCCTTTTCTCACTAGCGCTTGCTTTATTTTTATCTCTAGTAAAGCAGGTTTGCCATTTAATTAGCAGATTGGCCTCTACCTGAAGCCAAATGAAATGTAATCTCCTGTCGACCTGCATGCAAGGTAGAAATTCTGTGTCTGAAAGATTTCAACATTTGTCTTTGCTCATTTCTGGACAAAATCAGAAAACTCCCAGGTTTATTTCTGGGAGAATATTCTGAAAACAGAATGGTTTGGATTTGTCAAAACTTGTTGGGCCTTTGTTTTACGTTAATAAACCAGCCAAAAGGAAGCCATTTTGCAGCAAAACAGGAGCAGCTCTGCATTATTTCCACTGGCCTGGGGTAGCGAAAAACTGAGCAGTGGCATATTCAGATGCAGATTTTGGTGGTAGATGAGAAGATGAACTCCTCAAAAATTAAAGCGACCCGCCCTTTGCCGTTGGGGAGCTGAGCGGCTGGGAGGAGCGGGCAGCGCTGCCATCCCTGGGGACCCGCCGCCTCGCCGCCCTGCAGCCGGCTCTGCCCTGCCCGTGCCAATGCTGCGATGCCGAGCACCGGGAGGTCTCCTTTCCAACTCTGGCAGCCATCAGGGTGAATCATGAGATACAGCTCTTCTTAACAGTTCTATACACCTGTGTTATTAACTATTCATAAAACTATACGGCCCTTTTAAAACATCCAGCTACAGTTATTTAATTCTCTTGACTTGGACAATAAAAACGCGATTGGAGAGGATGTCAGACACTTCCCCAGGAGTCAGCCCCACAAATATAGATATCTCACAGGGCACCTGAGCTCCTGTGGTGGCTCGGCGTGGCTGAGCATTGAACCAACATCACCCAAATAAGCTCTCTTGATTCATATTAGGAAGAAAGGCGTCATATCGTAATCAAATAGCACAGGTCAGCGTAAGCAGTAACAGCTTATTTTCATTGCCGAGCCTGCACTGCACAAACACCTATCTGTCAGCATTCAACTGGTTTAGTTCCAGGCAAAATGACTTGCTTGCTATCCAATCTGGCGTGCTGGCAGTGCGGGAATGCAAACAGCCAGCCCTTTGTGTTCACCTGCAGCTCTATTCCCTTCATCAATAATTGCTAAAAAGACAAGCGAAATTTTTTATACGTTGATTCTAGAATTACATCACAGCAGTGCTTGTGTTTGATCAAAATTGCTAAGTGTTTTTTTGTAACTTGGAATAACATAAAAATTAAAGTCTTGAAAATTACACATATGCCTCATCTTAATATAAGGAATTCCAAAAACTACTTGTGAGACAAGTCATGCTCACCATATTCCTTGTAAATTGTCAGAAAATGGTTGACCAACCTATTCTCATTCCCTCAACAGCAATGGCAAAATGCTCAGTGCAGCTGGGAACATACCGCTGCAATGCAAAATTCTTAGCTGAGACTTCCAGATCTGAACATTTGCATGAAGCAAAGAGACCATTCAAATGCATTAACCAGGCCAAGCGTGTACCTACTGGTTTTATCCACAGTATCATAAAAACAACTATTCCCAGGGGCTTTGGCATGAGAAGGTGCCATCAGTCCTACCTGTAACCAAAGTCTGCCGAAGCTGAGGTTAGTCAGTACTGATGGGGAGCGCACACCATTTTGCAGGTTGGCTCCAAGGGAGAAGTTGCCTGTTTCTTTGGGTTCTTCTCCAAACTTAAAAGCATAGGAGCTGCACACAGTTCCCTTTGCTTTTTCAAGAATTCAGATCCAAAACCTTGTATCTGGCCCAGCTCTAGTTTTAAACAGAGCGTTGCAAGTAGAGAGTGGGGAGTTAGTTGTGGCACGCAGAGAAAGAGAAATGATTCCGAGGACAATGAGGAAAGAATGTAAATACGGAGCTGGAAGAGAGGTGACACAAAAGAAGATTAAGTTACCTCTGCAACAAGGGACAGATCGGGAAGGACTTCAAGGAAGTGGAAGTTCACATGGTCAGAAGAACGGGAGAAGTCAACTTCAGCAGCAGAATTAAAGCAAGATTTCAGAAGAGAGATGGATGGAAAGTGAAGTGGAGAAAGATAGTTCATGCGCTTTGGCTTCAAAGGGTAAGGGGAAAGGACTGGATTTAGGACTAGAAAGAGGAAAAGGAATAACCAAGTGGGAGAGCCTAAGTGGAGGGGGAGCAGAAGAGTCAGGACTAAGGCAACACTGAAGTTACAGGTCAGTGAAGTGGAAAGGTTAGTGAAGTTACCAGCTATGGCAAAGGAAGTGTTAGGGTGGAGGAAAACAGCTTTGTTCCTGAGAAACCGAATCTGAGGTAACAGCAAGACATTTAGGAGGAAAAGCGAGCTGAGGCAGAGAGCTGAGACAATGGAGGAAAGAAGGAAAAAACTGGGCAACACAGAAAGAGGCCTTGGGTGTGTTCGCTTTAAACCCTGACTTCTTAGGAAGTTCACACTGAAGTGGTGACTGCATCCTATTATTTTACTTTACTTGATGACCAAGAACAATGGCAGAAAAAGAGATAAGGCTTAAAACTAAAAGGAAAAGGTGTCTGGCTTGTCGAGTTGCCTTCTCAGACCCCCAGAAGCCAGCAAGAAGAGGTAACACCACAGGATTGTGCAGGAGAGGCGGCTCAAGCAAAATAAAAAACGATCTGGTTGCACGTGGCAGCAAACAAGTATCTTAACAGCAGCTGGGAAAATCTGTTCTCTTCTTCTAATGCATGGGAAGTGACAGTGCCCAGGCTGAGACAGGGCTACAGAGCTGACGTGCTAAATGGCAATTGTTTGGTACTGGGTTCCGGCATACACCCACACATATTACATTCCGATGTTTGATGTTCACAAACCATTAGATACATGTATATTTATGGTTTGATAATCAGCTGTCATTAACAGATGAGTAAACAACATAATGTTCATATTTAGGAGGAATATGCAAACTAAAGAGAAACTGCCAACTCCTAAGAACATTTATTTTCTCTACACTTAATGGGGGGAAAGGAGGAGGAAATACTCTGTCTGTAAATTAATTATGGGATATTGGCAATGCCTCCACTACTGTACAACTGTAATTATCTCATCTCAGTGCGTGGGACTGTAGTCATGCACCCCCAGCTATTCACATCCATGGGAGTTAGGAATATACCCATCAGTGTACATTTCCTAAGTTAAATCATTTTTACTGTTTCTTTGAACTCAGCAGAGCAGAGATCTCACGATCTTTTCAGCTGCTGTTGTGCCAGGATGGGGAGGCCTTCGGCCCTGCTCCCATCTTGTAAATCAAACACGTTTCAAACTTCAAGAGACGGTGGAAACTTCTCCCCATGGAAAATGCCAATTTAAGTAGAGCTGCTTGATTTGAGTGGGGTTTTCATGCAGTTTTGCAGACCTCCCCTAGTTTCTTACAGATTTGCTGTTACCCATCAGCTACGAGCAGAGCATGAAAACGCTCTTGGCCCCTCCACAGATGTCCCTGAGATGAGTACGATCCAACGTAGCTGTCACTCCCTGGTGACAGCTTTAACAATCCCTGACAGTGCTTTGCATGCAAATGCACTTTATGAAAAGGTGTCATTATCCTGTATTTGTGGATGAGAGAAACTGAGGAAGCAGGATGGGATATATCCAGGGATGAGGCAAAAGAAGCAGAGAATTATAAGGAAAGGTCAGGTCTGGAAAGAATGAATCTAGAATGATGAGAAGATGCTTCAATAGACATGGCTGACAGAGCTGGAAGAAATAAAAAGGCATTGAGCTAGGGATGAGGATGGGAACAGAGTCCAGTCTCCTGACTGTCATCTCCCCATTCTCCTACCGGTTAGGCCATGTGCTTGCAAAATGGTACACGTATTTATAACACGTATGGATATTTGACAAATAGCAGATTAACATTAACAGTAGTTTCCTGGACAATATCACCAACTTTCCTCTTAGCTGATTCTTCCCCTGCCTTATAAAATTAGAACATTTTGCTGTCTGTTTTGTAGATGAAAACAGATCATGTACAGATGCAACAATTTGGCATGTTATCACACCAGCATTTTCAGTGTGGGACAGCAGAGCCTCTCCAGCTGCTAAGTATCCGTCCCTTCAGCAGAACCAAATTCACTAATCTTGTGCTTCCTCCTGCCCATAGCCAGGCTTATTGGGGAGGATTATCTCGTTGTCCAGGGGTAATTTTCTCAAATAAATGGGTCAAAGCTTGTGCTGGCTCCCCTCCTGCAGTCCTGCTGAGTTCAATGGCTTTGCTCAGAGCACAGACTGGTTCCTCATTTCCATCTAGATCCTTGGGCTGTGGCTGAGTAACTAGAAGTGGCAGGTGAAGCCGAAGGTTTTGGCTTTGTTTTTTGTGAAGAAGAGACGAGTGCAGCAGAACAACATATGGTACACTGCTTGGCTAAAAATGATTTAGTGCGGAACTATTGCTTCTTTTCTGTCTCTCTGCAGCCGCATACACTAATGTAGTGGTGTAACTATTAATCTAATAAACCGCTAATATTTATTATTAATTGAACCATTTAATCTAACAGTGGATTAGAGGAAGGCAAATGTAGGACTTAATGACTATGCTGATTGGTATAAATTTTAACAGTGAGCACAGGCTGTATAATATAAATTGTGTTCCTGCTGCTGATAAATACCTTGTAACTGGAAGAAACTGTACTCAAGCAAAACTAGTGCTGGCTATCAAGAGGTATTTTTGTTACTGTTGTTTTAGTGAACACGGCAGGACTTAACTCTAGAAGATGAGGTCACTGTTTATTACCAATGGTTTATTATACTAATGGCAAAGAAAGTGGTTATTGGTAATGTCTGCTTAACATTAGAGGTCATCTTACACCCAAAACAGAGCCCTGAATGGATGGTATAGTGCTGCTGTGATAAACTGAAGTGTAATATAACAAACGGCAATCATCTTCATTTCTAACAAAATCCCCTGCGTTGTCTGCAAATCCATCATCGCCAGGGCTATCTCCAGCCCACCTACTGCTGCAAACGGCTCCACATTCCTCGTTTTCTAACTGGAAGCAAGCACGCACCCACATCTTATGTAGACAAATAATCTGCTTAGTGCTAAAATCTTGTTTCCCAGACAATGATGCATGAGAGTTTAGGAATATTTCCGTTTGGATTGGAGAGATGCTTCAGCTCTGTTACTTTTCAGGCTTTTGTAGTCAGAAGGAACATCTGTATCCTGTGGGGAAACTAATGGAAAAGCCCAAACTTCCTAATGGGACGTATCTTGCTCTAAGCTCTTGGAGGACCTGAGATATTAGACTTTATCATTGTGACATTATGGGCTTTAGACAAGCTATTTTTAGAGGTTTCTTTAAAATTTGATCAGTTATAATTTTCCCTTTACAGTTATAATTTTCCTTTTTGTATGAGCTCTATAGCTAATACAACAACTCTTGGAAGCATGGCAGCACCCTTTCTAAGCAGGGGGTATGAAAAATACTCATAATTAAAAATATTCTTTCAAACATTTGCAATTTTGTTGTCGTCGTTGTTATACATAGGACATGTGGTAATGTTATGTGTCTCACAGTCATTTCATCTTGCTTAAGTTATTGCAGCAGTTCCAGGTTTCCCGCTGCGAAAATGCTGATACCACCTTCCAGGTCTGATGAAAATCAAGGATATGTTTTTATTCCTGGCTATCCTACCTTAGGCCTCCATGAGGCTTGATGTTAGCAGAAAGAGAATGGTTCAGCCTACATTTTCTAGTGCAAGCAGAGACCAAAGCATGAAGGTCATCTTCCATTTTGTGTGTCCCCTCCCCTAATTTGCTCTCCATTTTCTACAGCTGAAGGAAACATGCTCTGTGCTTCTGCTGTGAAAGCAAGGATGTGTCAAAGAAACTAGAAACTTACCTTTCCCTATCTAGGAAATCTGTCTTCTTGTTTTTCCATCTACTTCTGGTATATGAACTGGGAGAAAAGCTGTTTCTTACTCTCATGGCCTCTGGAGGTCAAGAGAAGAGAGAAATGGAAGAAACAAAAAGCTGAGAAGATGAATTAGAGGAAAAGAACGAATTGGTGGGAAGATTAAAGAAGAGTGGAAAGGAAGGAGGAGAACCTCTCCAAGAAAGAGATGATTTCGTGGCTTGCTTACCTGTTTGAGATATGATCGTGCCAGGAGTTTTGGCAGAAGTTGCTTTATAAACTTGCCTTGGTTAGGAGCACTTTTGATCTCACTGCAGTATGGCACATCACCCTACTGACGCAGCTACGCTGCCTCACATTTCCCACTGTTATCCCACACTTTCTCCCAAATTAGCTGAATCTGGAAGAAAACATAGCTAAGAGAGTCCAAGGGAAAAAGTGAAGGGAAAGAGTTCAGCAGCAGGACAGACATGCTAAAAGGATGATGCAGCGAGAGAACTAAAGCACATGAAACCCTGATATAAAAAAAAATAATAAAATTATCAGGATTTGAATATGGAAATTTGAAAAGGGAAAGACTCAGCACAATGTCCTCAGTACCGAGTAGTAGCTGTCAAGTTGTGTTTTCTGAGCCATCTTCAGAAAAAGGGAAGGGGGTGCGATGCATTAGTGAAGGTGTCGGCGTTCAGCTGGCACGAACGCTTACAGCTGCAGTGACCGCTGCTCTGGCACAAACCCCAGGCTCCCCCCGCCCCAGCTGCATTGTACTTCGGAAAATTAATAATGAGCGTGACTCAACGCTGACCATAATCAGTGCGGAGGACTTCGCTCGCTTGGCCGGGGGTTGAGTCCTGCCACGAAGGCCGAGCTCCCTGCTGCAGAGGGAAGTGGCTCTGAGGGTGAAGTCTCTCCCCTGGCAACGTCTGAACTACAAACCAGTTTTAGGAACTGGTGGTGAGGAAGACAGCGGCTCTTGGCTGTCCCGACGCAGTAAAGCAGCACTCGCTGCTAGCCATGTTGCTAAATGCAGATGTACTTCATCAGGCGTATAGGTCAGAGCCTGCACCTCCTTCACCCATGGAAATTGCCACAAGTCCCCTGACCTCCATGGAAACACGCTGGTTTACACCATGGCTCCCGCTCAAGCAGTTTTCTCCTTCCTTCTCTTAGAGCTGGTTGGTATTTTACAGGTGTTTTCTTGCTCCTGGTGCTCATTTAGGTTGCCAGGTTGTTTCAGCTTTCAGTTATTCTCCTGCCCAGCAACAGAATGGGGCCGTAAAAATTTACTTTCTTGTTTACATCCACTCAGCAGTTTTTAAGAAGAAAAGTGGCAAAAACCATAAGCAAAGAATCAATGC
The DNA here is from genome assembly GCF_023634085.1 of Falco cherrug. NCBI lineage: Eukaryota > Metazoa > Chordata > Aves > Falconiformes > Falconidae > Falco > Falco cherrug. The sequence goes on along the minus strand of NC_073705.1, from coordinate 53,651,545 downwards.
TTGCATTTAATAGTTAAGCATAAAAGTCATTCTTAAACAATATTTTTATTTCACTTTTAATGAGAGACCAGAAATACCACTACTGGGTTTTTAAGGCCCATAAGGCGTTAGTACTCTTGTTATCTCTGATGTTCATGGTCTCTCGAACACCATTTATGCTGGGCATTATTTTTGACAATGCAGTATGGCAAATGCCTGGACTGGGATTCCTTGGAATGAATAAAAGATTTATAGTGGAAATTCTACAAGTAATATCTTGTTATAATACATTTTTGTGCTAACTGCAAGTGACAAGTGATTGCTCAAACTTGTTCCTGCAGCTACCAGGTTTTCCTCTTTAATCCTATATTAGTTCTACAGAAAAAAAGTAAGAAACACAAGGAAAGCTGTCTTTTCATTTATTTTATCTCACCTCTATAGGAATATTTTCATGGTAAATTCAATATACTTTGTCCGAAATGTAAATGGACTGTTCAATATATTTTTAACTCAAGCACTGTTTAAACATTAAAATCCTCTTTTGCAAATGCCGTTGTGATAGAGGTTCAAGACTTTGCAGGGGCTTAATAACTTACTGAGAGGAAAAGAGGCCAGTTTTGTAGTTAAGACTTGGTTTCAGAGGCTGCACTTCCTTGCTCTGCTGCAGGCTTCCCACGGGACCAGGGCTCAGCTGGTAGTTGCTGTGGGTGTCATTTCCCCATCCACAGACTGGACACGATGTGCAATGGGTGCTCTGCAGTCTGCAGGGCAGGGAAACAAAGGGAAACATTAAAACAGACTAGACACAGGAGAACCGCAGGTGGGCTTTGATGCAAATCACAGAGGGGATGGTGCTACCATAAAATAATTCGAGATCTTTTGTGTTTGTAATATGACAACCATATTTTGAGGTCATGAACATCAGGCTTCAAAGCTTTTGTGTATATTGGTTCCGCTACCTTCTACCTGATGTTACGAGGCACCGTTTGGGCTATGAATGAAAAAAATCTTTCAATGGAAGAGGAAAACCACAATGATGTTTGAGACCAGTGACATGGTGATGTGTCACTGCAGGCTGCGGTATATTTGTATTTGCAGTGCAAACCAGAAAGGTTTGCTGTACACAGGCAATGCAGAGTGTACCAAAGTGCAGCATTTCACTTTAAGTAAAGGTTACTACCAAACATTTCCAAAGAATGTAGAAGAACCTCCTCAAATGTCAATTATCAGCAAACTCTATCCAAACTAAATTTTCATGGCAAGTCTTATGCTGTTTTGGTGGTTTATGTCCTGAAGGTTGCATATGCATCCCTTCCATCCCTTTTTCCGCTCTAATCTAAACACAGGATGTTATCTTTATTGCGTATTTTCAAAACTTGCACAGGATTTAATTTAGCTCCTGTATGGGAAGAAAATGAGAGGAAGAGAGAAACTGGCTGGGGTTTTTTTGGAGTAGAAACAAACTGGAGCAGCACTTAGGGGAAAGATGTAAAGTGGTGTGAGGTGATGTAGCTGGTCACTCAGGGAGCAGTGAGCAGCAGCTGAGTAATACCTGGCTCCATGCTCTGTCAGCTTCAGCAAGCCTCTCCGTTCTGGGCTAGAAAAACACTTTCCAATTCAATATCCAGGCAACGTTCAGGTTCTTTGCTGAGATTGCCAAAGGTGCCCATTTGGGTCCTGGTGATGGTCTATGTATGGATGGCTGCTTACCAAAAATTGCATTGATAACACCTGCTGTGTCTGTCAGCTTTTATTGCTACCAGATGTAATTAGATTTAAGTGGTGACACAGGAGTATGAGACAATCTGCCTCTTAAAATGTGATCTTCTGGACACAATAAAAACTTCTGAGCCTTGGTCTGTCCTTTTGTTAATCATCCTGCCGGTTTCAAGATTCCCGTCTTTCTTTTGGATTTCTCACTCTGATTTATTTCCATCCGTGGCTGTTTTACAGAGCACACAACACGACAGCTCACATCTCTGCTTGCTTCTGGTTTCTTGCCTTGTACATTTTTCTCGTCATACTTGGTACCAAAATTTTCTTCAAGCAAAAGTATTTCAAGAGCCATTAGCTTTTCCTTGCTAGCCTGAGTGTTGCAGTAGTGGATTGTATCGTAATTGTGTCTTGTTTGTTACAGCTAAAAGCTGGGCTCATTGGTTGTACAAATTTATTGGTTTGTAGCCAAAATCAATCTGTGCATATGTTTGTCGTGCTGTGACACAGTTACTGGGTTTTTTTAAAGCAGTAGTTTCTCTGACAGCTTGGCTCGGTGTCCTCTGGATAATATCAATTTGCTGTAGGTAGACCTTCCTACTGAGTCGCAAATGCTTTCAACCCACCGGAGTCAGGACTGAGCGTGCTCACGGTCGGCGGGTCTGTGTCTGTAGCACACTCCTAGTCTCAGGTCTCTTCTCGGAGCCTGATGTGCAGTTCAGACACAGAAACGGTGGCCCAGATTTCTCAGTCCCCACACTGTTTCTGCTTTCTCATTTGTCTAAGTCTGCCTTTGTGGACAATGAAAAAAAGCAGGCAAAGGAGTGGATTAATGGGGTTCACCTTGCTCATCAAGAAGGCTGCAGAACAGCAGTTTTTCCAAAGCAGCAAATGCCATCATGTTGTCCTTGGCCTTGGTTTCCTCTCTCCTGCATATCCATGGTTTTGTCAGTATTGCACATTAGGAAAACCATCATAACGTCACTTTAGTTCCAGACTACTTTTGGTGCATGCAACGAGAGCTACAATCAGGCCTGTCTGCAGAGAAGCCACTGCCGTGGAGCCATCTCCATGGGCGGTAGCTGAAGGGCAATCATGTCTGGGTCTTGGGTAGCTTTGTCTTGGCTTCTCAGAGACATTCAACTGGGTATCAACCTCCTTCCTCAGGCAGGTGGTTCTGAATATATCACAATAACCTTGCGGTGGGTATTTCTCTGTTTGGCTTCAGACTGAGGTTGAAAGCACTGCTGGAAATACACTTTAGCCAAAGATTGTTTAGGTCAATTGTTCCTTCTGGTATTAAAGTTATGAATCATCTTGGCATCAAGGTGTGACCTTTCCTCTTTCACTATTATGTCACCAAAAAGAAGGCAGAAATGGAAATAGGAAGATGATTGCAATAAATTTCTCACCACTGATATAATGTCTCATGTGCACTAGGAGTATTGTACTCGTAAACCTCATCTTCCTTGGCACAGATCCACACTAAACTTTGTTTCTGGTAACAGAATCCTTCACTTTTTTTCCAGCACAGCTTTCTCAGCATCATAAACCACCTGCTGGAATGAGTTCTCTGAAGTGACAGTGCAGAGATTTCCATCCAAAGCCGATGCAGGCAATCTGAAAAGCTGCATTCCCGCAGTGCGGAGTCCCCCCAGGAATGGTCTCTCCAAACATCATGTTTTGATGTTGCTTGTTCAGAGGTGACAGTGAATAAAAACATTTGAAAAATCTAAAGTTTAGGTAACGATGAGGGAATAAATGTCAGTTCTTGATCTGTATCTGCCTTGGAAACAGTTAAATTTGCAGAGCAGAAACTCAGTGCTGGTTATTTACTACAATTCTAATCTTTCACTTAAAAAAATGATTTTTTTCCCTGCAATAAAAACTCTTGAAATTAAATTTGACACATTGGAGTCTGAAAAAAAACTCTATTTCAAATCAAATTGTATCTTTGGAACAATGTACATCAAAATACAGAGGGAAATTGCAAGGAGATTACGATAGGATTAAGCTATTTTCTGCGCCGAGCGATAGCGCTGCAGCCCCGTCAGAAGCTCCTCTCTGGGCTAATGCGGTTGCTCAGGGTAAAGCACAGCTCCTGGAGGATGCTCTTCTCTCTCCAACCTACCGGCCGGCCGGAGTGGTCTTAAAAAAAATGGTGCTCCTAGGAGTTTGTCACCTCCTATCTCAGCTTCTTTTGACTTCAGTTGACTTTGTGTGGACTCTTACCCTGGGCTGGGTGCCCCAGCCGTGGAGCAGCCCCCAGGGACCCAGCAGTGGGGGTCTGGGTGCTCATCCAGCTTTCGGGAGAGGGGAAGGTGCTGTAGCTGACTCTGCAGTAGCGCTTGGCTCAATATGAAGGGCAAGGAGAGTGAGAAGGGAGGGTTTGCAGGTGTGGGGCTTGAGAAAGGGGTGCACAGCACTCTGCCAGAGCATGTGGGTGCAGTCGGGTGACCCCAGGGTTACCCTATGGTTAAGCACATTCAGCCCCTCAGTCTGGGAGAGCAAGGAGACCTCCCTGTCACCTTCCTCCTGTACTTCTCCTCAGACCCACTTCTACAGAAAGGGTGCAGGACTAGGATTTAGTGTAGTGTAAAAAACCTCCTCCGTCTTGCAAACCGCTTCTCCCATTAATCCAGAAGATTTTATGGCATCTCACTCTGCTCATCAGTCCATCGTCAAACCATACATGTAAAATGGTAACAGATAGTTTGATTTTAGAAGAAACTTGTGGTTTTCCTATGCCCTTGTAAAAACTCTTAGGAACATAGAAAACGGCTAGCTTTATATTACAGCAATCTTCTTGTCTTCCCAGACCTCAGCATCATTCCCCAGTAACCTTTTAAAAGAAAGATAAGTCACATAATTTCTTGCCTGGGAGCAGGACGCATCTGCCCTTGGGGATTGTGAAGATGTGCTATCCCTGACCAACGCAGCAGTGCCAATAAAAGCCACAAGCATGGCTGTATCTCTTGGATGCGGGAGGTGGTGTGGCTGAGTGGGGCAGGGGGAAGCTTCCCGGTGTAGCTGCATCTGCATGCAGCATGCTGTGCCGCGGTGCTTGCTGCGGGACAGCGTTCCCACACAAGCCTGCCTTTCAATTATTAATAAGGATTGAACTTTCTTCTTAAAAGTGAAGAATGTGATTCATGTTGAAATCCCTATTCCGTGTCTTTGCTCCCAAAATGTCAATATTTTGTGATTTTTTATTTTTTTTTATATAGCATTATATGTATGGCTCACCAATCCGGTATGATAAAAATCTGAGAATTATATCATTTTTTTGATAGAAGAAAAAGAACCAAAGCATGCTTACTATAGTTTCTATTTAACTGTTAGTAGGGGGCTAATTACTGTGAACTTTTGCATCATGATTTCATGTAACTTGTTAAAAAAAAAAAAAATCTATTTAAAATCTGATTCCTGTATTTTGACTAATCAAATAATTTGCGGTAATTAGTTTTCAGGATTAATAAAAGTAGAAGAAAGAAACCATGGGAGACTAGCTCCATATTTTAAGCATGCATAAGGAGTTACTCCCATTTACACTTAACTTTATATTCAGTTTACAACTAGTCCTGGGATAAAATTAACACATAGCAATATTATTAATATCTTGAATTTACAGAGCACTTTGGATATACCCAAGTCCTCCACGGATCTTTCCTACCTGAGTAGATTTGGGTTTCTGCCCTGCCATCACACGAGCGCTCCACCTTGTAAACCATTAAATTGTCACACAAATGAAAATTTCTCCTCTCCAGACCATGTGAGTGGGGTCACTCAGCTACAGCTCAATTCCCAGACCTCTCTTGTAACTCTTCCAGAATTTATTTCCAGAAGTCTGATGCAGTGTGTGACTTGCTCTGTTGAAACGAGGTGGTATGGTGGAAGTTGGGCTCAGGTTTGTGTTCTCAGCTGAACGATGGCCCTGGCAGAGTAGGGAATGGAAGTTTTGGGATGTAGAAACACCGTGGTGGGAAGAGGAGGTCAGCACCCTTCCCAAGTCAGGACTGGGACACTCAGAGAAGGCCATAATCAGAAGTGACCGCTGCTAGCAGGCAAGAGAAGGGGTTCAGTGGACACAGAGATTAGGGGGCAGGGTGACAGTCAGCCCAGCCAGGAGGTTCCACATATTGGTGACCATCAGCTATGACTGTCTCCCGGTTTCATTGTATGCTCTCAGAGCCTGATCTGCACCTACCTTGCTGTCCACTGACCATCGTTTTGGCACGTGAACGCACCTTTGCATGCTACTGCAGCACAAATAACAGGGAGAAGATGCACACAGTGGCTAAATTAAAATCAACTTTTTGCTCAGGGCATGTGCCATGGGCCACCCAGCCAGCTCAGGTGTAAATGGGCACCTGACTGCTCTGACTGGGGAATCAAAAACATTTGACTGCGAAGTCTAGGCTTATCATTCCCGTAGTGGCATTAAATGCTGCTGTGCCCACACCACCCCAAGTCCTTCTAAAAGGCCAGCGGGTCTCGTAAACTCTAGCACAGCATGATGGTTGAATAATAAAAACGGGACCTGGGAGCTCTATACGCCCTTTGACATATTTTGTTATATTGCTTTTTAACAATAAAAATGAAGCTTAATTATATTTACCAATACATTCACAGTATGTATTTGGATCAGATCCTTGGATAAAGAAAATTGATGAATTCTATCTCTGTTTGATAACTGACAGTCCGAATCCCGGTTTGCTATTGATGTAGTCAATATGTTTTGTGTAATACCTAACACACAGATAATACCTATCCCGGCCCCATGGAATTTACTTTCTAAGCAACTCTTGTTAGCGAGTTCAATATTTGCTGAATTAATTAAAACCCATTTTAGCTTTGATCAAATAATCTTCCAGTTGCAGGAGATCTATAGTGAAAATAGTTTATGGTTCTTTAAGACCAATATCCAACCTTGTAAAACTTGTTCACCTAAAACGGCTGTCGAGGCAGAGGTGCGTGCCTTTGGCCAAAGCTGTCGATGAGTATGTACGAGACATCCCTTTCACGTAGCCAGATTGTTCTTGCAGCCATCACTAGGTCACAGGTTGTTGTCATAGAGCGACAATTGTTTTGTGAGGAAATATATTAAACACTTCTAAAGTAAGATTATCTTATTCCACTTCAACATCTGAACCACTACAAATATTTATAAGTTAAGGAGAGCTGGAGGAAAGAACAACCAAATGCTTGAAATGAAAGCAGGAGTGGTCAGCCCTGACCATGATGGTCATTTTACCCTTATAAGTACTTTCATCTAGCAGATTGAAAACACTTCTTGCGGAGAAGAAAGGCCTTCCTGAAAATGCCACCAGCTGTCATTTATGTGTGGTTCCTGTGTTTGTCAGTGGGCATTCACGCTACCAGGCCACTGCTTATTCTGCTTCCAACACATCAGCTTCCCAGTGAAGCCAATGTGAGTTACGCCGTAAAGATGTTAAGACTTGCCATGTCATTTCAGACCAAAGATTCCCTTTATATCTTTGTATCTTCTCTGTAACAGGGGCCAGCAGGGGATGTTTGGTGAAAAAAAAAAAAAAGTAGAATAAGAGTGGCAACACTAAGTCATCTTCCCACTGGAATATACTCCCAGCTTCTAGGGAGTTTTAGAAACTTCCACAGTCCTACCATTAGAAATTAGAGTCTTAAACGGATTATTTTTGTGTCCTAGAGGCAAAAAAAATAATGTGTTTTCCATTTCATTATTATGTTTCACTAGAGAGAGTAGAGCAACTGAATAACAGTATCTTGCAGATAGAAGGTGCTATTGAACTGCAGTGCTTTTCGTACCATCTGGTGCACGTTGCAGCTGCAGCTTTGCTCTTAAAAAATGAGAGTTGCAGTCTTTGCAGGGGAGCAAGTGTTTATTGACTCCATTTTTACACAGCAATGTGGCACAGCTAGCCATCAGCATTTGCCCCAAGCCCTGCCTGCACTTGCAAGGCGGTGTCCTTTCTCCTATCATTCACACCGCCACGTATTGATGTACTTCAGTGCCATGCATTAAAAGAGATGACTAACATCTTTCAGATGCTTTCTTTCTCCTGTCCTCCCTTGTGTAAGCAGCGCGGTGTTTTATTTGGAAAGGTTTTGTTTCTGTTTCTAATGTACATGCTGCTGAGCGTTTATGACTAAGAAGGCAAGTTCAGGAGCAGTACATCTTGTACTTCTAGTGGAAGGTGTTCGGCTTTGTGATCGCTGTTATTTCCTGTGGGAGCTGGCTGTCAGAATTATCTGCCGCAGCTTTATGTAGTGCCTTGCAAAGATACTGTACCTGGGACTGTGGATGTTACCAGCCGTGCTGGAACCTTGGGCCTTTTCACAGAAATAGTTGGGGAAAAGATCATGTCTAAATACCAGAGCGCAAATCGGAGCCAGCCTTTTATCTTCTTCCATACAAATCACTTCTGCTTAATTAGGTGTAACTTCCCATCCGCTAAGCTTCACAAATTCCAGGAACAGGTTAGGAATTAGTATCCCAGATTTACATATGGAAATCCAAAGCCGTGGAGAATCCATTATCCAACATTATATGGGAAATAAAATACAGATTTCCTGACATCCGTGAGGTTGTCCTCTCAGCTAATTACACAACCCTAGGTTGTACGAGCATTTAGTGGAGGCGGTGACAGACTCGGGTGGATAGCAAGGTTGCCAGTTCATGTAGTGGAAGATCCCCATAAATACACAAAGGAGTACCAAGCTCCTCGTGTACCGCTCTGTGCGACGCCTGCCCCGGTGAAGTCGGGAGATGGCATGCCGTAATGAGCGACTGGGAGCAGAACCTCACCTCAAGGGTGGACATTTATCTCGCTAGTTATTAACTGGTCAATTCTGATTTTCAACCATATTCCCACTGGACTGATTTGTATCACATTCGCAATGAGTACACAAGGCACAAGAAGATTTTGCACTTGTGCAGGGGACAGCGGCAACTGTTGACTAAGCGTCAGCCTCTACGAGGTGACATGGCCAAGGGGAGAGGGGAAAAGGATTTGGGAACAAAAAGCAGGCTATCCAAGATACTTTTTTTAATCCCAACTGAAATATTTGGAGTGATCCTCTGTTCATTTAACAGGCCCAGCAGTCTGATGAAAGTGAGACAGAGCAGAAGAACAGCAATGATAAAACCCATCGCTCTTGATAAGAAAATATAGGGTGCTCGAAGGCAGCTAGGCGCTTTCCCCTGCTCTGCTGCACAGCCTGCCCTGTGATGGGAGGAACAAAACGGGAGAGGGAGAGAGCGATCACCTGAAGGAGCAGAGGTGATTAAAAGTCTAACTCCCTTGTCACACACGGCGATATTGTTAACACATTTCCTCAAAGCCCTTGTGCACTGACTCGACACCGGAAGGCTACTTGCTGGAACTGCAGTGTGCCTCTTGTAACGGAGCCCGTTTGTTAATAGGGAGACCTGTAAGTGTTGGCAGCCTCACTCCATTTTCTAGTGGAGACCTAGCTACATCCCAAAATCCATGCTAGTTCTCCGGCTGGCACCGAACTGGACGAGGAGAGCAATTTTGGAGCTGGTGCAGAGGGAGCGCTCCCAGCCCAGCTCTCGGCGCTGGAGTCACTGCGACAGGGCAATGGGAGGAAGCATTTATCCTACCAAATAATTACCTGCGTGTGACAACAGGCTTTGGTCTCCCGAGCTATCAATCTGCAGTCTTTCACCAGCATTAAATTAACTGGGGAGGAATCTGTGAGTGTGTCTGGAGAATATATAGGAAAAGTTCAAAAGTTTAGCATGCTGTCGAGGCTGCATGCTCACTCCACGTAGCAAGCAGAATAACTTCCTTCGAAATGAGACCCTACTGAGCCACCTGGGGCAAATAAAAAAGAAAAGGAAGCAAAATGATGATGCTCTTTCTGAAGCCAACCCTTGGTTTTGGATCCAACTACTTGTACGGGACCGTACAATATAGGTGCTATTGCAGCAGTTGTCCTATTTCTACTTTTTGTCATCAATGTCCAACACACCACGAAGGGCAAATACTTCAGGTCAGTATTTTTAGTAGTTATTAGAGCAGAAAGGAATAAGGGAAGATGAAGAAATTTCAACAGAATCCTTGTTCTCAGTGTGGTGTGTCAGGATAGATTGTTATATTGCCTAAGTATTGATTCTTTTTTTTTTTTTTTTTAATAAAAAATTAAGTCCATTCTTTTATGGGAGATAAAGTAATTGGATTTTTCCAAAGCTTCTGCAGGTTTCTGTGAAAAATCATGTGGAAAATATAATGGACTCTGAATGCTGACCACTGATATACCAGCAACAACTGGAGCCCAATAATCCCACAGTACTTACGCAAAACTCCAGTGGAAATGGATCCTTAAAAGTTAGTCTGGTAAACATAATTTTACATCAACTTCCTTATCTAGAAAAGTATTAGTTTTTAATTAAAGATAATGTGGGTATACAATCTACAAATACAGAAAGTACACATCATTATTTTCTGTAGGTATTCACCAATACTTTGAAAGCTTCATTATACTTTGTCGTGCTACAGATATCCATACTGGACGTCAGAGTACAGTAGTTAGGAATTCACATTAACTGTTTTACAAGTCTAATGATGCCTTGAAGATCCTACAATGTAGACAACTACTTGAAGAAGATACCAAACCCATGCAGGATGAAGAGACTTTGCTGTGGTCAGACAGTGGCTTTGTGGCTGAGCTAGGAATAGATGCAAGGTCCTACTTTCCTACTCCGGACTGCATGTGTACCTACATACGAGGTAGTCCTTTGGGACAGATACCTCTCTTTTGACTTTTTAATTTGTACATTAGCTCTTTCTATGTTTTGGGTCCTGCAACAAGGAAAGAAGCGATTACTCTTAGAGGTGGGCTTTTGCAATAGCAGGAAAAGCCACAGAACTCTCCTTTCACTTTAATGTTGCTCTTGATAAATGTATTCTGATGGACTACTTGGTTTCTCATTCATGCAGATATTTAGTACATTCCTTTAATGGTTGGTGATGCACAAATCGGTTTTAATATCAATAATGAACAATTTGGATGGCATTCAGATTCAAGATCTGCCAAAAAAAATTTGCTACATGTCAGGATTTATTGAGTACAATACAATGAGGTTGCCAAAGAGGCTGGAGTTCCTTCAGCAGAAAAGTAAACAGATGGTCCCAGGAAAGTGAGCACATTCTTAAACACTGAATTGCATTTGGACAGAATGGAGTCACATCTGCCAAAGCTTGCTGGCCAGCAGTATGGCGGAAGGGAGCCATCAGAAACTAATGTGACATTCTTCAAGCTCTTTCACTTAATATTGATATTAGTAACCTAATAAAAATGTTCCAGAATTGCCAGGTGTCCTTTTGGTTGGCCAGTTTAGGGGAAGGAGACATGATTAACAGTTAGTAACTGGATACACATATGCACTGCGGTCTGAAGTGTTCATTACTAAATATATCCTTTTAGGTCATCCATGTCCACCTGGCCTGGAGCTAAAATGGTAGATGCTCCTCATTTCAGATAATCTGTTTCTGATTTCTGCTAGCAGAAGCCAAAAGATAATCTTGCAAAAGTGCATGCTCCTGTGAAAGACTGACTTTGAGAGGAGGCACCAGACCTGGGAGTGCATAGCCCAACTGTTTTGGAGGTCTTCTCAGGCTTAGCACAGTCAGAGGTCCGGGAGCAGGGTTCAGGAGATATAAGGTGTAGGATATGTCAGGAAATACATAGATTGTATGAATGCTAATGTATTTTATGTTTGTGCAGTACTTTGTAAGTGTAAACTGCAGGGTAGGGGAAAAGGCTGACTTGTTCTTCAGCTGCATTTAAACAGCAGAGTGGGAAATGACCCAGGGTAGTACTGTATGTGAGGAAGACGCATCCTCTGCTTCAAGCAAAGTCTTCAGAGATGCATGATGAGGTTCTAGCTCTTGGCCTAGCTTTGCCAAGAGTAAAAATGTCACTAAATCTGCTCCACCTCTCAACTTCCCATCATAATACAGGGATCATAATACTTGCCTCACAGGACTTTTACAGAACTTAATTCATCGATAAATATGAAATGTGAGGTCCTTGTATGGAAGGATCTGTGGGAATGCACTAAATGGGCATCACTGTGAATCACAGGAAGAAATCACATCGCTGATGTGGTGGAAGAGGTGGCCTGGAGAGCAAGGAGCTCTTAACGTTCAAGGTGAGACACCTGACACGTTCAGTGAGTTATACAAACGGTAAAATGTTAGAGAAATGTTAAGGTTGAGACTGGCACCTACGAAAATGTGACTACCCAGACCTGAGTGTCAGCACTCATGGCTAATCAGTGCTCAGATGATGCCAAGAGAAGTGGGAGTTGTGAGCTTCAACTTATCCTTGTTCCTGCACCTTCCCATCAGCAGGTCTGGGTACACCTTCGGGTAAATTAAAACTGATAATGTATGTTTCCTACGTACTGGGAGGAGGGGAGACGGTTGGTGTCTTTGCTAGGTATGAAGTTTTTCCCTGGGCAGAAGTTGCTGTGAATTGTGCCCGTCCCAGAGATCTCTGTGGGATGGATGTTCTGCACACTCTGCCTGTCCTGTTGTTAATGATAGAGTTAATGATGTCTGAGGTAATACACACTTTCACCTTGACTACCATGTACGTGTTACTCCTTGGGACCAAGTGGTTTTTCCGCTGGCGAGGCTCACCACTGCTAGGTCCCTCATCTACCTCTTCATGAGTCTTCCCTGCCTAGAAGAGGTGGATTCATCCTCCCCATCTAACCCACACGAATCTCAGCGTTTCACACCTCAGCCCATGTGAACTTCAAGCCTCACTATAGAGAGGAGCAGCCTGTTTGTGTTACAGGCAAAACCCTTCAAAGTGGAAGCGCTCACAAACTGGGTGCAAGGAGGCCTTTCGTCTTCTGCCTCCAGCCCCTACGGTGACGAATGCAGCATAAACTGACTGAGCAAAACCTCCTGCTGACAAGGGGAGGATGCTCAGTACCTTAGAGTGGCACGCAGCATCTTCCTGTAGCAGTACCAAAGCAACTCCCCTGCCAACGTGAAAAGAATAAAATCTTTCAGTCGATCATCTGTGTGTGTAATGGGGAAATGGGTAAAATTTTCTCGCCTGTGTTTATGCAGGAGTCAGATGATACGATCGTAACGGTCCCTTCTGGCTGCAAAATCTATGAATATCCTTCTGTGCTTACTGGGGTGTTTCATGTACACGTAGTGAGCCTATTTCATCTCTGGTTTAACTCCACTGACATCAGTGAGTTACACCAAGGATAAATTTGGCCTTGTCACTGTGTTTTGTACTGTAATTCAGTTCCTCCTTTGTTTAACACTTTTGGCAGCTTAATATATTATAAGTGCCGCGTACATATAAAATGCATTTCTTTGAGCAAAGAAAAATATGCTAATATGCATATTCCTACTTTGTCTCTTTCTTGTTACCAGTTAATCAATCACACAGAATGTTTGTGACACTTATTAAAGGGAATGAGTAGATAAAAGCACATGACTTTCATTTATAAGACCCTGATAAGTTGGAAATACAAAGGATCTTACCAAAGGGAGTCAGTGTATACTAATGGGTAGAACAAAGAGCCGAGAATGAAAAAGACATTGAATGTGGATCCTGGTTCTATTAACTCCCCTTGTGATCTTGTGTAACTAAGCTATTCCCCACACTTTATACGTGTGACCAGCTCCAATCTGGAGGCCATGCTTCAGTTGAATATCATTAGGCCAATCATTCTTTTAAATAAAATACTTCTGTGCAGTCAGCTTTTAATTGCTATCAGCCAGAAATCCAGATTAAAATCCTGGACCCTGACTTGGGGAAGATTATGTTTTTAGTCTGTGTTCAGATGCAGCTTCAAAAGAAAAGCAAATCCCAAAGCAGTGGATATTACTTATCTTCTTTTTTTTTCCTCTCTTCATTTCCTTGTGTATTCGGATTGAGTGGCAAATGTGCAAATCTTTATTCCACCTGGTTGCATGGTACAAACTGAGCAATCCACTCTTCAGCTGAAAACTCCAAGGCTCCAGATAAATAAACCCCTGGAAATAGCAAGTTGAGGAGCAGAATGGATATTGATCCAACACGCAGTGTTTCTCAGAACACATTACTTTCTTTTTCTGAGGAGAGCGGGTGTTTCCAAGAGCAGGAACACCGCCCCAGCGGCAGGTGCTCCAGCACAGACAATAGCAGCGCAGTGAAGGATGCACTCTGCCTTTGCAAGGCTGGGAGGCAAACTGGCGCTCCAGCCCAGTTGCCATGGGGTTGTCCAGGTGATGGGTATTACAGCACGTCTCAGCACAAGGGACCCCAGGAACCTTCATAGCCTAATTGACGTTTTACGCACACTTCTCCTTACACGTCCCAAGTCCAAATGCCCCCGCCCTGGGGTGGGGAGAGGGGCGGCAGCTCTCCGTGTCTCTAGCAGTATTGTGTGAGTGCAGCAGGCAGATCTTGGCCGTGGGCTTGGCTCTGAGGCATAGTCCCATTCCTGAGGATGAGTAAATTCAGTGCCATGGGACAGCAGTGCTCCTCAGGCAGGCAACGTTGGTCCGGGGGCTGCCCTCGGTGCTGCTCAGAGAGAGGGTCAGGGTCACGGTGTTGAGGAAAATAAATATTTCATGGGCTTCTCCTTGTGTTGCTTTTTCCTGACATTATTTCCTGTAGGCTGCTTTATAGCTTTTCACTAGCTTTTGAAAGGCAAATGTTAAAAATGGCCTCTGAGAAAAGCAGTACTTGCCTCTGCAAGTTAATTTAATGGTTGAGTGTACGAAATGGTGACAAGTGGCAACACGCGCTTAACCATATAGCAACCCCTCCTCGGAAAGCTGGCCCTCTAGTAACTGCGGAGGTTGGGTGCCCTCTCGCTGGGGCGCTCGCCTCCGTCAGGAGCAAGTCTGTGAATATGGCTGGGCGGGTTAACTCTCCGGGGAGTGAATCAACCAGCTGGCCTTGCGCTCCTCGGAGGGACCTCCAGCTTGCAGAGCGATGCCCTCATACGCGTGTCGCTTCTCCCCAGGAAGAGCGTGGAAGAGAAGTACAGCACCCCAGGAGAGGAAAGACTTCTCGGAGGTGTGCAGATGCTAGATATACGGCTGGTTTGGGCACTGCTCAGAAGCAAGGGCTGAGGTCTGCCATTGTCTCACCGGGTGTAAACGTGCAGCCCGATCAGGTCCAGTGCCGGGTCTGGGGAAGGGTGGGAGGAGCCAGTGGACGGAGCGTGGTCAGCCATGAAGGAGAGCTGAGCTCTGGTCCTGGCACTGATGCTGCGCTATTAGCACTGTGCAAGTCATTTTCTCCCTCTCATTTTCCCATCTGCAAAGCTGGGCTGCTGCTGCTACCCTGTTTCATGCTGGTTTTGGACATTTGCAAGTGAACACTGATATTATTGTTATAATTAATGAATCTGTAAATCTACTAATTCAATGGTGTGGCAGCGTAATAGCACACAGTACCTTAAATATGGTTCTTAGGTGGCTGTATGAAGCATATGCTGCTGTTATTTTGACTTTTTTGTATATTTTCTAAATTCCTCCCCTTTGGTGAGAACAATTATGTTATAAAGTTTGGAAACTAAAGAGAAGTGTGCAGTGTAAATGCTCAGGAATGACTAATTTTGAGAGCTTGTTACAACAAAGGAGTTCAAAATGCAGTTAAAGGCCTGACTGTTAATGAATGAAAAAAGTAATTTGGATACTACCGGCAGTGCAGGAGGTACTTTTATGAGGTAAAGCAACGCAAAAGTTTGGCATGGGTTCAG
Organism: Falco cherrug; assembly: GCF_023634085.1. Taxonomy (NCBI): domain Eukaryota; kingdom Metazoa; phylum Chordata; class Aves; order Falconiformes; family Falconidae; genus Falco; species Falco cherrug. Next base: position 53,636,100 of record NC_073705.1, on the reverse strand, counting down.
TAATAATAAAAGAGCAACTATAAAGAGTTAATTATCTCTGATCCCTAAAGGAAGTATATCTTTCCTATCATCATTGAGGCCCTTTGTAGTGCAGTGTTGGGAAAAACACAACATTCTGGCTGAAAGCCCAACACCTGGCCTGGGAATCATGTTTTACAGTGGCCAAAGATCATCAGCTTCTACTAGATAGAGTGCTAATAACGTGAAATCGGTGCTGAAGTTACCTCATTAGTAGCACTACAAGTAAACTCCATAGCATTTTTTTACAGGAAAAAAAGAGAAGAGCCTTGGAGTCATGGTGTTTGCCTTGCTTTGATCTTTAAATAAAAGTGTCAGTGTAGTTTCCTACATTAAAAAAAAAAAAAAATATGGCTGTTGTTGGCCTAACCCTTCCTTGTCAAGTCCCTCTCTCTGCAAAAATGGGAAATAAAACCATACACATTCTGTCATTTGTGTTAAAAGAGAGGAAATTAGGAAGAAAAAAACAACTGTAGGGATATTTGGAAAATGGTCCCTCTTCTGCTATAACTGCAGCTGAATATTTCTGCTTTTTTCTTTTTTCCATAAAACCAGATATTGGTGAACTATTTTGATTCATATGTAGCCTGTTGCAGTGGTGCTGCAAGGGCATCATGACCACACTCCTCGGAAGCCTGGATGATGGCAGCCTTGATGCTTTCTAGGTGACAGGGATTTGAACAGAAAACCTTGTGTGTGCTTATGTGCTTATACGGATGGATAAAGCAAAGGAGTTTTAAGAGAGAAAATCGTACCAAAAAAATAATTCCCCCAACAACTATAGAGCAGGCACACAAATGTATGTGGAATCTGTAACGAGTTTAAGCATTACTAAATATACACATCTATGGACACTTTTTGCATGCTACAACAAGTTGTTACAGGTTGGGGATTGCCCATTTCTCCAGGCCAGCAGAGATGAAGCATCTTGGCTGAGAACAAAAAGAGACACATAAAGAAAAGCTGCAAGGTCCTGTACAAAGAAATAGCCCTTTTTTTTCTCTCTTTTTTTTTTTTTTCCTGCTTTCCAGCTGAATAGTCTCATCTTGTTCTTATTACCTGTAGTCTTCTCTTAAACCTCCTCCACAATATGGCACTGCTGTGTGGCCCTGTGAGGGCAGAATAGACAAAGCAGATTTTAGCAAGGCTGATGATCTTAGCAAGGTTCATACATTCCTGGTGGGGAGGGTCGTCACCGCCGAGGAGCGGGGCTGCAGCACTCTCCCTGTGCCCGGTCCTGCCCGAGCGCGGGGACAAGAAGCCACGGCAGCTCCGTGGGGTCCGTCGGCAGAAATGAAGTTCACCATCGCCGCAGCTCCTGGGAGGAACAGGAGAAGGGAGGCCCCCAGCAGCAAATCCAGACTGATGTTTAGGGCTGTTTGGTTCTGAATCAGGACTCAACAGCTTGATGGGTGGAAAATAAAAGCCAAAAAAGCAGGCAGCGTCTTTAAAAGAAAGTGACAAATGTGGAAAACGGTTTCTGTAGTCATTTGCTTTGCTAGAAAATAAATCTTTCTTTAAAAGCAAATGAATAAACTCGGATATTTAAATTGCAAATGCTTTACAAACCTAGAACAAATCCTTCCCAAACCAGTGTGAAATATTTCTGTTTTGTAAGGATTTCACTTCATCTGCCCGTATTCAGAAATTCAGGTAGGAAAGCAAGGCTGCCCTTTATTATGTATGCCAGCCAACGTGTCCCTTCCATCCTTTAATAACTGTGTCACAACACCTTTTTCAGATGCTTGATGGTATAACGCAGAGGTTAATTGGTTATGGAAATGGCTGCTAATGTTAGAAGTATGAGTGTAATTTGTTCCCCCGAGCGGGAAGAAGATGCAGCAGCAGCACGTGAGCTGTTGCAACCCCCCTCAAAGGCCTCTCTCCCTGCTGCCCCCACTGCCATGGCCATGGGATGCTCTCACCGCACACATTGGTGACCTTCCCCTTCACCCTGGGCTCCTCAGCACTGGGTGGGCTGCCACGCCGGGGGGGGGGGGAGAGCTCACTGCTGTGCTTCTCAGTACCTTCCAAATCTCCTGAGAGGAGCAAGTGAGCCAGTCTTTACATCAGCCCCCATCCCCAAGGAAATCTGGATGGCTGCATCCCTCCTGTCCAAAGTCTTTCAAACGCCCATGCTCTGGGGATGACGGCACTGCTTGCATTGCATCCGCCATGAACATACATTTAAAATCTGCTCTGGACTGCTTCCAAAGCCAACTTTCCCATGGGAAAAGTCCTCCTAAGGGACAAAAACAGCAGCCAGGTACAAGCTGGGAGAGTTTGGATGCATTTCTACTTGTACTTCCTAAGGACTGTCCTCCCTGTGCTGGTATTTTCAGGTGACCATATGTGTACCAGGCAGGAGCTCCCAGCCTGGCTCTGCAGTGACAGCATGCCCTGTTTTGGTGAGATCTGGTGCTGCTTAAAGCCAGACCTTGGTTTGGCTCGTTGACCCTGGCCTGGAGCCGGGGAGGAAGGGACCCTTGATTCCCCAAAAGGGAGGAGGCTTGGTCGCTGGTCCAGGTGGAGCCTCTCCGCCCCCACAGCAGAGGCTCACTGGCCACTGATGGCAAGCGTGGCATGAGAGATGATGCACTGGGCAGCAGAAGGGTTTGGAGGGGCTGCCTGGAGTGGTCTGGCTGCATCCTGGGAGGCACTGTTACCTACACCAGCAAGGTGCTGCTGCCCCCTGGGATTTACTAAGGCTGCTCTTTGAGTTAACGTCATGCTGTAACACCAACTTCTTAGTTAGGGAAGGAGCATACACATTACCAAGTCCCCTATCCTGTATTCACCCATGGTTTCTATTAGTGTCCTAAGTGCAGCAAGTACCAATATACTGGCACTGCTGTACTTCATTTCGCAAGTTTCCCTTGCTCAGTAATAAGGGACATTACTTTTTGGCAAAGGGAGAGTTAAAAATCCCCATAGAGATACTTATGTTTATAACATACTCATCAAAAGCTTTTAACCCAGAATAACATTTACACAAAGGCTGCAGAGCTCCATCACACTGCTAATACGAGATTTCCCTAAATGCTTTTCCAGCAGCTCTTCTTGTGGAGGGAGTCCAGAGGGAATAAGTGAGTCGGAGCTGGGCATGCTACCCCTGTGTGTGTCCTTCTCAGTGACACCCTTGCTGGTCCAGCCTTGTCAGATCCACTCACCTGCACACCTCGGTGAGTGGGGAGCCGTGGAGGTCCTGTGCTCCAGCAGCTGGAGAGATGGTCGTGGCTGCAGTGAAGCCGGGATGATTCAAGAGGACAGTGACAGATCAGCTTATTGGGTCTCGCACAACTCGATGAGGAAACAGGGAGGCAGATGCTTGAGACTTCACCGCCAAGACAAAGAGCTTGGGCAAGTGCCACCCTTCCAGGGAGGAAGGACAGGACATGCAGTGCTGAGCTGCATGCGTTTTGCTTTCCTTTACATCTCCACTGGAAAAAAACTGAAGGCTTCTGCCATTTCATTCATCCTTTTCAAAATGAGTGAATAAGGCTCCTCATTCCTCTGGTTTCCTCATTCCCCAGTCAAGTAAATAATGTGCCACTTAAAATGTCTGCAGGTCCCTTCATTGCAATTTATTGCAACAGAAGCGCTGTTAATTTGGCTGCACAGCTTCCAGGTGGGGCTGTGCTGAAGCAGCGTGTGCGCTCGCTGTCCTGCCAAAAGTCCTCACTCCCCAGCTCGGAGGGAAACGAGCTGCCACCCCGAGAGGCACCGCGTCCCTCGGGAGGGGTAGCATCCAGCTGAAAGTCTCAGCTACTCAGGGTGGTTTTTTAATTTCTAACCTTCTGGTGCTCCAGAGTATACTGGACATTAGATTGCAAGGCCGGATCTCTGAATGCAAAATGCAGCGAGTGAGAATCGATGTAGTAAAGCCAACAGAGCCAACAGGATTTACAGTAACCAAGGATCAGGCCCCCAGCGTGTACTCTGTACTGTGGTAAATTCTTACCAGGAGGCACCGGCATATTTAGTCCTGACATCATGGGAACATTACCTACCTGTAGCAGCTTAATTTACACACTCCCCAACACCTTTAAGATGCTTTATAACCTTGAAAATCCCCTGACAACAAATATTCTCCACTAGCATATGCCAGCAAGGAAACGGTGCAGTATAGCCATACCAATTAAGACTGAACATTTCATGCGTCTGTGGTATTTTTTTTATTGAGGTACTGTCTATCTTTTTAACTAGGTTTGTTTTTATTGAAGCAAAAACCTGCCCTTTCAGATGAGCAGGCTAGTCTATCAGAGCTGACATTTAGTGGAAAACAAAGTGTAGGCATGAGAAGGTTACGAGAGCTGGCACATGCTTTTGCCTAGATTAGCCCATAACAGAACTGGACTCATCTAGTTTTACTTTCAGAAAAATCCTTCTGTCAGTAAATTTTGTCTTGCTTGTGAGCCGAGTAGGACGCCAGAGCAGCAACGGTACTCGACAGCTATAGAAAATAATGGTTTGGGATTTATTTTGTCATATTCACTCTAGAATTCATAGAACAGGTTGAGGCTGGCTACAGTTGTAAGCTCAGTGGCTAAATCTATGGTGGTTTTGTGGTTTTGCACCACGGGGGAACATGTCTGGTGTGCAACCTGAGGCAAGGAGGTGAGCAGGGTCCCCTCTCCACTGAGAGCATTGTCCCCAGCATCATCCCTGCCATCCTCCACCCCCATCGCCCCGTGCCCAAGATGCTCCGCTGCCCCTGGCCCAGGGCCGTGTGTTATCTCTGAATAACCTCTGTTCCCAGCAGGATCCAGGCTGCGGGAGCTGAGCACCACCCAGGCCATCCATTAGGCCTGGCAGGATGTGGTGTTGCCGGTTACTGATGACAGCAAATTTGGCCGTGAAACCGTGATCCTCTCCTCGCTGTCTCCATACAGCTGCCGTTGGGACTGGCAGGAACTTTAAGCTTTCTTAACTGTGGGTTTCTAATGGCCTTTTTGGACCATTGTAGGTAAGCAGGTTTTATTATCCATGTCCAAGTAACACTAAATTAATTATGCAACCTAAACTTGTGCAGCAGACAGCCGACTGCAATCATGACTTTCCCTGGCATGTGTTATTTGCATCGTACGGTCAGATATTTGGTCCCCAGCTGTGGGCCAAGGCTCCTTCTGTTCAGCACTGCCCAAAGACAAAAAGACTGTCCCAAACCCGGGCAAGCTGCAACATAGCTTTGTGTGGAGATAAAGCAGGCAGGAGTCAAACGGAATTAACGGCAGGAGCGTGTGTATTGAAACCACAGAGCAAGAGGGCTTTGCACAGTGTGGGGACTGGGGAGGAACTGGAAGAGGAGTGGTGTCTTCCCAGGTATGGGGAGGAAGTTTTTCTGCAAGTGAAGAGCTCACAGTCCCCAGGTGTTGGAGCTATCATCACTAAGCAGCATGGTATTTTTGTGTTTGAAATGGTTTGGAAGTGATCTTCAGCTGACCAGTCCCATGCCAAGCTGCTGCGCTGCTTTTAGCATTCGTGCCTTCCTCTCCGTGAAATGAAAAGGGCCCGAGTGTGGTTTTAGGTTTGCACCAGGAGAACCTGGTCTGCTTAGATAGGGAGCACTGAAACTAATCACATCCACAAAGATCTTCAGGAAAATATTTGCTTCTCTAAAACTTGAAGTCTGAGTGTATTTGGTTTTCATACAATCGTCATTATTTGCTGGTAAATACTAATAGCAGCGATATTTAAGCTACATGTTTGTATGTAAAGCTTTCCCTCTGCCATTCAGTGCCTTTATCTCCCTATTCATAGACCCAAGTCCAAATTCTTTACTCTTAACATCATCATCTGTTGTCATAGAAACTATTGCAATACATAAGTACTCTTAAATGACTGCAACTTCGTTGAATGGCAAGGGATCAAGATGGACTGTGACGGGGGAACACTTTAAGCAGGTATATCTGTTGACAACAATTGGTGGCAAGGAGTATTCACTCTCTCAACAAAGCAGTGCACTCATTTTTATGCTACCAAAATCACAGAACGTTATTTGTTGAACCTTTTATTTTGTGTTTTCTTTTCTACGAGACATATAAACCAGGAGGCTCTTTGTTTTCTTTAAATAAACCCGTGTAGTCCAGTTCTGAACTCATTTCACTGGGGTTTCTTGGTAAAATTTCCTACGGAGTTGGGGTTTACGTTCCTTATTTCTTAACTTCATGTTTGTTTGTACCTTGCTAACAAAGAACGAATACATCTGCTTCTTCCCTGTGGTTGGGAAAACCAGTCCTGAGCTTTGCCTCCTTAGCGTCTTGCGCCGGGCCGGCCGGGCCGGGGGTGCGGGGCGCCCGGCGGAGCCCCCTGCCCATCGCCGCCCGCCTCAGCCGGGCCGGGCAGCGGGGACACGGCGGGAGGCTCCGGGGCCGGGGGCAGCGCTCGCAGGGGCCGGGGGCACGGGCAGCGCCGGCTCCGCCGGGGAAACGGGCTCCGGCCGGTGCCGCTCACAGCCCGGCGGGGCCGGGAGAGAGAACCCGGCCCGGCCCGCGCCTCCCCCCGCCCCGCCCGCCGGCCCGGCCCGGCCCGGCCCGGCCTCCCCCCCGGGCTCCCCCCGGGCGGGCAGGGGCCGCGCTCCGCTCGGCGCCGCTGCCGCTGCCGCGCCGGCCCCTCCGGGCGGCTCCTCACACTCGGGCCCGGCCCGGCCCGGGCTCCGCTCCCCGCGGCGCCACAGGCCCTGCCGGGAGCCGCTCCGGCGCGGGCTGCCCGCGGGGCACGGCCCCCGCCGGCACCCCCTGCCCCGGGGGGGGAGCCGCTCCCCCGCGGGCTCCGTGGGCCGAGGGGCGCCGCCTGCCCGGCCGGGGGCTGCCCTGCCCCGCGGGTGGGGGGAGCCCCCCCGGCCCGGCCCGGCCCGGCCCCGGGTGCCCGCGGCCCCGTCCCTGCCCCGCTCCCCACCGCCGGGGTCCCCGGGCGGGTTGTGCCCCCCCGTGAAACGCGCCCCCCGCGGCGCTGCCCCCGCGGCCGCTGGGCTGGGCCGTGGCCAGCGGCGGGCCCGGCTGGGAGCGGCTGCCGGGGCTGCTGGGGCCGGGGGGAAGCGCCCGCAGCCCCCGCGGCCCCGACCGGCACCGCGGCCCCCGTACACATTTATACACCCATAACCTCTTCACATTGCTGGCGAAAATACATTCACCAGACCCAGTTAGGTTTTAATTATACAGCAACCTGAGCACCTCCGGTAAGCCTGCAGCCCCACACATTTCTCCGAAGCATGGACTGCTGGCGAGAAGCAGAACAGAAGGTCAGTTACAAGTTGCCGGTTTTTCCCCCCCCCGCCCCTTGCTATAGCTGCAAAATGCCAGAAGAGCTTCAATTTGAAGCCTGAAGAAACTGTTATTCCTGCATCATCTCAGTGGAATGCAAAGCTCAGACAGGTCCTTAGGATGTGTAAATGTCACAGAGATTCAGTTCTGCAGAGAAGTCATTGACACTCCAGTGACAGCACAGCAGTATTTTGCTTCTGGTTCAGTACAAATTACAGACAACTTGACATTAGAGACCTTCGAATGCAAAAGCAGACTGAAATCCTGCATGATCAACTGACTCCCTATTTACAAAACCACAGCTTTCATTTAGACGGCTCTTCAGGGACAAATTGATGGAATGGAAACGGAATGGGGAGAGAAGCCAGGGAAGTTTCTGATTCGTATGGTACCGCTTGCTCTGCTGAAACCTCTGAAGTATGGCTGAGAGTCTCCCTTGCAAGATACTGTGTGCAAATGTTCGAGTTCTCATGTTCAGCCTCAGCTCTCTGAACTCCCCCTGTAAAAAGCACAGAGACCCAACTCGTTTAAATAAGAAAACACCTTACCAGAGCTTCCAGTCCTTGCTCATACTGTTTATTTCAGATAATTGCCTGTGTTCATCTAAGTTGTCTAGTGACTTTGCAATTATGCTCTTGTCTTTCTTTTTACATGTAATAACAGCCCAGTGACCATTCTGTTAACATGGTTGAGTGCAGCTTAATCCTGCATTTTAAAGAAGTCATTTGCTGAAAGTAAGGCAAGAGAGATCACAGCTTGGCTAGGAACTACTGCGGGCCATGGGTCAAAATAATGCTTTGGGCTCTACAGACAAATCAAAGAGCCCAAATGCAGGCGTTGTGTGTATATGGGGCCAAGATACTGGGTGAATGGCAAAAGGACTGGAGCAATGGCTTTAACTGCCTGTGAAGTGAAGATATCATGACATTCACCCAGCTGAATCTCACGGAGATCAAGAGACCGTGCAAGCATCGCTTTGAACAACACAGGAGAAAAAGGGTTAAAGAGAAAAAAAAATTGCCAGAATGAGTAAAGTATGCTCTTGCCCCAAAGACTGGCTCCGTGACTTCAATTCCTACTGGCAAGCAAAGACCAAATAAAAAATGCAGGAAACATTTCCATGGCTACACTGCCCATTTTTTCATTTCTTACAGGTAGGGTGGGATTTTTTAACCTGCTCCCAGCTGTGGCTGTGGGCTGCCTACAAAAGCAGCCATCCCATACCTTCACCAGAATAAAAATGAGCAGTTCCCTGTGAGCCTGGGCTGCATCTGCCAGGGGTGCTGGGGCAGGGGTGGGCCATCAGAAGAATGAACCTCGTGAGCCCCTTCTCTGCCGTTAGAGAGGGCAAAGCTCCTCCTTGGCAGCTCCCTGGTCCTTGGCAGGAAGGCAGGGTTGGCTCACACCTGGGGATGGGAGCACCCGCTGTGATTTCTAACCTTTTGGTCATGGCAGGACTTTTGCATTTCAATTCCTGTGGTAGCAGGACCACCTGACCAGGATCAGAGGAGCAGCAGCCCAAGTGACACCAAACTCCTAAACTAGTGATGCTACTTAGCGAAGAAAAGGCATTGCAACCTGCAGCGCCAGCCTAGCAAAGCTTGGGCCAATCCAAAGACAGGGTTTATATTGCCTAATTAATTCAACTGTCATGAAATTAAACTATCATGTACTTTGATATCTGTCTGTTTTCTCAGGTGCAGTTATATTTGAAGAGACCCCATGCCTGTTTAGCTGTGATCCCTTTTGGAAATAATTGGCGCAGTTTTGATTGATAATGTGTATTCCTTTTTAAAAGAAAACACACTATTTTTCATAATCAGAGGCTGAATGCATAATGAGTGCTCTGGTGCTGCCTTTAGCATCAGGTCTGTCAAACTGCACAGTTATTTCCATATTGATGCAAACTAAGATATTACACTCCCTCATTACATTGACATGGCACATCTTTCAACAGTCAGCTTCCAATCATACGTTCCTTGCAAACAAAATTACCTTCATTTTCTCTTTTGCTACAGAAGGAACTAGCAGTGGAAATGTGCCCTAACAAGCTAATCAACTAATTTTTAGAATATGTTTGAACCATTTAATATTCTAAAAGAAAACAAGAAAAAGTTGCTAATGGGTATGCTGGCATAAACAGAAATAAATAGACAACTGGTTGACTGAACATTAGCATACTTAAGTTTTGTCGAAGTCACAGTGGAATTCATTTTGCAAGTCAAAAAAGCAAGATCTATTTGTATCCATAAGCTGAACAACTTCATTTACTCTGTACATTCTTGAGCAGATAACCTTGGTTATGAAGGTAAAAGAAAAAAAGGAAACTATCCTCTTATGAGCCAAATACTTCAGGCAATAAATGGATTTTAGTGGGACCAGTGCGTAGGGCTACTGATAATAGTTTGTGTGATACTAATGGCCCGGCTGCTAGGAGAGAGGAGTCGCGCCCTGGGTTATGGGCTGCCATTCAGAGGGTTGGCAGGAAGCGAGGGTGTTTCCAAAGCAACATCAAGGGATGGAAAAACGGGAGAGGCAGCTTTGCATCGCTAAATCCGAACTCCTGTCCCAAACAGGCAGCCGTCAGCAGGGAGAAGGGTTTGTGTTTTAAATGACGTGGTTCAGTGCAAAGGGAAGAGTCGCAGTAAACAGGCTGCAAGGGAGCACAGGTAAAGAATGTTGGCTAGAGAAAGAATTGCTAAGGTAGCAAACACCATGCAGGGCAGCTAGCAGCAGGCCTGCTGGAGCCGCGAGGCGCCTCAGCAGCCTGTGGCCAGGTCCCCAACCACCCCCTGGGAGTCCCACAGGGACCCTCCGATTCTTTCAGGAAACACATCATTTGTTTTGCTGCAGGAGAATTGCAAACTCTGTGGAAAGGTCATCATGCTGCCTCATGTTGTACGGTTTGTTTGCAAAAAGGAGTTGGGTTTCATTTCCTATTAAGATACAGCTCTGCATTTATTACAGACGTTAATTTGCTTTGGAAAATTCACAGAAAAGCAAATTATTGTGTTGACACGGTGTTTAGGCAAACCTTCGGTGTCTCCTCCGGGTCTGAGTGTGGAACAAGTGACAGTCCTTCCCTGGGCTGGTGTGTGATTGCAAAGCCCTGACCTGATAAGTTCCATAGTGGTCACCCAGGCTGGTTGTGCCTGAGGACAGCCCTGGGCAGCACCTTCTCCAGAGGCAACGCGGGAAGCAGCAGAGCCATCCTCACGTGAAGCAGAGACTTGCCTGGTGCAGGTGTGTGTCCTCTGTGTGCAGAAGATCTTCAGACAGAGCACCGATACGTCCACATGACAGCTTGCCTCTTCCGATAACCACACACTGCGCAGGATGTGAAGACGGCAACTTTCAGCCCAGTCTGGACCAGGAATTTGCTTCTGCACCTTCAATTATCCCCAGATTTCATTAAGGTAATGTGGCCGTTAAAGCTTGCGAGTTGATTCTGAATACTTGAATGTCCAAATCATAGTCATTCCATGCACAGGTCATCGTGAGGAGTATATGGGGTGATTTACACATCTGAAACCATTATCTGGTAGCAGAACCCGGTCTTTCCAGCTGTATGTGTAAACTTTAGGCACTGTATTTTGCATTTCTTTTCCTGTAGGACACTTGGGAAGCTGACCCTGAAGGCCATTAGGTGGTTAGAGTTACTGTAAAACCTAGTATTATCAGCTGCATTTCCTTACATATCCAGGGAAAAATACCTTCCAAAGTTGACAGTTGCATGGGAATGCACCAGACTGTTGCCTGATGTGGGATTAAACAACACACTGTGTAGCAAGAGAAACATCTGTTTGTTCTTGAGCTGAGCAGTGACTGTCTCGGATGAGGGTCCGGAAGAGGAGGAGAAGGCTCAAGATGAAAGCCTGCACTTCAGCTGTTGGGGGAAGGAATACATCCACGCTCCTGTAGAATATTTCCGCTCGATTGTAAAAATCAAGGCAGTGGCTATTCCAGCAAATACTCCAGCACCACTGCGGCATGACAGCCAGCAAATGAAACTGGAAACATTTCCATCATAAAATCATATCCTACTAGTCAAAAAGGCAGGCTAGAGAACAGATGTCCCAAGATCCGTGAGTGTATTATACCCATTACGGATGTCTTTCAGTTTAGAAAACAGAAAGAGGTTTCTAATGATGGGAGTGGCTGGTGGAAAAAGGAGGGTGGAAGAAGCTCTCATCCATTGCCGGGACTCTGGCAGCCTGTATCCCACCCAAAGGAGCGTGTGGATGTGGAATGGCATGTAAAATCAGAGGTTGTGGGCAGCCAGCTGAGGGAGGGCACTCGGTGTGTAATGTGGTATCATGGTTTTCAAGCAGTTGGGATGATGTGGGGCACGGAGAGGGAGAGGCAGCTTTCCTCTCGTGTCCTTAAGAGGTTTTGAACATGCTCTTCAGCTTGCAGACTGAGATATAAATTTGTGCAAAGAAGTGTGATAACTCTCCCTGAAACCTGATTTGATTTTCTTCCTGGGATATCTTATCTGGCATAGAGGAGATTTAAGTCATACCAGATTATGAAGTGTAACCCTCTCTACTCAGCCAGAATGTCTCCGGACAGTCAGGCTTCCAGAGCTAAGCTTCAGGTTGCCTCTGACTGCAAGTTTGAATTTGGAAGGTGCTTTTTACCCGATCGCTGACTCAAAAGATGTAAACGCAGAGTCCTATGCCTAGTGATTTCTTTACATAAGTAAAAATTCTGCAAAAGATCCCTTTAATGACATCAATTATATGTAACTAGGTGCACTTTGAAGACCGATTTCTTTTTTTACAGGGTCGTTTTGAAGCATCTTTGAATTTATTAAGAGTAATTTTCTCTTTATCAACTAAAAAGCAATCTTCCTGTAGAAGCTAACGCCCCTGACGGGTACATTGTTCCACCTTCAGGTCTCGTTATTTACTCGCCAAATGCATGAGATACAGAGCCTGAGAACAGCTGCACAGATATAAAAATACGTGACTTCACCTTCCTTTTTTTCCCCAGCTGGTGCTTGTGCATGGGGTGTGCAACCGTGGGGAATGGATGGAAAAGGGGACGTGCCATTGGGGAGTGTTGGGGGCTGGCCTGCTTCCCACAGGGCTCCCCTGGTGCTGCAGGCTGCACCTAGCCCAAGCTGCCTACACAGTGAAAGATAAAGAGTTACAATTACATTATTTAAAGGTTAAATCAAGAAAAGGTGTGAAGGTTAAAGGTCTTGTGCTTTCTGTCCCTAACGAGCCAACCCATCCCTGAACGGGCTCTGATACTAGACCCTTTGTAGGCATCAGTACATCGTTCCACCCAGGTCATGTTCTGAAGAGTATCAAGACCACCTGAAAACACAGCAACTTGGGTTTTAATTCACGACAGTTTTCCACCCGCTGCTTGCAAACCTGCCAGAGCTGTGGCCAGAGCCACAAGACTTCTTCCTTCCTTCCCACTTCTCCTAACATCAACAGGAGGTCCTGTCCAGACAAAGGGCTTTTTTTCCTTGACGAAGCGAAGGAAACCTTTCTCTTCAATTAGGTATGCAAAGCTTCACTCTTGGCCGAAGATCTAAACCTCAACTGTTTGTGCTACATTGTGAGCTGTTGTTTTATATTGTCCCCATTCACAGTCCCTCTGTGCAGGCAATGGGGACAGTCACCCGTGCCAGCTCACACAGACGTTGCAAGAATAACTGCATTAAAGACACGAGGTACTCAGAGCTTATGGACATATGGATATCTGCAGCAGAAAGAGAAGGCCCTGATCATATAATTCCCTCTGCCGTGGGAGCTACTGTTTCTACTTAAAATTTCACTGACAATATAGAAAAATGCCATTCAGGCAAAGCAATATGCCTATGCATATAGTGGATTGCTGGAGAGTATAAAATAACAGCCAGCCAGCCAGCAGCTGATAATCTGCTTGTAAACTCCTGTTTGAAAATAAAGACAATCCCATTTTACAGTAACCAGATGTTTAACAGAATATTAGTATTTACAAGTGCCTTAGGCTATTGTTTTATAAAGGTCTGAAGAGGGCTTACAAAAATGTAAAATCACAAGCAAGTATGCAGTTCAAAGGCCTCTCGAAGCTGTGAAATTTTGTGTAATGTGGGATAGACCGCCTTTTGTTTGTGCCTGGTATGTTGGGTGTGATGGATTGCCGAGTGTTCCTCCGTAACTTACCTAACCAAGTTCCTCTCTGCTCAGATTTTTCCCCATTCTTTATTATCCATAATTGGATAACTTCTCTCCAATTTTCTCCTTGGAACACTGAAGATAAGGTTTCTGTTTAATCATTCCACTTTAAGTACTTGCAATCAGACAGGATATTGCGGCTTTTAAAATAAGACAATGACATTTAATGACTTTCGTTTCTTCCTATACAAAAGATTAATTTATATGCTGGAGTCATCTTTTTCATTGGAAAATTCTCTCTACTCTTTTTGAAATGATTCAACCTGATTAACAACCTAATTCTCCTTTTATATTTCTGATTTTGTGGCTTTCACTGCCAGCATTTGCTTGTCATCTTTTTACCAAGTCTAATTCGGCTTTTGTTTCTGAATTAGTGTGAAGTTAAGAAGCCAGGCAAGTAAGGTGTGTGAGTGCAGAGATGCTGCCGCTGCTGGTGTGCAGTGTTGGGAGGAGGTGGGGGGGATGGCTGTGTGCTGTGCTGATGGAGCCACGGCTAGCATCACCGCGCTTGGAGGGGTGGCATCAAAAGCTGTAGGAAAACAGAGGGATGCTCTTCACAGCCCTTAGAGGCTCTAAGAAATTCAGGTGAAGGACTGTGGGGTCCGTGTCTGTTTCTGGGAAAACACAAGGCAGAAGCAGTGCTGGGGACGCAGAAAACACATCGCTGATTTTGTCAGGCAATTGGGAAAAGCCACTGGGGCAGGAGGCTCTGTGGGGCAGGTGGGCTGCTAGGGAAGGGGGAATGAGCCAAAAGCTGCAAGGAATAGAAATTAATGGTCTAGCATACGCCTTGCCTGGCTGCTGTAAAATGCAAAAATGCAGATTATTTGACCCGCCAGTTTTAAACTGTCTACCTGTAGTGTTTAATATTCTTCTGGAGTGCTGTTGGAAAGACAAGTTTCGTCAAGATGCTGCCGTGTGAGCACATCATCTGGATGAAATGTCTGTTCAAAGCTTTGTACTTCCTGCATCCTTACTGACGATTCAACGATTAATAACATAAATTGAAATGTAATCTTTACCTTTGAACAGGTGAACATTTGCCTTTAGCAAGGTAAATACAATTGTTTAGGAATTTATTTTGTTTTACTGCTAATATACTTTAAAGGTATCACCATTACTCTGCTGGCCATCATTTTGTTTCTGTGCCTTTTGGCTTTACTTAGCTTCTAACGTTTACTTTGATTTACTTAGCTACTATAACTTTCTGATTTATATTTGTTACACTTGACTTTTGTGGTGTATGTATATGTTCTATTGGCTTCAGAAATGCCTTAATTTTGCAGTTGTGGGTTAGGGGTTTTCAGCATATAGGAAAAAGGTACTTGAGCAGTCCCTATTATAAGTTACTTTTTTTCTGACAAAACTGTTATGCCCAACAGATTTAGCCCATAATTGTTTGCTGGGCTGTGAAACCAGTCTTTCTAATGGACCTAATCTACAAATACAACGTTGAAGTGGGTTAGTATAAGCCACTTTGCTGTGTGAGGACTTTTCAAAAGCTCAAATGGCTTTTTCTACACTTCTTTTGTCTTTGTACGAGACAAATGGGTGAGCCCAGATGCTTTTATTTTTCCCAGTAGAGTCTCTACGTGCATGGGTTGCCCTTCCCCTATGTGTACAACAAGTGCAATGAGCTTTGCGTGGAGTTTGAGCTATAACACCGCATTTCTGTACTCGCTTTAGTGCCACACTCAATTTTTCTGTGTAAAGCTATTACTCCCTATCGCTGCCATTGCTACCGAGTGGCACTTCATTTTCAGTTGAGTGGCATCTTAGTTTTTGAAGATGGCACTTTGTTTTCAGTTCACGTGTTATAAATAAAATGTTCAGGGGCCTCCTGATGCGCACGGGCCCAGTGCAGCAGGAATCTCATTGTTGCTGCTGCTGCCCTGCCCCAGACGTGGCCCCGGGTAGTGCTGGGTCCAGAGCCTTGCTGGAGCTGGCCCAGGGACGCCCTACATGCCGTGCAACACGGAGCTGGCCCAGGTCTCCCTTGCACGGGAACTGCTTCCATCCCAGCCCCAAGGGCTTGGGAAAGTGGACATGCACGTGCGGAGTGCCATTGGGGGCTGTTAAGCAGATGCTAATGATACTTCCTATCTGAGGACTGTGAAGTATTGTAATGATGCTTTAACGCAGCTCAGCAATCAAACACCAGAGTGTAATGAAAACAGGAAGACGTGTTTACCGGAGTATAAAAGCATATAGAGAACAGAATGAAAATGGTTCTTCACTTAAGGGCACATACATGTAAATACACGTATGTGTCACTTGACTAATCTGTGACACTTAAACCCAAACACAATCCCTATTGCTGGGGCACCGCAGCCACGGATGGAATATGGTACACTAGATAGGATCCGCTTTCCAGATCAAGATCCTAATCTTACAAGTAACTCCAGGCTGCTGAAATCCTACAGCCACGTGATGTCCTCCGTGCGGTGTCCCCCACACCCCATCGGCGATCAGCTCTGCCCCAGTACCTGCCCTCTACCCTGCTCCCGCTGGGATTGCGGCAGCAATGAAGCAACACGCTGGGAACTCTGGGGTGCTGGCAGGACCCAAGCAAAAGCCATAAGGCACCCAAGATGACAGATAACGAAAAGCCAAGTAGACTGGGGGGGGGGCGGGGGAAGTCTGGCTCACGACATTTAACCCAGAGCATTGCCTCTCCTATTGAATTGGTTTTGCTGGCTAGAGAGGCAGCTTTGATGCTGTTAGTACTCCAAGCGTAGTTTTGGCATGGTAATTTCCTTTAAGAAAAAAAATAACCGTGAAGTGAATGAGAGTTGACATGACAGATTGTATCTGCTGTGCCTGTTGGCCCCAAAGGCAGTCATTTGTGTTTTAAAATTCAGTAATTATGTATGTACACAAATGTTTCTAATGGGCCCCAAACAGCTAGCAAGACGGGCCACCATCCCCGAGCGCTGCATAGCAGACGCGGGAAAGATTAAAATTAAATAAACAAGCAAGGAACGTAAGGTTTGCCTGGGTGGAGAGAAACGTCTAGAAGAGAAACCTCCAAATGGGGAGCAGCCACAGGTTGCCCCATCATGAGGAAGGTCACTTGGAGAAGCCTGACCACAATGAAAGAACAAAACCCACCAAGAGCCTCGCGAGGCTGGTGGGCTCTGCCGGCGGAAAGCCCGCGTCCTCCACCCACCGGCGCTGCCTGCGCAGGCACACGGATGCACGCCCTTTGTCTGGCTTCGTCTGCATCTGGACCGTGCCTGAGGTGTGGACTGGCTCGAGTATGGATTTTTATTCTGTTTCGAGCAGCTCTCTTAAAACCCAGCAGAGACCCTTGACCGGGCAGCTGGGCTATCGGGGCAGCGCCTGGTTAATGAACCGCTGTGGCACCTTTGTTTCTCTGGCTGCCTGGTGCCCTGTTCTCACTTGTACAATTATTACAAAAATCAGACAGAATGTTGCCTTGAGATATGATTTTCATAGTGGGATAGATTTTATTATACCAGCCGTACAATACCCGCTATTATCATTTTGATTATATGCTCCTCTCATTTGCACTATTGGAACATTATCTGTGGTACATTCATTATTACTTTATAAGAAACTGAAACTACATCCTTAAGATGAATTGTAAGGAAGGATTTCTATTTCCTCAGATAGATACTTTGGCTGAGAGCATTAAGTGGCAAACGTTATTTGTAAAAGTTTATTTTATTTTATTTACGTAAACTCTAAAAGAAAGAAATAACATAGATATTTCTAACAGACAGAAAAGCCCGCGGCTAGTTGCAACAAATGACTGCAATTTAGAATTCATGTACTATTAAGAAGTTCTGATTAAATTGTAAGTTCCTTCAGAGGAAGGAAGTTGAATAAATGAAAGTCTGGCATTGGCCCAGTGGGCTTTGATGGGCTTGCAAGGGCCAAGGGTTCAACAGCAGCTGATGGGTTCCCCCTGCCCCCTCAAGCCAAGGTCCCTGACGATCAGATCTATCAGGCACCTGATGGGAGAGGGCAGAAGGTCAGGAAGTTGTTTGTGCTCAATAGCCCAGTTGGGTTTAAAGCAGTGGGTTTAAAGAGGTTACTTGTATGACCGGTGGGCATCCACCACTGGAGCACAGTACGTGCCCGTGGGTGAGACCACCTTGCGCTGTATGTCAACAGAGATGGCCTTTGCCCTGAGAATTTTGCTCCCCACCTTTTCTCCGTGTTGCCTTTACCGTGCAGGAGGCTTCATCCTTCTGTACACATGGGAAGGGAAAACCGCCAGCTGCAGAGACCTTACCCAGCTCTCTCGGTGCAGGTCCCATCCTTGCTTCCTAACCACACTGCCCCGCTTCTGCTCAAAGTACCTGGGCACAAATCCTGACCTTATCCAAGGTCTAAAGCTGTGATACAACCAGGTCCTCTGGCTGAACAGTGTCAAGAGCACCTGACTCACGAAGCATCCTATATTTTTGTTGAAGATGTCCCTGGCCATTGCAGGGGCGTTGGAGTAGATGACCTTTAAAGGTCCCTCCCAACCCAAACCCTGCTGTCGTTCTGTGACTTGGCTGTGCTGCTCAACTGCCGTGGACAAGTGGGACTCAGCACTCCTGTTTAAAGGGCATCAGTCGTTTCAGGTGCCCCAGAGTGGTTAAACCCCAAACTGGATAGAGCTGGACCATCTCAAGGAAACTGCTAATACGTGAAGCCGGTTGCCAATTTACAGAAAGATACTTCATGACTTCACTGGAAGAAATCACACTTTGCTGTGTAGATAAAAGAACATTTTCAGGTTGATTGCAAATCATAAATATTTGATGTGCTGCAATTACTGGTTCCTAAGTATCATTTTCTAAATAATTATTATTTCTATTAAATGCATGGCAACTTGGGATGGAAGAGTGAGTTAATGCAGTAACAGTTCACCACTGAAGATCTGGGTTTGTGGAAGGTCATAAGTGAACTTGTCTTTTGTCCCTTCCCACCTACCTGTCTCACGGACCACCACAAAAGATTGAATTGGTGCTCAGGTGATCCCAAACCTAGCAGGACAGAAGTTGTGGGCTATGTCATACAATTTAGTTTCTGCCTGAGTAATGCCCAGCTCTGGTTGATATTTCCAGTCTCCTGAGAGCCAAACTCAGGTAGGCATGAAGAGCTTTTAAAAATAGCATTAGTCATCAACTAGTAGGAGCTAAAAACAACAGCAGTGCAGGCCCGTGAGAGTAAGGGCTGGAGTCCTGCTATGATTTTACGCCTCCCTTTACGTCTCTCAGCTGTGTCATCATCGTGCCTTTGGGCAAATTATTTACTCTCTCTCCTTCCTCAGAGTCATCAACTAAATGGATACAATTCCTCTTTCAGGGGTCTGTGATAAGGTGGAGGTGGTGTTTGTAAAGCACACTGTGCTTTGTCTCTGTTAGGAGGCATCCTATGAAGCGTGTTCATCGTCAGGCTGTTCAAAAGAGCAGGACATGGGCAGCCCAGCAGGACAGAGCAGAGGTGCCCCTGGGGGTGAACCACCCGGGCATCTCCACGTCCAGCCCTTCTCTGCTCCAGAAAATCCACTCTTGACCCTCTGCGAGACCACTTGTAGCCAGATCTCTAAATCCAAGTTATTTTTCCCATGTAGCCCATCCATCCCGCACCAAAATTTCCCACTTGGCACTGTTGGGCTTGAGCAGCCGGTGATGAGCCGCAGGGTGCAGCTGCAGCAGCCCAGGTGGAGATTTTTCCTCCCAAGGCATTAAACAGCATCCTACGGCCACCGCCCCAAACCTGGGCATGGCACCGGCCGGGACCGATGGTGGCAGAGGTGGGTGGCCACAGTCCCCTCTCTGGCGGGTGGTTTCTGGACCAGCTCCGGATTCCTGGTGTTTGGTTGGTTTCTGTCTGACCCCTAGTGCTATCCAAGCGCACCTATTCTGTGGCTCAATTATTACTTACAAGTTGGTAAACAGAAAGAAAATACTCAAACTAATCTGGAATAAGTCAGATATACTTTTTTCACCTCTGGGGAGATTTTCAACTACAACAATGTAGCTTTGAGCTTCTGACAGATGCTAATGAATTGTTGTTTACATGTTTGATTTACTGCCTAAACAAAGATAAGACATGCTCTTGAAAACACATTGAATGCACAATCCAAACACATCCATTAAATCTGTCACAATAAACATGACAGCTTTCTTCTAACCTAACAACTGGCATGCCTCATTTACATATTAATGAGAAAACTGGGATCAGTCTGCACAAATTGCTTCTATCTTGCGAAGGGGAAGCACTGACTGACAGTGCAGCTCTCCATGGTGTAAATACAACAAGTAAATACCTCTGCCATCTTAATGGATTTTATTTTTATTTGCCTATTTGGTTCCACAGTTATTGATTCGTTGTCTCCTGCGAACTGCAGTGACAGACATTACAACTACAGGGACAGACGTTAAAAGAGTACCTACAGCTTTACGGGAGCCGGGGGTGTCTGCTGGGCTTTGGGGTTGGCTCTTCCCAAAAGGGCTTGGTCAAAGGCTGGATCTGCCTCAAAGACCTCTCTGGTCTCCATCACCACAGGGTACATGTCCCAGTGCTGCCAAGCGCTCTGTTGTCCTTAGAACATGCTCTGTTGTCCTTAAGCCTCTGGAGGATGAGCCGTTCTGCAGGTGGGAAATCAAGGCACAGAGGGGAAACTATTAAAAAATCCAGCCCTGTGCCATTTCAAATATGATTTAGGAGCTAAATTCCTGGAGTTACTTGGATCCCTAACCCTGCAAAGGTTGCACTGGAGTATGCTCATGCCCGTGCTGTCAGCATAACAGTGGCATCCAAATGTCACAGAAATAGAGCTTTAGGCATAGCGGAGACCTATAAGGGTTTTTCCTGCACCCTGGAAACCCTGAAGTCACATCAGCAGGGAGCTGCACACCATCTAACATTATTTTTTATTGGTATCTGTACCCTACAGTACATTTTAGAATACTAAAAATCTACTTTATCTATCTAATTATCTAAAAGTTAGATAGCTGGTCTTAGCCGGATGCCTGGGCTCGCTCTGTGTCAGTAGGGGAAGCTCAATGCCCACCCAGGGCAGACTGGGCCACCTGCATCTGTCACCAGGCTCGGGAGCATCACTCTCCACTGCCTGCGGAGGAATCCCGGGAAGCCTCGTCCAACTTTTGGACAGTTAAGGGAGGTAAGATGAATTGCACCTGCAGTGTCACTGAATTTCAATCAGGTTTACACTCTGAAGTGCTTAAATTACCTTCTAGAATGGCGCTTAGTTTTCTAAATCACCTGGCTACTTTGGGAAAATCGACTTTGAGCGCTCAAAGCTTTGTGCTGTGCAGATGTTCTGAGACAAGATCCACGCTCAGGTTCAGCAGGGGGTGCTCAGAATCCTTAGAAGTAGATCCCAAAGTACCTTATGAACCCTAGAGGCACCGTATCAAGGGATCATACCATTGCACACTAGAATTTTCCGCAGAGCCAGAGGCTGTTGCAGCAGAGACATGGGAAGTTGCACGCTCCAGGTCCAAGGCAACATGAAGATGAAGCAGATGCAATCCTCAAATCCAGCCAAAACCTGGCTAGGTCAGGAAGTGTGGTACAGATTTAGAATCTGTATTTCCAACAGAAGAAGCTTGCAAGCATTCCAAGGCAGCACTTCTGACCATTATGTGCCTGTTCGAAGGCACTGGAGAGCTATTTGCAAAATTTTGATCTGCCTCCAGTTGTACACTTAAGGCATAGCTTGGGCTTTGGATTTAGGGAAGTTTCCTGTTGTGATAGTTAGCTCTAAAAGGCTGCATGAATAACACTAGAATGATCCAAACTGTTCCAAAGGACTCCAGGGAAATTAATGCACTCCTATGCTTTTGTTTTGAAGTTTGGTTGGTTGGGTTTTTTTGGTCTCAATGAACTATTTCTTCCCTACAAAATTGTGCACACTGCTTTATTCTTCTGAGGCCCACATAACCAGAAATTTCAGAAGGCTAATTTATGTCCTGAAATTTATAGTTCTATTTCTAGATTAAAAGGGATGTGTTCAGTTACTCTTGGATATAGATTTCTTCTCCTCCTTTCCAAGACTCTGTTATCTGACTCATGTCTCCAGACATTAGTGGTTTGCCCCTGAAGTAGTCTTTCATCTGTTTATGGCTGAACAGTTTGTGTGCTAGTAGGGCATGGCATAATAACTGAATTTGTATTAAATAATTAACATCAAATGAAACAGATTTTGCTGTAAATGTTATTGCAATCCAGCATTACGGAACAACATTCAAACGAATGAACGCACCCAGAGAAACGCAGACAACCTCCCCCAAAAGGAACCAGACCCCCAGACCCCTAACTTTCTCTGGTGACAAAGTTCTTCATTCAAGTGCAGAGACGGATCCCCCAGCCTCATCCAGGATGAGCCCTCCCTTGCAGTCAGAGGCTCTGGGGAAGTCGATGGGGTGTCTAGTAGAAAAAGCTACTGCTCAACCATGCTGAGCAGAGTTAGTTGCATGCAACGTACAAGCAATGAACTGATTTAATTTCACTGTCAATCAACAAGGAAAAAGGGCCAGCATAATGCAGATAGTCGCTTCTCTTCAATCTGAGAAGAGCTTTGGGGGAAATATTGTAAATGTCATAATACAATATGTTAAATATAGTAGTTAAAATACTGTTCTGCAGCCAAATTCTCTTCTTAGACACAAACACATCTCCCACTGGCAGGAACGGGAACTGTGCAGGGTAGCCCCAAATGAGGAAAACCTTTTCCAGGGAGGGAAGGAGGGCTGGTCAGCATGCGGGGGGTGTGCGCCCTCTGAACCGAGCGTCAGCAGGGACCTGTGGATATGAAAATATTCAGGATGACTTTGAAGGCTAATGAGGAATAATTCTGGAAAAGATCTCTAATCTTGTGCTCCAGGACACTGGACTAAATCCTAGGTCAAAGCCAGCATTTCTGTTCCTCTGTACTAATGAACCGTGGACTATGTAAGCGCAGGAGTGAAGCCAAGAAGACCCCAGTCCTAATCCTGATTTTAACACTCCCTGTTTGTGGTTGCATGCAGATGACTTAAAGCTGCTTATCCCACACCATGCAAAACCTTAAACGTAATTGTACTGATAAGGGCAGCAGCTGTGGAGAGGCTGAACACAAGGGCTGTGCTTCCCATGTTCTGCGGTCGCTCTTTCTCGTCTAAAATTACAACAGCTGCACGGGCAGAGATTTGCTCTGGCCGACGCTGTTGCTAACCAGTGGGCATCAGCACCGCCAGGTCCCCATCTCCAGCTCTTCCAGCTACAAACAGCTTCCAAACAGTCAAGGCTTAACAGATGAATGAGACTAACAAACGGGGCAAAGCTTTGCTGTGGGGGTGGTTAATCAATACAAATAGACAAATGCTGTTTTCCTGGTAGTGATGGTTCCAGGCGGTAGCTTAGTCTTCCTAATTACGGGAAAACTAGGGGTTTGTGAGGAGGATGGAGACGGTGAGGAAGAGTACTTCCGATGATTCTGTGACACCAGGATCACCTAGCAGGAGAAGATGGTTTAAATAAAATACTGTGACACCAAATGCGTCATCATCTATACTTTCCGTTCCTTTTGCCTGCTCCCTGTAAGAAGCTAGAGGCATGCCACGGCCACGTTGTGATATATTGTCCATATGTGACCATATTCTTCTAGTGACCAGCAGGAAGCTACCTAAAGTAGAAGCTGTACAGTAATTAAAGAGCACAGAGTAATCAGCAAGTGTGGGCACTGAAGGAGATGTGAGACCACTGAAGGAAGTATGGGTCATTACAGCTCAGTGCAGTATAACTAGATGAGTAATAAGAGGAAGAAAGAGGCGCAACCCATCCCTTGGACCTTTCCTGTGTAAATCTGTCTAACCCCTTTAAAATCCATTAGTTTTATTTTTTAGCGTTGATGCACCAAGGCAAATGAGTTCCACAATTTAAGTAGACTTTATGTGAAAAAAACCTGAGTACCTAGTATTTGCTTTGCCTACTGATCCAAAGTTTCATTTGGCATTCGCTTATTCTTAAATTGAGTAATGCATAATCGCTCCCATTACACCTTCTCCATGCCACTCAGGCTATTACAGATCTTTATCATATTCCTCCTTCAATCATCTCTTTTTCGAAGCTGAGGGGGATATGGGAGAACTGCACACAATATTGAAGAGGTGAGCACACATGAATTTATATAGTGGCATAATGATGTTGTCTGGTTTAGTGGTATTTTGCTGCAGTTGTGATGGTCTAAGGATACAGATGGAACAGAGTTCATCGACAGATGTAACACCTTTTATTACACCAACTTATATAGCTGGAAGAATTAAATGAGCTTTCAGGCACACATGCGTATAATATTCTGGTTGCCTTTCTGGCTGCCTACGAGCTTTGACTGATGTTTCTTCAAACTATCAGCAGTGGCTCTCACATCTCTTTTCTAAGTGGTAATAGCTGAAGAAGAGCTCATCAGTGAGTATACAGAGTGAAGGCTGGGGTTTTTTCCCTTTGAGCTTATCAGAATTGAATTCGATCTGCTGTTTTGCCACGGAGTCATTTGGCACTGTGAGACCCTCTGCAGCTCTCAGACAGCTTTGCCTTTGCCTTTTGCATCATTTTGTGTTGCCATTTCATTATTCATTTGTTTTCTGGAGGGAATTTGTAAAAGGAGGTGAACAAAAGGCAGGGGTCAAATTAGTATATGTGTTTCTTCTGCGCTAAAGCACAGGTATTGATGGGCTCAATAGCTATTCATAATGAACAATCACTGCAACATAAGAGTTTTTACTGAGGCATTGACAGCTCTTTAAAATTGCAGTTCATGCGTACTTTTTTCATGCTGGGGCCCGATCATTACGGTTTCCAGCTGAGCAGCTGTCAATTTAGGCTTACCTGCTTCCAGGATCCCAGTTGGGAAAGCCTTGTTAAACTCTCATATTGCAAAGCAATCAAACATGTTTGTTTGTTTGTATGTTTGTTTGTTTGTTTGTGATGATTTATGCTTTGATTAGGCATTTGATATTACACTGGTTAGGGTAAGGTGCAAGCAATCTCTTGAAACGGTGCCAGCACGAAGTCAATATTTCATTAAGACTCATTTATGAGAGAGCAGATGAAGTACTATAGTGAGGTCTCTACCCATTTCATATGCATCTATTTGGGTAAGGCAGCTGATTTTTTTAAATGTGCTTTGATACTTAGTAGAGTTATAACTGATACAACACCTAAAGCAGGAACAGTCATTATGATAACAAGTGTCATTTATGGATTAAATTTAATCGACTTCCCTAAAAAAAACAAACAAAAAAAGTGACTGCAAATATGTGAGTGTAAAGACATTGGTACTGCTATATCTGCATGGATGTATAGACAAAGCTGTACGGAACAGTGGAAACATTTGAAAGAAGAGCCAGGGCAATATCGAGACCAGGCTGTGCAGCCTGTGGCAGGATTTATTTATAGTATTTTGGGCAAGGGCGTATATTTCCTCCCCTTCTTTTCCCTTATACTCGGTCTCTTTGCTCTCCGTATGGCATGCAGCTAATCCACGCTGTGTGACCCTGACCCACACCTGCAGTTCTGCTGGGGTGGGAGCAGCACTGGGCTCCGTCCATGCCCCACGCTCTGCTCAGGCACCGGCAGTGACCCCCCCTCCGGCTGCCACATGCGGCTCCCGCTGCGGTGCTTGTCCACAGCAGGACAACGAGAGCAACAACAGCTTTAAAGACAGTGCAAGTTGCCAAGAAGTAGATACACAACCAAATGCAGAGTTGGCTGGGGGATATAAAAAGCAGGACTCCGGGCTGGGCGCGTTGCAAGAGCTCTCCTTGGCAGGCAGTGCCTGTTTATGCTGACGAGTGCACGCTTCTCCTGGAGACTCCAAGGGGAAAATGTGTTTTGCTTATATGTGAGTCCAGAGACACCTTTTTACCCCGAGGGAGATTTTGCTCAAACTCGGTAGCACTATAGTGCACCAGATGAGTGAGAAGCAGCAAGTAAGTTGTTGGCCAAGTGAGGACACATCCACCAAATGAACTCCTCAGCTGGTACCCACTGACAGGGAAGGCTTGAACACCACAGCAAGCCTTGTGTCAAGTGAATGAGTGAAGTGAAATGTAACGCCGGCCCTGACAAATGCTTGGCACCGGTGCCGCTGGGGAAGATTAATGCTTCCCTTCTCCTTACCTGCACCGACATGATGTTCTCTGACACTCGGCTCTAATTGTAGGAGCTGAGGTGTAGGAAATGTCACCCTTGCTTAAAACGTCGGCACGTAATCGGTCTGCGATGATGTGGAGACAAACAGGAGGTTAACAGATAGGTCTTTATCTTCTGCATGCGGAAGAAGGTCTGCGTGTCTGCGTGTCTGCCGCAACGATCGCCATCGCTGTGGTATGTGCTTCCCTGTGCCGGGAGGGGAATTACAAATGAGGTCAATGTACTCAACGAGATGCTGCCAAAATATGTTTTTCCTTTCTACAAACTTTTTTTTTTTTTTTTTTTAAGAAAAGTCTCATGCTGGAGACTGTAATTAATAAAGGAAATATTTATACAGTGTCACAAAATTTACCAGTCACTTTATAAACATAGATGATCCATGTTCCCTGTCCCAGGCACTTACAGTCTAAAAAAGGCAAGACACAGAGAACAGTTTAGATGAGGGAGAGCGCAGGGATTATTAACGGTGAGAAGAAAGAGGACGGGTTGCAGGGAAAGCTTTGTGAGAAGGGAAAGCTTCTTCATGGAAGTCAAGGTGGTTGTAAGGCAAGGATGGAAAAGTTGAAGATCAAGGCAAAAGTGTTTTGAAGGAGCAGGTACAGATGTGGGCACACATCTGGGAGCAGAGGTTCAGGCAGCGATGCTGGTGGAGCACAACTGATGAGAAAGCTGTGGAGAGGCTTGGAAGGTCTGGAGGGGCAGAGGGTAAGGAAGGTGGTGTGGAGCAGATCTTCAGGATGTGGGCTGGCACTAACGGCAGCCTCAGTGGAGGAGGTGAACAGAGGGCTGGAGAGCCCTGCAAGCTGGACCGAGGGGAGCTAAGGGGAAGGTGGAGAGCTAGTGATGGAGAAGGGAAGAAAAGACGAGGAGTCATTGCAGAAAATGCTGAATGAATGTGCTGTGGAGAGAGTAGAAGGAGGAACGCAAAGCTGAAGAAAGGAGAGGAAGTGAGATAAAGGAAAGGAAGTTCAGGCAGCAAGAGTTAAGAACTTTGCCATTGGTTTTGAGACAAAGGAGGAAAATAGATAAGAATAATAGAGAAGTGAGTGGGATTAGGGGAAGTGCTTGGAGATAAGCAAGGCAAGAAGGTAGAAAGCAGAAGACAAGGCAGGCAGGCAGCGCAGGGGATGAAGTAATGAGGCTTGGGCAACTGGAGGGGATGGCAAAGCAACCAAGGAGCCCTATCCGTTTCTGACGTTCTAATTTTTCTTCTCTGATGGGAGAAAAGGAATTAAGGTTATTTTCAAGTAGCTGGGCAGTAAAACTGGGGCACTGCAACTACCCCCCGGCCAGCCACTGCTTGATTCAGCCCCTCATGCGTGTTGGCTGTGGTGGCAGCACTGTAAGAGGCGATGCTGTGGCTATGTTACGCTTGGTGAAATTGGTCCTTATTCAAAATCCGCAGAGTTCAGGCAATTCAAATATATAGTAGTTTCCAATATTCCCTCAGAAAGATAAAGTCTATGTATGTCTGAGTTTTGAAGTAGTAAAATGCCACAGTATTTTTAGTCTTTGTTTGATCAAAGAAAAATGAACCAGATAGTCAAGTAAAAAATTACCCAGGAGCTGAAGTCACTGGTGATGTCTTTTATTGCGCTATCATACAAATAGGAAGGATGTTCTTTTCATCTGACATAATGAAAAATGTATACCCTTTCAAACTCCCTGGTATTAATTCTGAAGTTAGCCCAAAAAAAAACCCCTAGACGTTACCTAGAACTTGACGACTTCTGATTAATTTAATAGGAAAAATCTCTTGATATCAAATACCAGCTACTGTTCAGGAGAAGGTGAAGAGAATATGAATTTTATTTTAAACCCATCTATTACATGCAAGTAATGATAAAGAGCAATTTTCAGACTTTTCTCATACTAATATTTATTGTTCATATTAGATTAATCAGGATGGAAGTGTTCTTATAAGAGGTAGGGATGGTCCACTCATGAGTAGGTGCAGTCAGAACGCTATCCAATCAAGTAGATAAATTAAGATTTTTCTCCCATGTGAAAATTTTTTTCTACTCCAAAATACCAAAGCCTTTGCATCACAGAGGTGTCAGCCAGCACTGGGGCCATGTTGTGCAAAGCATGGGGGGGCATTTGAGCAAGACATCCCACGTCCGACATCCTCCCTTGCTAGAAATCCCATTGGAGACCAGAATGGAAGTAGTGGTGGTATACAGCTGGGGAGAGACACCCACAGTTAAGTGACTCTCCCAGAGTTGCACAGATGGCAGAAATAAAACCTGAAGTCAGATGTCTCAGGTCCCATCCAGTTCCTCAACCAGAAAACACTCTTGCCACATGCTATGCAAGCCAAGTCTACGCACGTGTAGCAGCCCCGCAAAGCATCCCCCAAGCTGTGGTACCAGTGGCTGTGGGGCTCCTTTGGGGTCTTACTCCACACTTTTTAAAGCTGATGGCAAAAGCCCCGCTGAACTGAATAGCTAACAGTCAAGCCCTGTGGTGCTTTCATGCTAATTACGTCTTTCATTTCGGTTTGGATGATGTCAGTGAAAATACATTCCTAGCACACAGCCCTTCGTGGGTTTGAACCTAGTGATGGCGATACCTAGCCCGTGTTTATAGCCCGGCCTTTGGACCTTACTGGTGCACCTTTACACTTCAGTAAGGAGAAGCATATGCTTTCACATCAAGATTTTTATGGCAATTCATAAAGGCTTCTTTTGAGCTACCGTTTATTGTACAGAGTATTAGAAGTTACAGGAATTTTGACCTGAATCTGGAAGATCCTTCTCAAAATATAGTTCAGGGATATATTACTGCATCCACAAAGTACTCCCAAATAAATGGTAAACACAGTGCCTGGCTGTGCCACTGGGTGGTATGTGATTGAGGTGCAGCCGGAGAGATCCTGGGAAACTCTTCCGACTCCCAGTGCAGGCGCAGTGGAGAAGTTTGCGTTCGCTGCGTTGCGGCCACAAACTCTAGAGTTAATGCATTTACAGTTTATATTTGGTAATTAGTTTGGAGGTAGACCACACATTATTATTTTTGAGTGTGGTCACCATTGATCAGATATACATGATCCAAAAGCTGAACACTTTCGCTGCAGCGTGGAGATAATTACATTCATAATTTTATATTTGAGCAAATGATGGAATGAGGAAAAAAAAACACCAGCCACAGTCTGGGTTCTGATACTGAGGTGCATGGAAGCAAGGGGGAAGATGACTCTAAGGTTTTGCTTTTTTTTTTTTTTTCCTTTGCATCAGAAATCACAATTTTATTAGAAGTGGCAGACTTAATACGACTGCTCCCGTGGTTTAAAAAATGTCAGCGCGAGCAAGTGATTGTAAGCAAGTGGCCCTTCCAATGTGGAGCCTGACACACTCAAACACTGGAGCAGCAAGGACTCGCAAAAGAGTCTGATGATGCTGAAAAAATTAATAGGATTTATTTTTTGCTTTTGAAGTCCAAATTAAGAAAAGAACATAAAATAATCGAACAACATGAACAGTGAGAAGAAAGTCTTTTGAAAACAGTTAGCAGCCTGTGTGATACTCTGTGCAGAAAAGGGTTTTGCTTACACACGGTGCGGGAACGCTCAGCTGATCGTCCCTTTCAAGCAACATTAGATCCTGAATCAGGAAAGACAACCCCCCCACACACTCACCCTAAAGGGCTTTCCTGACGCCCAATACTTAGCAATACTGGGACTATAAGGTTTTGCCTTTCACTTGAATGTATAGCTCAAAATGGGCTGAACTGATTCCTTTAGACCTTTCTGTGCCCGTCCCGCCTGCACGACCCTGACCCACCACCCTGAGCCAGCAGCTTATTCCAGAGGCACATGCTGCAGAGGCGAGCAAGTGGGGTCCAGAAAAGGCTGGAAACCATGGACTCAGTGGATGTGCAGGGACGAAAATGGCTGTGCCCCCTGCCCCGATACAGGTTTGGGTGTGGTTTTTTTAATCACAAGCCAAAATGGGTTTTGCCCTGGAAACTGCATGGTGCACAGGCAGACAGGGATTTGTACGGCAGAGACCAGGACGCGCTCGATGAAAGGGCACATCCTCTTTCTTGCAAAAGTGCCTTGCAAGCAAATCAGGTGTTTGTTGTTTCGTGTGCTTTCATGGTAGAAATCCTGTCTTCAGGTTAAGAAGATGAAGCAAACAATGTTCTCATGTTTGCATTCGCTTTGTCAGCTGGGATATTTAAAATATTTTTCTTCTGTGTATTCAGCATTGCTTAGAGGAAAAAATGAGAAAAAAGAAGTGGAAGCCTCCATGAGATGCTCCTGTACAGAGTCTGGACGTATGGATTTCCAAAGTTCCTTGCCTAGCTTGTGAAGCACTAGCCATGCTTTCTATGGACCTATCATGTTTGCACTCTTCTTTTGCATAAGAATAAGATGAAGATCTCCTTGGTGACCAAGCCTTCTTTAATAATCCTCCCAGTGTGGTTGCTATTCAAACTCAGACCAGTTTTCTATCCCAACTCTTTATATCCTCTCTCCTAGAAGGTGGGCACAGCATCGCTGCCAGGTAAAGAATTGCCTTCCAGATGAGGGCAGGAGCCTGTGGCAGCCTCATCCACTGATTCCCCACAGATTCAGTGATGCCAGAGATAAGTCAGGCAGCAAAAAAATGCCGTTTTCCCATCCTAAGGGTGACAGGCTGGACTCCAACCTCTTTTGCTATAGGAAGGGGCAAAGCTGGGAGCTCTGGACACGCAGACTTCTTCCCTCTTCTGACATTTGCTAGGTTTTTATTAGTCACCTGTATGTTTTGTTTTACTGGAGTAGCACTATTTAGGCTTCCGCATGGTTGAATTGCTGTGTTCCTGTTTCAGCAAGGGTGCCTCTGGGCACGAGTTGTTCATGTGCTCATCCCTGCGGGACTTGTGCAGTAGAGGGATGACCTGGCTCAAACTCCTCCGGAGCGGACATGAGCGTGGTCCCCAGCGAGACCCCGCGGTTTGCTCAGCACTCTGAAGGCAGTGACACTATGTTGGTTTGCTCCATCAGCTCATGTATTGCCGTACATCTCTCTCTTTCACTCTGTTTTGGTGCTGTGCCTGCATGTTCTGTAACAGTCTGGTCCCACGTCTTCCAGGTCAGTGGGACGTTATAAAGGCTCTCACTTCGGGCAGCGAGGAGGCTGTGCTGGCTGGGGAGGGAAGGGGACAGGCTCTGTTTTGTGCAGACCAAAAGGTCTGTCTGTTGAAGATTATTTTTTTTTACCAGAAGAATAATTTTCCATGCTTTTCCCCTCTTCATCTCCATCAGAAAGGGGAAAATGAGGGAGGAGACACCTTTCTAGGAATTAGGCTGCATGAACCTTTCTTGTCCGCAGTTTTACAAGTAGATCCTTATCCACACCTCTGGGGTTGAGGTTTCCCACAGGTGGAGGCAGAAACATAGTATTTGTGTATTTCAGAGACAGGCAATTTTTAATTTGCTAACAGTTTTCTTGCATAATAGTAATCCCCACCACTTTGCAGGATCCTTGTCTTAAAAGACTTCTGGGATGGATTAAACTCCTTGGCACCTCCTCAGTGATTAATCAATCTCCATAGGCGTTTATTGCTTTGTTCACTACAGCGCAGGAGAGATTATCCCTTAAATATACTTGACTCTTTTGGTACCATTCAATTACACCAAAAAGAGCCCCAACACATATACAATTATTTTGAACTACTTCTCCAGCGAGGAGCAATTGATCTTTGAGAGTCTCTTCCTCTTCTTGTTATGCTGATTAATAGCTTTGGAGTTAGTCCCTGAGAGGAAAACATTTCCAAAAATAGATGACAGTTTCCATCTTCTTATTTTAATCTCTTGAGGGCCCTTTACATCCACGACAAAGCCTGGAGGAATTTTCCCATTTCTCCCCATCTATTTTAACCTCCTCACCTCCATGATGGACCCACGGGGTTCCAAACACAGAGAAACAACCTGGGAATCGTTGGCGACTCTGCTCCCTTCCTCCGTGGAGCAGAGGTCAGGTCACCCACCGAGGTACTTCACGGCATCGTGTGTTTGGGAAAAGTGCTGGTGGTTTTGCTGGTTCCCCGTTGCTGCTCCCCAGT
Organism: Falco cherrug; assembly: GCF_023634085.1. Taxonomy (NCBI): domain Eukaryota; kingdom Metazoa; phylum Chordata; class Aves; order Falconiformes; family Falconidae; genus Falco; species Falco cherrug. Next base: position 53,604,410 of record NC_073705.1, on the reverse strand, counting down.
CGCGTGGCTCTCCCAGTCTGTATTTCTACCCTACCCTCGGTTTGGAGTTTGGTTTACCCGTGACACCTTGTCTGCTGCTGATGCTGCCCCGCCGAGACTGTATCAGACAACACGGGGCTCCCTGTGTGAATGAGGAGGCCACACCAGGTGACCCCAGACAGGCTGATTCACCATGGCGTGTGCTGCTTTAAGTGTGGTACCGGGGCTCTGGGACAAGTTAAATGACATTTCACCTCCCCTTAGGGCCACCCTCTGTGTGCCTGTGTCCCGTGGAAGGACACCAGTGTCCTCGTGGTGAGGCACCACTCCAGGGGGGCACAAATGCAGTGTCAGAAACCGGTGGCTGTGGCAGGGACAGAGTGCAAAAGCCCGGTGCTTCCCAAAAAATTCTCCTTCAGTGCTGAGAGAAGCCGGAGCAGCACCCTTACCTACTAGTGGTGCAAATGCCTGGGTAAATAATGACAGAAATCCCAGGAAGGGGGGGAGGGAGGGTGGCAAAGAGTGGGGGACAAGGCGATGAATTGCAGAGTATGGCCTGGGGAGCCCACCTTCCTGCTGGAGACAAGCCTGTGCAATTTCCTACTTTAACATGAATTTTATCTCTGATTGTACATTTATAGCTGCTCTCGCGGTGAGCTGATGAGTCTGCTAGTCATTTTGGGATTGCGTTTTGTAGTTACTCTTATCCTAGGAAAATTTTTTTAATACTATCCCATACCAAATGAAAATAGCCAGAAGGAAGAGGTGACTGTAAATCTCAGACCTTCCCATCAACCGTGAACAAATAAAATCTACTGTATAAGCAAAGCAATCCTGCAAAAACATCCACTGGCAAAATGTGCAGAATTGGAACAAGCGGCTCTCTGGACCGTATACTTACGGGGGATTAGTGCCTCGGAGCAACCAGTCCTGCTCAGACCTGGGGCTTTGAGGCTTTCCCTCCGTTCCTGCACGCCGTGGCAGATGTTGTGTAGCTGCTTCAACAAAACACTGGATGGAGACGGGCACATCTGCCTGCATTCCCGTAGCGGACGATGTGGTCCTGCGTCGGCGTAGGTCCAGCCTCCTCCCTGCACCATCCCTGACAGCGGCGAGCCCAGTTACCCCCACAGCAAGTGGTGTGGGGCCAGGCGAGCCCCCCAGAGTGGTCCCTGCGTGCTGGGCAGGGGGCAGAGCACGGGCAGGGCTGTGGGCAGGGAAGGGATGTGGCTGGCAGGGTTTGCATTGCCGTGGCATCGCACCGGCACAGCCATTTCAAGGAGGAATCGGCTCCTTCGGTACAAATGGTGCTGCACCTGGGGTCCTGCTCATGAAATACTTTGCTTTTGATCATCTGATCAAGATATCATGAAATACCAGGAGGTGTGCAGGGCTCTTTGCTTTCTGCGTCTCAGCTCACGGTGTGCAAGCCCTGGCCCTGTGTGAGTGCCGCTGCTGCACGTGTTTTCCTTCTAAAGGAATAACGTGGTGTCTGTTTGCATCTTTCGTTACTTTTCAGGAAATGATTTTTAATATACTTTATTGAAGGGAGAAAAAACAATTTAATTGTGAGAGCTGCTACGAACCATATTTAAACTCCGAAGTACTAAAAGGAGTGTTTTAAGATAAGTTATGGGTTTTAATCTAAGTTAAACCATTATGTACATAAGCACTATGTTTTTGCTATTCTAATAACTGCCAGCTTGGCCTTACCAATTCTTTTTCTATCATCTTTTTTTGTCTTTCGAGAAAGACTGCTCCATTTGAACTTGAAGCAGTATTTTATATTTTATTCTTCTCCGTTACTTTTCCACAATGCGCAGTGCAATACTGTATTCTTAAATCTGAGCGTGATTTCTCTCAGCGTATCTGTAACTTACCAGCTTTCCTACGAGTTCTGAAACGTCTGGATGAAATTCCTGCTTTAGAGAAGTGCATGCAAGTGGCCCCATTTCATCTGTCCTGGATGGCATCCAGTGGTCTCTTGTTAGTTCAACACTCTGATTAATATTTTACATATACTTTACTAGCACTTGAAATCAAGTTTCTTCCCTGCAAAGATTAATAATTGAATGAATGGCATTGAAACCATATTATTCTCATAACTCATCTGGGGAGATAATCTTGCTAAAACATGAAGTTAATTACATGACAGCAATGGAGAGGGTTTAAGATATACACTGTTTTCCCTGCCCTTTAAATAACTGTCCTTAGGTTGCAACAAAGCACTCTACAATAACAATTCCATGTGCAAGAGGCAAAAAAGAACATTTTAGGAAAGGAACTTTCTAGTTCATCTCTACATAAACATCACATCATTGCAACTCCTTCCAAGTACTTTATATACCCATTGTGCCTTTCATGCAAAGACCCAGAAATGCTTTACAGCCATTAATTAATCAAAGTTTCTTAACAGCCCTGTCCATAGGTCAGGTCTGAGCGCCCTGGCTGCAGCAGAGCTAGGTCGGACACAAATAGGTCAAGACAGGGAGGGAAAGAGCAGAGACGAGAGGAGCGCCCCGGAGATCTGTGCTGCTTCACCCTGGGCACAACTCGTCAGGCCATCCTTACAAGAAGTATATTAATAACTCTTGTTTATTCCCATGTCCGGCGATCTGTTTTGTAAAAATAATACATCAGAATCGCCTGCTCTGCTCCCAGCAAGCAATAATCCAGAAAGAGTAATTTTAACAAAACTTCTTTTCTTTAGCATTTTCTCCACCTTTCCAGAGTAATGAACGTTTCTTCCCACACTAACCCCTTTTCTAATCATTTTTCAAGTGCACTGCAGGGATGACTGTGGTGCCTGGTTCCTGCCCCACAGCGGCACCAGCAGCTGCTGGCACTGCCCCATATTCAATAAAAAGCTGTGAGCACAAGCTCGGCACTGCAGGGTTCAGGGACCCCAATGGACTTGTGATTTCTTAACTCTTCTGCTCAGTCTTTTTTCTAGCTAAGTCTTAATATCATTTATCAAGTCTTCTGGCATTACTGACTCAACAACATTAAGGTTCAAGTTATCGCCCACCCTTGCTGAAAGCGCAGCAGCCATGAAGTGGCCGTGCAACGTGGTCCTTCTCCCCTGCCTCTGCGGTCCCCTGCCCAGGCTGCACGAGGCTGCCAAACGAGGGTCACACAGCTCACGGCTTGCTCGCTTTCAGACTCTTTGCCTGGAGGTATGGCTCCGAGCTAGCGTGACTTCCAAGCCCTCCTCTCTCTGCAGGATGGCGGACCAACTTCCCTCTCCAAGATCTCATCCCTCTGCCGCGTTCCTTCCTAGCAACGGGAGGAAGACAACTTTTTTTTCCTTGGGATGATTTTTTTTAGCATTTTCACCTGTCTCAGTTCTCTCCCAAACACATTTTCAGTATTCTCAGTCTCTAGAAGATCTCACATTTTTTGGATTCTGGGCCTTCTGGCTTTCTTCAAGAGTATTATCGCCTGGCTTACTGTCTTGACATCGAAGCCAGCCACTATCTGTCCGCAGCCTCAGCTGTACGGAGCCCAAGTTGCGGGGGTAGTATGCCATGAGCGGGTCTGTTCTCAGGGAGGTGCTGCCAGCATTTGTCTTCCAAGAGGTATTAGCACCAGCAGGTTTAGCCTACAAGCGAGAAGGTTTGCACAGAGGCCCATCACTGGGACGACCTGGCCCCACATGGGAGCAGGTGCCCTGTCAAACAGCAGAGCCATCAGAGCTGCTTCGGTTGCAGTTCCTCTGCCTCTTGCTGAGATGATCTCTCCCTTTACCACCATCTAAACACTCAGTGGCTTCACTTCTACAATATGTCCCCTCCACCACCCACAGAGGTGTTTCCACCTTCATTACAGGAGCCTGCAATGTGCCAAGGTGATTTCCTTCAGAGAAATCCTGGAGATTTCTCCTCCTTCTGCACAAGGAGGTGTTCCTCTGAGCTGAAAGCGTCCTTTCAGCAAGTAAGGATAACAGGAGGCACCCCCTAAAATATTGTTGTCCCCTAAAACATTGCTACCGACACAGGAGTTTATCTCTGGGACATGATCAGAAAACTATGATGAAAAAAGTACTCTCTTGGGGACTCAAACTGTAAGCTTCCTAACTCCTGGGGAGGCTGTAGCGCAGGGGCACAATATAAGGGAAGAGAAATCAGTGCTGCAATCATATTTCTGCTTTGTAAAGTCAAACAAGCATTGTCTTACACAGCCTTTTTCCACTGTAAGGCAGCTTATGACAACGGTTTCTACCAACACCAGCCCAGTGCTGGCAGACTCCCTGTCTCTTGCTTGAAGATAAAGATTACAATAGCATCTGGGTGGAGGCCTGGGCAAGGAAACCCTTCCCACAGCATCTCTCGGGATGGTGTCGGGAGCCCCAGCAGGCACTCCTGCAGCAGCCAGAGGCGGATGCTCCTGGCTGGATTTGTGACGCCTGAGCACCGAGCACATCAGCAGCCAGGTCTCGTGTCTCAGGAAGGAGAACAGCCCGTCTGGAGGCAGGTGGGTGACTCCACTTGTGGCAGCTGCAGGGCTCTGCCACCAGGGAAGCAGGTCTTACTGCTGCCACTTCTAGCTGGAAAAAGAGAGATGCTGAAAGACTCTGCAAGGTCGTGCCCAGTGGCAGAGGACTTGGTCCTGCTTCATGCTGAGCACTCTTTTTCCAAATCAGCCAAGTCCTTAAGCGTGTGAGTAGCCCTAATGAAATCAGCGGGTTTACTCCTGTACTTAAAGTTAAATGCATACAGAAGTGCTTCGCTGGACCAGAGCCAGGCAACTTGTCATCTCGCAGGACTCGGGCAGAAAATGCTGTGCCACCTGCCAGCATCTTGAGGGGCTGCTCCCCATCCCTGAGCTCCAGAGGTGGCTGTGGGTGGCCCAGCAGATACAGCTCCATCGCCAGATGCCGGCTGCATCCCACAGCGGTGCCTCCCTTGAGCACATCTCTGTGAGCGCCTTGCACAAATTTGGGAACTCTCTGGTTAGAGGAGAGCTACAGGACCCCGTCACCTCCACGCAAGCCAGTCTGGCTGGTGCCTCCCCCTGAAACAAGTCGCACTGTTGCCAGCAAACAGCAGCATGCCTGCCCTGGGTAGGTGACCGCTACCCCCCAGACTTTGCCCAAGTAAACTCTATGTATTGCTTGTCAGTCCTGCTGTCAGATATGCTCACAGTGCAGTGTATTCACATTTTTCCCTCCCTGACCCTCAACATCTCAATTTTCTGTCTGCCTTTGAAATCTTGGCTAATTAGGAGGCTACGTGTTCCCTGTGAGACTGGCCTTTTGTGCAGAGTTTGTAATTAGAGTGACTGTGCAGTGCTCTATTAATTGCAAGAATTGTGATTTTTAGATTAATGAGTTAATTGCTAATATCTGCATACGACATTCCCTCAAGATGTATTACATTACAGTAAATAAACCTTGTGTCTGGAATGGCAGACATTAAAGGAAGCTGCCGTGATTAGTTTGAATACTTTAGATAGCTAAAATAATATTTGCTCAATACACAATGTGTGTAAAAGTGTATTTTCCAGCCTTTTCTTTCCCCCAGCCCCCCTCGCTAGATAACATTTATATTTGATAGCTCACAGACAGGAGCTGCCAGGGCGCTGCTCTTCCCGTAGAGGTCCTCCACCGCTCCCCCAGCCTGTCCTCCTGACCCGGTCGAACCCTCCCCAGCTTCTGTCGTGGACTCTCCATCAAGACCTCCACCTCCAATTACACTTTGTATTTCCTTTAGACTTTATCCCCCATGCTGGATTTTGCCTTTGTTTCCTCCTGAAGGGATGCTCCAGCAGCCTGCAGTGGTTGCCGTCACCCCAGCCTGCAGCGCAGCAGCACGCCGGAGCCAGGGAAGAGCTGAAGCTGCAGAAGCTGCAACAGGACGGAGGGAACTATCCATATTTTAACTCCCAGGCCACTCCTGCTTAACTGTTGTGGAAAAATCCCATTGGAAATGTAACAGCCAGAGCTAGCCAAGACCTTGGTAACAGCTGAATGCTTTTCATCAGACAAGTAGCTGTTTGCTGAAAAGTGTAATTCTGGGACAGCTGAAACTATTTGCGAATTCATCATGATTTCAGGAAATAGCCTCATGTAGAAGAAAGGCCCCAAATGAAAAAGTTTCACAGTTTTCCAGTTTGATATTTTCTAGATTAAGTGCCTCTTTTTGTTTTGCAAATGAAATTTGATTTAGATATTTATCTAAATTAAATAAAAACCTGCAGAGAACGAACGCAAATGCCGGTTTGCAAGACACAAATCCTTCTGGGTTGGCTCAGAGTAGTTCTTTCCTTTTTGTACTTTTTGTTTATTTGTTTAAACAGAATCTAAGCTCTACCCGAAACAATTTCCCAGGACTTGACTTTAGTCCGCAGGCTGAGTTATTCACATGAGTTATTTTCTTACTTGATAACACATAGAAATAAAGGGAGGATGAGTTAATTCCAGTAATGAGCAACTTACTTTCTGCTTGGCTCAGTATCAACATCCCATATACTTCTCATATGGAAATATGTCATTGCATTCGTGCTTTTTAAAACCCGTTTGCTTTTGCTGCTGAGAGCCAACACAGCTCAGGCACTGCCGGCTGTTCCCCAAGCTCTGCCCGCACACCTCCCTCCCAGCAAACCGTGATACCTCTCCATTTCCCAGGGAGACACTAAACACCGAAGGCAGCTACACTACTTGTACATGCCTTTTTAAACTTAAAAGTTTTGCTTTAGTGCTGCTGGAGCGTGAGGCTAATGGGGTAGAGAATAATTCTAGCAAATACAGTCTTGTATTAATGGCTTCGGGTTGCGTTTGGCCTTGGGATGCTTTGAAGGGAAGCTCTTTCACCAGGCTGATAGGGCATGCAAGGTGGGCGCTGTCCTTGAGCCTCACACGCAGCCAGAGCTAAGAGTCATTTTTACCCTCGTACCTAAGTCACCAGGCTGCAGCCAGCCCTGGAAGCCACCCTACAAGCTCTGGTGACCCCAAGGTGGGACACCTGCAGGGAGAGGCTCGGCAGAAGGCACCCTCTGATGGCAGCGTGAAGGGGCACAGATGGCATTTTGTTCCGTAAAGCACTGGGCAGGGCTGGGCTGCTCTATGGCCCCTCTAGCAACAGTCATTCCATCTGGCCTGGTTTCTCATTTGCTGTCAAATGTCAGGACTAGATGGACAAGGAGGGCTGGATGTGGGGTGCTGGGGCCAAAAATCCTCAGTGTTAGGTTCTGTGAAAAATTGGACCTCAAGGTGAGGCATCCGGTAGGACTGATGCTCACTAGGTTCCTTGACAAGCATCACTCTGGACTTAGACCCTATAGCTTTAGGCACCTGATTTTTAAATAAGATGGTTCGTTACATAAATTAAAATTTCCTTAGGAAACAGCATTAATGAGAATTGAAAAATCCTCTTCACATGTTGATGTATTTTAGATTTTATTGTTTTGAGCCTGGTTAGTCAAAACTTCAGACTGCTTTCCCAAGAAGAGCATCTGTCTGTATTGCTGCCCACTTGTGCATGGGGTCATGTTAAGGCACGTGCTTTAAGGGAGAGGATTGCGTGGTGTCCGGGCCTTATTCTGGTTTGGGAGATCTGTCCGTACCTCAGATACCCACCCAAGTACTACTATACCTCCCAGGGCTCTTCATCATGGGCAATGTGGATGCACTTACTAAAACCTTTGAGACGCAAAGGTATTGTAGCAGGAGCCATACTCATACGCAAGATGCAAAGAAGGATGCGTCCCAGACAAGGAGGGTCCCACACCAGACCACAGTCTATATGCACATTGGGTACCTATGAAAGACATATTATCGCAGCACTATTAACTAGAAAAGTCACTTTGGAGTGTCCTGAGTGTCATGAGGTTCTGCCTCTGAACCGCACAGAAGTTGGACTCCAGGCGCTTCAGATTTATTCTTGATTGCTGATGTGTCGGAGGATGTGTAAGCCAGTGGGACACTCAAAACAGCCTGGATCAATTCTTATTGAATCCGTGAAAACCTTGTTGGGTGGAGCAGCCATGAAGGAGAACGGCAGGGAAGGAGTAGCTGACCAGCAACCGATCTCCCGTGGCGGCCGCCTCTGTCATGCCAGCCCTTCCACTCTACTCCTTACCCACCCCCTCCAAGTGGCAAAGATTTACATCAGATGCCTTCGCTAGGTCTGGTTTTGCTCCCCTGGCATGAGGTACCAGGCACAAGCAGGGGGAGAAGCCTGCTTTTTTTACCCCTAACAATGTGTGTTCCCTGAGCTCTGGAAGTCCACCGAGGCTGTGACCATGCTAACTCCCTGGGCATCCTTGATAACCTTTTACAGATCCGCACCTAGGGAAACGGCACTGCTGAGAAGCTGGCTCCGTTTCCTATCCCCACTGAATGCATAGTGCTTGTCAAAATGTGACACAGAAAAGGACCAGAAACATCTCTTACTGGAACCTCCCTAAAACCACGGCAGAAGAGCGTATGTGTGAACATGCAGGGCCCAGCAGAAGGCTGGTTTCACCATGTGCCTCTGTGAAGGTGCTGGAAGAAACAGGAGCATCCATCCTGCCTGTCTTTTGGGGGATTTTTTCCTGACCACAGATCCTGGGCATGAGGCTTTCCTGGAGATTTGACAGTGAAGGTTGAAGGCATTTCTCTGACTGCCCTTTTCTGAAGTCTAATCGGGAAATAGGAACGTAAGAGACCAGATTTTCTGTGCCTTTTATCTTTCTCTTTAAAGGACAGGATTCCTATGTCTTATTTATTGCAGGCAGAAAAGTAAAACTGCTTACTTAAAAACTAAGGACCAGTCTTGACCGCAGAGGTCTGTTGCTTTAGTACCATTCCTGTTTAAAAAAATCTTTGTGGGGACAAAACCACTAAAAGAAATGCACACACCAGTGCAGCTTGCTCCAGTTCGGAAAGCAAAATAAGCAAGATGTTACAAGGTATGTTTACAGCACTATAATTATATCACAGTAGGATTTCCAGTGTATAAATGTTTCAGTTTTTTTTAAAAAAAAAAATTGTATCTCTAGCTGTCACTGCTACAACATAGTACTGTTATCAGGCGGGCCGTCCTTTGCTTCACCTGGCACTGCGCAGCTTTTGGCAGGACTGGCTGGGATTTGGCTACGGGGCGTTGTTTGCCCGAAAGCAATCCTTCCTTCAAGATGAAGTAGAGGAAGGGTGAGTGTAGGTAGCTTTGCTGCTGGTGCATGGGTGAAATCATGCCTGATCAACCTCCAAGACCATGTCCCTCCTTTAAATTCCCAGCTGGAGATGGTGCAGTCCTTACTGGCAATGGTGTGGTCCTTACTGGCGATGGTGCAGTCCTTACTGGTGATGGTGTGCATCGCAGGAGCCTGCGCACAGGCGCTCTGGGTTATTTCAGTTACAGCCGCGGGTACCAGGCTCACACGGCTGAGCCCCCTTGTACTGTACCGACACGATATAAGCGTCTGGCAGCCCACGGGCCCTGCCTTGTCTGCACTTCCCTTGCTCCGTCTTGAGCTGACACCGCGCTTGCTACATCTCTGGTGACCAGAGAGATTTAAGACGCAATTGTACTATCAATGAAATGCAACTTTTGCCTTCCAGGCACTTAAATCCTTGGAGGGCCTCATTCAGGGCTGCACCGCTTCGGTTTCATGTCAGTAACTTCCTAATTAGCATAAAACCTCAAGACCGGTGCTGTGGTGAATAGGATGCTGGCGGGGGACTGCTGAAACCCAGCTTCTCCCTGACCTGCCGAGGGACTCAGTGTTCACTTCGTCTCTGTTCCCCTGTGTTTGACTCTCTAGCCTGCAGCACCCTGCAGGTGCTTTGGGGCTGAGATGATCTTCCCAAGGACAGGCAGCATAAGAAGGATGAAGCCAGATCTGCTGTCTGGGCCAGCTCTGGCTGACCTCACCCCATTTCTTGTCTCTAACGGGGGACACAATGGATGCCTCAGGGCAAAGTGAGAAACAGCAAATATCCCTCCTAGCTTCCAGCAACCAGTGGCGTGAGGATTCCCCGAGTCCAGAGACCGTGTCTAGATGGGCATGTGCAATAATCACTGATGGACCTGAAGCCCATGAATTTATTTCAGCCCTATTTAACCCATGATATAATTCGGCTCCACAGCACTTTGGTGGAAGGGTGTTGCACAATTTAATTTTGTACGACAAGCAACGGTTTTCAGATTTAAAATCTGATACCGAATGGTGATCGGATACATTCTTCTGTTGTAAAAATTAGTGAATTCTCGTTCCCTGTTCCCTCTCCCACGCCCTTCAGGGGTTTATAGACATCGGTCATACCCCTTTGGCCAGCTCTTTTCCAGCCAGCTCTCAGATGATGCCCCAGGCGCGACTGCAATTCAAAGAGCCGGTGACAGCTCGAACGAGGCGGCCGTGGGCCAGGCCCAGCCTGCCTCCAGCCCGACACCAAGGAACACAAGCACGTGTGTTTCACTGCAGCGGCCAGCAATGGCCATGCAGGGGTTACCAGCACCCCAGCAGACAGCAGATTACCTGCAAGGCCCAGGTCACCCTTTTATTTTCTTACCAAACTCTCTCCTATTGACATTATAATGTCAGTCTCTCAAGAATTGGCTTACAAAACAACAACAAATGTGGAACTAGAGATCCATGGTATTCCCCATGAAGATATTAAAAGTATGCTGAAGGCGCAGGCATGGAAGCAAGCTGGCATTTAAGGAAGGTGAACATTGAGGAAGCCTATGGCAGATAAGGGGGAGGGAGTGGGAAGGGCTCTCTGTGTCTTTATCTAATAACTGTTTGTTTAGAAACACCTGGCACATACATCAAATTAGTGCAGCCAAATGCTCTTCAAACTTTAAACCAGACAGATTCATTCAGGAACCTTTCATTAAACTTTCCTGGAAAGATTAAACATCAGCCATGTGTTTTATCAGCAGAACAATTCTGCTCAACAGCGATGACATTAAGATGTTTTATAGAAGGGGTATACAAATGTACCTGCACTCTGTGAGGCTTTTCTGCAGGCTTGTAATTCCTTGCTTAAGAATATAAAACGAATAAAATGGGGGGGGAAATACCCCAACAGTTCTGCATAATGATTTCACACACGGGGGGGGTGGGGGGGTAGGGGGTGGGGGAAGCCAAGAGGATTATCAAAGGGAGAGTTTTATTGTATGTTTGCATCCTTTTGCTCATGTTTGCAAAGGGAAATGGATTTGAGAATTTCCCACCGACGTTGAATTCAGGGTCTGTAGTAGGGCAGAAGTAATATGTATTGCCTCTTTCTAATCATCGATTCCATTCAAGAGTCCTCAGCATGTAACTCTTTTTCTTTCTCAACGGGAATAAATTTGCCAAGAAGGGATAACACCAACATATTATGTAAAATATCACCCGGCCCCTAAATGTGTGCAACTTTGTGAAAATCGTTCAAAATCTGTCTTAAATTTAATGTGAACAAAGTGTGATACCGAGACTGCAGTCACATCACAAAACAGCTGTTACTATTACGATCAATTGAATTAAATTGTTTTATACATTGTATTAGAGTATTCCATGTGTTTGGCTGGTCTTACGACACACTTGTTGCTGCAGTTGATGCCAACGGGGGGATCAATGTACCCTGATAATGTGTGCAGGTATCCCATTCCCCGCCGGGGACCCCGCAATTGTCTCCCCAACACACCCACGTCCCTGCATTTTGAAGAGCAGCGTTGGACACCACTGGTATCTTTTCTCCCACAGATCCTGCAAAACGCAGCGTCACGGTTCCGGGAGTGAAAATCTAGCGCTGTAACCTCTGCTGTACGGTGCACCGAAGCAGTAATATATTAACACAAGGTCGTAGCCTGACAAATGCTTTTAAGACGGCAGAAACCAGCGCTGCCACAAACCCAGCCCTGCACCCCCTGCCCCGGCTGCTCACTCCCACCCGCCTGAGCCTCTCCCTGCGCCAGCACGTGTCTCGTGCAGCTGAAGGCAGAACCAGGTTGGGGAACAGATCCAGCTGAAAATAAGCTTCCCCCCCCACCCCCACCCCCACCCTTAGGATTAGTGTTCAGCTGGATCTGTTCCCTGATCCACTTCACCTTGCAGCTGCACAAATGCTCGTGCTGGCAGCGGGAGGAGGCAGCAGGGGCTGGGAGCGCATGGCCGGGGCCCAGAGGAGCCAACTGCTTCTTCAGGCACTTGCAGCAGCAGCTGAGCACAAGGCTGCAGAGTGGCTATTTTTTTTTTAATAGGCTTGGTTTTCTTTCAAAATTGGAAAGAACTGGGAGAGTTTCTGCGCAGACTGCAAATAACCTGCACCTTTCCAGCTAGGAGCTCAGAGTGCACCATGACCCTGCGGCAGGACAGACCCCGGGATGGGCATCCCCTGCCTGCGGAGCTGCTCCCGGAGCCAGGGCGGGCAGGGCAGGCAGGGCAGGCAGGGCAGGCAGGGCAGGCAGGGCAGGCTGGAAGAAGACGAATCAGGGTCTCCAAGCCCCTACAGTGCACACACAACCACCCACGTCAACTTGGGATCAGAGCCTGGAGGACCCAGCACCTCAGATACCAAGGCAGCACCAGTACAAGATGATAAATGAGAGCCACCCCCGTAAGAAACCCACCTGAAATACTCCCATGAAAGCGGAGAAGCAAAATTACTGAGAAATATTTTCCTGGCAACTTCCAAACTGAAAGCTGCCTTGATGGCTTTTTTTTTTTTTTTTTTAATGAAAAGCCAGATCCACCATGCTTTTAAATCAGTAGAAAAAAAAAAAAAAAAAAAAAAAAAAAGGACAAATTAATTTACGCTCCTTTTCATTCACCCTCCTTCCTCTGGGTTCCCACAGAGAACTTGTGGCATGAATGAGTCCTGAGGTGGGGGTCAGCCTCTTGTGCTGAGTAACCAGCAACAGGACAAGAGTAAATGGCCTCAAATTATGGCAGGGGATGTTTAGATGGGGTATTAGGAAAAATGTCTTCACTGAAAGGGTGGTCAAGCACTGGAACAAGCTTCCCAGGATGTAAGGGAATCACCACCCCTAGAGATGTTTAAAAAATGCATAGATGTGGTGCTTGAGGACATGGGTTAGCGGTGGGCTTGGCAGTGCTGGGTTAATAGTTGGACCTGATGATCTCAAAGGTCTTTTCCAACCTAAATGATTCTATGATCTTCACTTACACTAAGTTAAATACTTTTATGGTATGAAACTCTACATCTGTAGCGCAAACCTTTTAAATGTGTGAAAAATAACATTACAGTAATTAAATACAACAAGCTAATGCTAAAATGGTGGGTGGGGAGGGGAGTTGCTGATCTAATAAAGATCATACACTGCCTTTAGGAGCAATTTTTTTTTCTGCTGGTGCAATCCTTCGCACTGGATGACATCCTTATGGCAAATTATACAAAAAGTGATCTGAACCACCCTCTTAATGAACTTACTTTTAGATGATTGATACCAAATGGTGGACTTTTGACTTCCCACTAGAAGTAATTCTGCTCAATGATGTTTGTATACCCCTGTCAGTCTGGTGTGAGATAAAAACTGTAAGAAAAACAACCCGTCTTCTAAATGCTTAGTTACAGAGCAGCTTACAAAGTGTGTTTCGGAACAAATTCATCCCTGGTTTACATCAGTTACAGCAGTGACATGAAGGATGTGATTCTTTTTATGCACTTTAAATTTGAACTAGAGTACTAATATTAAAAGCAGAGTAAGCAGTAAAATAAACCAATTAATTTCTCAAGGCTCCAAATTTACACTCACAAAAATCTCTACGGGAAGTTCCTTAATGTATTCATAATCCCGCTTCATGAACCTATACTATGGACAGTTAAGCCAAACTCCAGGGTTAAGTTTCTGGATTAACTATACTGGTAGAAAACAAATGTTTGCTGCTACTGATTTGTCAAAAACCATAAGCACCTTCTTAAACAGGGGTGATAATTTTAAAGAATATCCATTATAAGCTAGCCAACATACCTGTCCAAAGCAGTTGCATCTTAAAAACTGGTAAAAAATAAATGGGATATTGACATCGGTGCCGGATATGTGGCGTCAACATACAAATTTATTTTCTAACGATCCAACGTGATCTCTGGCTCAGAAGAATCTAGGCAGGATTTGAGTCTGCCTGTTCCTGCATAGCACTGAGCAACGAAGTCGCGCAAACACTTGGAGGAGTAAAATAACTGGTCTATTCTAGTCAACAGATACTCGCTCTAAATCTGCAGAGAGATGCATGCGCTTAAATTTATGCACTGAGAGTCATCCAGCTGAAGTCACTCTTGACTCCTCACGCTACATAAAAGCTGTGCAGGAGCATCATCTATGCAGGATCAAGGCCCATATTTGCATCTGCAAATCAACCTCTTTATGAAAACCAGATTGTAAATTTCATTTATTTGTTTATTTTCATTCCTTGCAATGTCTTGAGAAGTACCCATGTAGCAGTACCCTGCACTCAGGCTGACATGTCGGTGAAGTGTGGAGGGAAAGTGTGACTGCGCTCCCGGTTGATGGAGTGCCTCGTGTGACGGGCGTTCAGCTGCTCAGAAGCCAGCATGTGGGTCAGGAAACAATACTGGTACATCACCATTTTCCCAAATCCACTGCTAAAAGACACCGAGTTATTCACAAACAAAGCATGTAATCCCTTGCTAAAAATAATTACAAATTCATGAAATATAACTATTATAGACACAGAGGCTACAGGCATTCTGTTGTATTTTTGGAAGCTGTGAAGGTGCAACGCTGGATGAGCACAGCGAGTGCTGAATTAGCAGCAGCAGGGAGGAGCTGGGGAACCATCCAGCGGGCGAGGTGAACCCTGGATGACAGGGAGAAAGGGTGTTGTGTAAACCTGGCACCCCAAACACCCAGTTCCTGTAGCGGAAGGACTCATAAGAACTGCATTGCTAAACAGTGCCAGGAACTTTTCAGTCCAGCTACCGATAGGTTAAAATAAATAGAAGAGCAGGAGAGGAACAGCTTGATTTTGCTTTGCTTCCGCAAGCATCCCTCACAAGCCAAGTTTTCAGGGCTATTCTTCTCCTGGATGGGATTGTCTGCACAACTACCTCCAATATTCCCTAAGGCTGGGTGCCTCAGTCTTTTGAAAATACAGTTAGAGAAGGAGGAGATGTGAGGAATCTGCCTTTTAGGTAACAGCCTACTGCCTGAAACGTATGTCCAGAAAGTGGATAAAAGAAATAAATGGGAGGAAAGAGGCCAGAGGAGAGGTCTGCCCCATGCCTGCCCCGGTAGCAGCACGATCCTCTTCCTTTGGCTCTTTCCTTGTCCCCAGATCACCGCTCCTGAGCTCCGGGAAGCTGAAAAGCCCTGCTCCAAGCACACACTGAATTTTGCACAAACCAGTGAGATCCCGGGGGAGCTGAAGCTCCTTCAAGGCTGGGTAGCAGCTGAGTGGAAGTTTTAAAAGCTGCGATTTGAAATTAAAAACCTATCGTTTCAGGCCCCCCACCGAACATACCGTGTATCTTCTTTCCTAGCATCTAATTACAAAGGCTATTTCACACTTGATGAATGTTCGATTGCAATCCAAATAGTTTGAAGAAGAATCCACATGCCCGAGGACTGCCCCCCGCTAAACTTGAAGATGTTTGCGTCAAAGCTTTCTCCTTTACACCCTGTAATCTAATTGCTTCAGTAATGAAATAATTATTTGTGGGTTTGGCCTTAACGTATGTCACTTTGTTTATATCACGAACTCAATGTTATTTATTAGAAGCAATTACTGTTTTCCTGTCCCGCGCCCCCATACGTTGTATACGTAATGTTGAACAAAGCAAATTGGCTCAAGCAAAGAGCAACAGTGAGTGTGGATTAACGAAATCACCACAGGCAGGCCCTCGGCTGGGGCAAACTGCTGTTACTCATTGCGGCCCAAGCTCCACGTGCCAGCAAGCTGCCCGTAATATCTGGGCAGTGATGGAAAT
The DNA here is from genome assembly GCF_023634085.1 of Falco cherrug. NCBI lineage: Eukaryota > Metazoa > Chordata > Aves > Falconiformes > Falconidae > Falco > Falco cherrug. The sequence goes on along the minus strand of NC_073705.1, from coordinate 53,588,551 downwards.
CCAAGAAATCCCAGTCAGGCGGAGGCTGTGATGCTTACAGTGAGGTTTCCTGCAGGCGGGTAGGGTTTTTCTCTTCGGAGGCACTGTCGCCAAAGGGAAGAGCGCAGAATTAGATGCGTCTTCGAGCTGAAAGCTGCTTAATTTTGCTAAAATCTGCTTGGGGGTGCCCGGCTGTACCCCGTGTCGTGCAGAGCCTGGGTATGACGGGGTGGCCGCGGCGCTGGCCACCTGGGCGCCTACACCACGGGAATCCCGGTGAGCTGAGGCTGTGCGAGGCTTCAACTTCTGTGGGATGGAGGTAGCGGCTCCCGGCAGCAGGTGCTCGGAGGATAAATGATGGACATGGTGTAAACACCCAGGACCTAACCCGTTCTTCTAAGAATCCAGTTCTTTAGGCTTTTCACCATGTAATTTTCCCCACAGAAACTGAAGCTCGCTTATTAATTTTGATGGACAATTGATCCAGTTCAAGGGGTTTATTTGACTAGAAAAGGAATGCGCTTTTTCACAGGCTGATTGAGAAGCACAGGATATATGTAATGCAGAAGGCTCGATGATTATACAACAAAAAGATGGGATCACCACCTGCCCACGTTCTTGCGATAAGCAGATGAAGAACGTCTGTCAAAACATTAATTCCCAAATCTATGGGGGTAATGCAGAATACAAATACAAATAAACGCACGTCAGAGCGCGCTCCCGTTATCTTGCATTCAGCTGAACGCCCCGGTGTGATTATACGATAGTCACATCAAATTGGGCGCTCGGCGGGGATGGATGTGTCAGCCCCTCCGTCTTGGAGATGCCAAGGGCGCGGGCTCAGCCTGCCTGGTGGCCTTTATTCCCCGGCCTCACAGCGGCGATTCCAGCCCCTGCGCGCAGTGCGGGGCGCGGATGGAGTAATTGCGGATGGAGTAATTGCACAGTCAGGCAGACAGAGGGATGACGGCCATACAAAGGGGCGCGGGGCCAAGGCCGAGGTTGGGTACCGGCTCCCAGGGGGTTCCGCAGACCCCTCCCCCCCCCCCCCCCCCCCCAAAGGCGGCGGGCTCCGCGCCCGGCACCGCCGCGCTGGGGTGACCGGCCGGCCCGGGGCAGCGACCGCGCAAGCTGCGCGCAGCGCGGGTGGCCGAACAAAGGCGGCCGCCGGCCCTGCCCGCGGTACGGGTGGTGGTGGGGGGGTGTCCCCCAGCCCCGGGCCGCCGCCGAGCGCAACAGGCACCGCTCCCCGCGGAGCCCCCTCCCCGCCCCGCGGAGCTCCCTCCCCGCGGGCGCGCCCGGGGCCGCCCGGTCCCGGTCCCGCTCCACCGCCCCCCCCCCCCCCCGCCGCCCCCCCCGCCCCTTCCTCGCTGCGTCTGTTTGTACTTTAGCTGATCCACTAATCCCCCGAGAGAGCCTATTTGTAGTGAAGAGTATCTATAGGGGGCGAGGCTGGTCCATGTGGGTTTGTGTCATTGGTTTGCAAGGAGAGACCCCGCCTATTGCCCAAAAAAAAAAAAAAAAGGGGGAAAAAAAAAGAAGAAGAAGGGAAAAAAAAAAAAAAAAAAGGCAGTGAGAGCCCCTACCTCTCCCTTCGCTCACCCAGCGTGGCGAGGGGGAGCGTCCGCTCCGCCCAGCGCCGCCCGGGCACTTTCTCCCTTTCCTGGCTTTAAAAAAAAAAAAAAAAAAAAAAAAAGAAAGGGGGGTGTGTGGAATAAAAGGCAAAAACAAAAAAAAAGAGAAAAAAAAAAAAGCCGGCGACCCTCCCCCCCAAGTTGCAATTAGCATCCTCCCCGCTGGTGCTGGGCGCTGCGCGGGGCTCCGCTGCCCCCGTCCGCTCCCGGCGCGGCGGCGGGCGGAGCAGGAGAGCGGCGGGGGGGGGGGGGGGGGGGGGGGGGAGGATTAAGTTTTTTTTTTTTTTTTTGTGCGGTGTGCGAGCGGGTGGCGTTTTTAAGGTGGATCTCCAGCAGGCAGAGCCCGGCGGCGGTGGCTGCGGGAAGGGATGCGGCGCTGAAGAGCGGTGCGGGGCTGCCGGCGGCCGGGCCGAGCCGAGCCGAGCCGCGGCGGCCGGGAGCAGGTAAGGGGGGGGCGGCGGGCGCTGTCGCCCTGCGCTCCGCGGCGAGAAGGACAAGGAAAGGCGAGGACATCTTTGCTTGGATGTCCCCGCGGTGGGGATGGAGGAGGAAAAAAAAAAAAAAAAAAAAAAAAAAAAAAAAAAAAAAAAGAGGGAGGGCGAGAACCCGGTGTGTGGCGGGGAGGAGGTGATGGTGGTGGGAGGCGGCCGCGCAACTTACGCGGGCGGCGGAGCGGCGGGGTGAAGTGGGAGATCTTTTGTTGTGCCGGGCCCCGCATTGTTTACTTAGGACCGAGCGCCGCCGACAACATCTGCCGGGGGATTAACGGGGCGGCGGCGGCAGGAAAGTTTGGGCGAGGGGGAACCCCGCGGTGCGGCGCGGCCGCCCGCTCCGCGTCCCCCGGCCGCCGCGGCCGCGGCGGCCGGGGGACGCGGAGCATGCGGCCGCGATGCGTTGGATATCTGTCTGTGTATATTTTATTTTAATTTTTCCCTTCACGGGCGCGTGTTTCTTTTTTTTTTTTTTTTTTCTTAATTTTCAATCGATTTCCCGGTTTTTTTTTTTTGTAATTTAGAAAAATATTTTTTCTATTTTTTACTTTTTTTTTTTTTTTTTTTTTTAAATCTTTAAAATCATCAGTTTTTATTTGGGCTGAAGACCGGCGCTCGCTCGCCGGGCACTTAGCGACTCTCCGCGCTGAGCCCGCGGAGGTGCGCGGTGCCGGCTTCCCGCACCCCCCACCCCCCCGCGGGGCTCCACATCCTACATTTCCCCACTATTTATTTACCATCTCCCCCCTCCCTGGGAAATTTTCAACCTTCCCTCGCTATGCCTGGAAAGCAAAAGCGGAGGAGGGGCGCGGATTTCCGCGTGCTGCTCTGAGGTTATTCTTCCCAAATTGAAAAAAAAAAATAAATAAAATCAAAAAAAATACCACCACCCCCCCACAACTTGCTGGACTTGCTGAGGGGGAAAGAACAGCCTTTTGTCCTGCCGAGGGACGTGCCCCAAAGGTAAATCCTGGCTGGGGCTCAGCGCTTGGTACTTTGCCGGGTCCTCCCAGTGCTAGGGAGGAGGAAAGGGGGAGATGGAGATCTCAAAGTAGTAGAAGTAATTTCTTCTTTCAGCTGCACTTCTTCGCTGCCTTTGAATTGCCTGCAATGAATGTACGTAGCTCTAATTGAAGTACTTTAATCATTCACACTTGATTAAGTATACCGTGACCAGAGGAGAGGAATACACCCGGCTCCCCAGAACGTGAGGGATGGTATGACATTTTAATCCTGTGTTTTAAAAAACATTAGTGAAGCAGCAAAAACGATAGCCGGTGATGGTTAGGTATAATGGACCGTTGTTTTCATACAGATGGTGGCTTACCGACCGGAATGAAATTGCAGTTATTGCAGATTTTTTAATTTTTATTTTTTTTTAGGGGGGGAAGGCACATACTTTTCAGTTTGTTTAAGCAGAGTGAAGAAAATAATGATAGACGAGATGCCTGGTGACAAAATGCTTTTGTTCCTGTTTCCATCAGTGCATAGGGGCGCCGACCTGCTTTAGCATTCTTTAAAGGTCTCTTTACCAAGGAAAATTGAAGACGGTCTCATTATAGGAGAGTGTGTTCAGAATACTATGAGGTATTTATGAATTCAAAGGTGATTGTTGAATCGCAGACATTTCAATTACGCAGCCTGTAGTAAAAAAAAAAAAAATTATTTGTGGCGATGTGTTCTGTAATCTGTTATTACCATAAAGCTGATTTGTGCTGGAGCTCCAGAGCTGGCCGAGGGAATGGGTTCGTCCACAGGGCTCGGATCTCAAACAAAGATTTGTATTCTTCCCCTCGGAAAACTTTCTGCTGCAGGGGCAGCCTCAAGTTCCTATAAAAGCGATTGTTTGGGATACGTCAGCTATCGTCAGTATTTTTCTGGAAAATCTGGCATTGTAGATGCGGGGCGGTATTTTTAGAAAGGAGCTTTTTATTTTTGGACGCATTTGTGAAACCCACCTGTTAGTCATTAGCAGGGAGCGGGGACAGAGGTTCACTTTCATCATTAGCAAACCCGGGTGCTTCTGGGGGCTGGGGGCAGTTCCTCCCTTGATCTGAGCTCTTCCAGTCATGGGCAATCAAAGTGTCTTTCCCTTTAAAAGTCTTGACCAAGCGGTTCTGAAACTGAATAGAAAAGGAGGTGGTTTAGTAAGGGTGGTGTGTTTTGAAATGCGGCTTGCATGCACCTTGGCTTTTCATTTTTCCCCTAGAATTTCAGGCTGAGATGCTTTCTTGGTCCAGAGTTTCACTCTCAGCTTTACAGCAGTCAAACCGTAGGTGGTACTGCCTTGCCGTCAGCTTTCCCTGGTGGTAGGGCAGTTCTCTCCCTCGCCCAGCCGGGGTGGGATCCCCGGGGTGGGATCCCCGGGGTTGGGCTGGCCAGGGCGGCTCTGCAGCGTGGCGCCCCGCAGAGCTGCAGCCCCACAGCCCAGTTTGCCGACAGCTCCCTCTCACCCGGACCCGCTTTTCGGGGGCAGAGTTGTGCCCTGTTCCCCTCGGGCTTTTGCTAGGTGGCAGACGGTCACGGGGGTTTCCCCACAGCCAAAACTGCAGCGCAGAACGTCGTCTGACGCTGGCGTTTCAGTCCAGGGGCTGGCCGTTGGGGTCCAGTGATAATATTCCTTGTATCAGCAAAAACCATCAGCCCCCGAGTATGAGGTCCCAGGCACGAGTTGGGAGTAGCGTTACTGAAACCTTTGGCCGGACAAGTCGATTTATCCATCAGGCTGGCGGCAGTTCAGATCACACTTCCGCGGTTCAGCGGACGCTGGTAAGAATATGTACTTCCATGAGCAAAACCAACCCAAACGTGGAGCTGCCCAGCCTTTTGGAAAAGGTAGGGTCGTTTTCCCTGGGGTGTGGTGCTCTTCGCTAGCTGTGGGAATTGCAAGTGGCTTCGTGTTTAAATGGAATAAATGGAAAAGCTTCTCTCGACACAGCGCTGGCAGTTTGCAGGTGTTTTTGTTAAAGTCTGGTGGATGATGCCATCTCATAAAGCCGGATAGGTGTCATATTTACTCCTCAGATCAGATCTGGCAAGTATGACTTGCTTTGCTTTATTTTCGAGTTGTAAGGTAAAGAAGTGGAAAGTGGATCTGCTGGTGAGGAGCTCTTCACACTGGGGTGACTACACTTTCTACTGCCCTAGAAATTTGGGGGTTTTCAGAGCACAGGGACCCCCTGCCCCCAGCAGTTACGGATGTTTAGGTTGTAGGCTGTGGCAGGGGAAACAGCATGGGGATTCGCAGGATAGCAAGGACTGTGTAGGAGGGGTGTAGGGGGGGTTGTTGGGGGTCCCCACTTGCAGGGAACACTGAAACTTTGGAGGGGAGGTTCTTTGCAAGTCGCTGCTGGTTCGGCTGTTGACTGGGATAGCGCAGACGTTTTAGCCAGGAATCGGTGTTTTCACCTCCGCTGTACACGGTGCTGGAAGCTGCACTTCCAAAAAGCGGTGTGTCAGGTACACCTGGGCCAGCTCTCATGCCAGCTCCCATGGCTCGTTTTTCTGTTCCTTCTTTACCAGAGGAAATAAAATAAAGATAAGGTTTAAGGTGAAAGGATGGAAAATACTGTCATCGTCCTTTGCGCCAGCCAGGGCATGGAAACCAGACCTTCTCCGTATGCCCTGCGTACCTTCTCCTTCTGCTCAGCGCCATCGTGGCGAGGAGACGGGGATCTTTGGCATTTTACAGAGTACCAGGGAGGCACCAGACAACATTTTCTGTGAAGTCAGCAGGAGTTTTTGGTAACAGAACACAGTTGTTATTATTTAGTTACAAGGATCGTTGTTTTTGGGTTTGGTTGGTTTTTTTTTTTTTTTTTTCCCCTTTGCAGCAAGGATCAGCTGTTATTTATTTAGTTCTACAACAACCAGTGATGCTTCATGAGCGTGCGCTCCCCTTTCTTGCACTGTGAGCCCCGATGGTTTCTTAAGAACCAGGAATTGTTTGCAGAGGAACAAATGTCTGAAGTTTTTAAATTAAATTTTGTTTCTCCTCTGTGAGGTGGTAATGCTGGTGGGATGTCGTGCTCGGGAAATGGGATGGTGAGAAAGATTAAGGCTTCTTGTTCGGAAAAGAGCTACTGGACTGTTGAGAAACAGAAGTCCCGTTTTGTCACGCCTGTCTTCAAGGCAGCAGGGGGCCTGGGTCCAGATTTGCTCCAATCTCACCTAGATTTGATGCCCTACTCGAACTTTCCATGTTGAAACTGTGAGATAAGCCCGGCTGCGTGGGCTTTAGGGTTCGCTTTGGTCGGTTGGGTTAGTGGCACTTGGTCTGGTGAGGGGGGAGCACGGTGGGGCTGCATGAGAAGATCGTGGTGGTCCTGCTAGCAGAGTTGTTGGTGGTTTTTTGCTCTGCAATGATTTATTAGTGCCTGGGTTGCATTACATGTAACTTCCATGGGATTATTAAAAAGAAATACAGCTGGAATAGCTGGAGGGGAAAAATGCGTGGTGGAACTGGAGTGGCCTGATGGAGGGGTTTGCATCTGCATTGGCACGTCCTGAAGGTCAGTGCTGGTGGGATGGAGTTTGCTTTGGCCGGCCTGAGGTCTGCAGTTACGTGTCCTGCATGAGGAGAAGCATGGTGAGGAGCAAGGCCGGCGTTTTCCCACCAAACATCAAAGCTGTGGTGCTATGGAGGGTTCCCCTTAGCGGTGCACGTGTCACTGCCTCTGTTCCCATTAGTGTGGCATTTCTGGGTGTTACATACATGTGTCATCTGGAGGGGGATGCGTGTAGCTCCTGGGGGGGCACACAGCCGCTCTCAGACCCCAGTGCAGCTGTGGGGAGGGCTCCGCATTGTTAGTGCCCACTTCGATGGGCCCATGGAGGTCATCAGTGCCGCTGCCTGGCGGGGTTGCCCACTTCTGGATTTTTAATGGTTTTGGGGTTTTTTAGACCATCTTGAAATTCCAGCCAGGAGCAGAGCCCGCTCCAGCGGGGGGGGTGGCGGCTCGCCCCTGCTCTGCGGTTTTTCCGTGGGAGGACAGCCCCTGGGATGCCAGCACCTTTCAGGGTCCCCCCCACTCCACAGCTGACAGGAGCTGTGCGCACTTGCGTTACACGGTTATTTTGGATAATTCAGCCTTGTTTTTCAAATACGTGGTTTTCTGGGTGGATCACGGTAGGCATCTTGATAGGCATCCATGAAGTTCCATCTGTTCTGGGACTTTACTGTAAAATGCAAATAAAACCCAAGTTACTTGAATGCATCAGTAGTAGATTTTAATTATTAATTACTTGCTCTTCCAACCTTATCTGGTTCATGTATTGTCATGTGTTCTTTAAGCCAATAAAAAGCGGTGGTCCTGCTGAAAGTAACAGCCCTGCTCGCTTCTGGGCTTGTGCCCATCCCTTCCACCAGAAGCAGGTTTTATGTGGTTAAAGCGACCTGCTCGGCTGTGGAATTGCGGACTCTGCTTCGCCCAGGTCCTCTCCCTAATCCCCACCAGCATGCTGTCTGAGCAGCGTGACATCAGGAAGGACCTGTGTCATCACGGTGGCCAAAGCAAGGTTGACCGAATCCCACCCTTCTGTGGACCCAGGTGCAGGAAGCGCAGGGAACCTTGGCTGTGAGGTTTTTGCAGGGGTGCTGGTAGGAACCTCGCTGAATTGATTTTTCACACGAGGACTGCCACAGTTGCTCCCATGTACATTAACTTGTGTAATGTTGTCAAACACTCAGCCACTATTTCTTTGCAACAACGCATACCAATTATTACTTAAATAGACCCCTGAAGCACAGCGCGGAGGGAGAATGTGTGGATTAGAGACATAATATTTACAAGGAGCCAAGTCTTTAATGAGACCAGGAATAATGCAGATGGATTCTCTGCTGCTAAATATAACAGATATGTAATGGATTCTGCCTATCATTTTTTTTAGCGACCCGTTTGCTCTGGAAAAATAGTAGCTTCTGTGCTGAGGAGGTTGGCACAAAGTCGTAGGATATTCCAAAATTAGCCTGGCCTTTGGTTATTATTGTAATAACTATAACGTGTGGCTCTGGGAGGTATCAGCAGCTCTGACTGGGAGAATGGTTGAGCCCCACTGAAATGCTGGTGGGCTTTGGCAAGAGTGGTGGGTGTACAAGGAGTGCAGGATCAGCCCCAAAAGAGGCAGAAGGAGGAGAAGGAAAGCCATTAGTTTCCACGCAGCTGACATGCTGACGGAGCCAAAAGCATCATCATTAGGGCAGAAAATAAACAAACCCAACAATTAATCACGTGGCTGGCTCCTGCACAGCCAGTGGGTATGGCACTGTGGGGTGCCATGAGCTCTGCAGGTCCTCAGCCTGCCTTTATGGAGATTCCGATTTATACGTAGAGGAAGCCGGCGCTACACCGGCCCTCCCTTCTCAACAGGCAGCTCCTGGTTTTGTGCCCTTCGGTGTGAGCCTGGCAGCAGTGCTGCCATCGAGGGCATCTCCTGGCTTTCCTGCATCTTTTCTGTTACAGCATCCCAAGCATGCCTGGTACAGCCGTGTTGTACCACGCTGAGGCTTCCCCAAGGTGCAAGGTCTCCGTGGTCTCCTTATTCCTCTGCGGGTGATGCACTAGGAACTTTGGGCATGAGGAGCTTGTAATTTATGGTCCAGATAAAGTTTTTAATTAAAAACTGGCCTTCTGCAGGCCCCTTTGAATAACTGCATCTTGGCTAGCCTCAGCAACATTCCTCCTTGCTTTTATCAGTGTACCCTTTAGTTTTACGACGATCGGGGGGTGGGGGTGGGGGGGGAGTGTCCTTTGTTTGTGTTAGCTGGAGGGAAAACCCTGTAAATTCCCCTTTAAAACTGTGCTAGGCCAAGTAGAAGAGATGGTAATGGTACCTGTACAGCTGTCACAAAGTGTTGACTTTTTTATTATCTTTATTCTAAAAACCAGGTTCTGCATGAGAGGGGATGCTGGAAGAAATCAGCAATTTAAACAAAGTAATTAGGCTAAATACTAGATGTTACACTTAAAAGTTGAGAGACTGGAGCTTTGCTGTGACAAGCTGTGGATGAAATGAATTTCAATTCAATATATGGAAAAAAACCCCTTTTCATCTGCTTTCGTGATCTTGCAGTTATCTGAAGTTTCATGATCGCACAGCAGAAGATCATGTAGGTTTTATAGTTCCACTCGTCTGAGCTGGTACCTCTCATACAGAAGCGGTATGCTGCAACAGTTGAGCCTAGGATTGGGGTGTCCAGATGTTCAGTGCCGGAACACCTTATGCTAACTTCAGCTTTTGCCCTTTGCTAGTAACAACAGCGCTTCTCAAATAAAATGCCTATTCTACCTATTTTCTGTTCCTAGAAAGAAATAGGATTTTTGTTCTACGCTGTAATATTTTTGCTAGGTGAAGCACCAAGATGACGTATTTCTCCCATCCTCAATGTTTGAAGAGCAGAAAGCATAGATCTGTATCTCTCCATCTGGACAACAAAAAATTGTGAGCATTAGGAAGAAGCAGCGTAGATTTGGAGAGACCGAGTGCAATTTTAGTGTTGTCTAGCCAAAAGTTCAACATATTTCTTGAATTTGTGCTTTCTTGGAGGTGACCCAGCTTCACTAAGTACTAGTTCCAGCCTTGCCTGGAGTATGAAATCTCATTCTTGCTTAGCCCCAGGCAGTGAGGTTGCGGCCAGTGATGATTGTTGCGGTTGTTTCTGAAAAAAAATTTAGTAGAATGATGTATCAGGAGCAAGAATCTGGCCAAGTGCATCTCCGCCTGGCTGCTTCACCTTCAGCCATCACCCTTCCAGCCTGTGCTCCGGGCCGCTTAAGGTGCTGGATGCCCAAGTGGGGCGCACAGTTGTTATGATGCAGTCACCGCCTGCCCATCCCAGTGCCCGAGAGGGGAATCGATGGCAGAGGATAGAAATCAGAGCTTGAGGAAAGAGGCGAAAGGACAGAGAGAGAAGCTGCAGCTGGTAACAATGAGAGGAACAAACAGTTTCTGCAAAGTGTTAGGAATAAAACTAGGTTACTAGATGAAGTTAATGGAAAAGACAAAAATATTACACTTTTTTTGAGTGAGAAAAGTAATGGGGTGTTTAGACCCTGTTACAGTTGTGGTAGCAGTGGATGTTAAAACAGCCGCCGCTTTAGTCGGACCTTTGTACATCAGCCCCTGCATCTCCCTGTGAAGAGGTTCACAGAGTAAACCCAGCCAGTAACGTGTATATTTTACTAAGTCTTGAGATACTGGAGAATTCGCTGCAAACCATAGCAATTCTTAGGTTGTTTTATTATCGAAAAGCAGTAAACGGGCCAGGCTGAGTAAGACAGACCTGTCAGTTTAACGCAACTCCTGAGCAAACGGTTCGAGTCGTTCGTAGACTTGTTTAATGAAGGAGGGAAGGACGGCGATGCACACAATCTCCATCAGTGTGAGTTTCAGGGCAGCACATCCTTCAGAACTAACTTACCTTTTTTTCATGGAAAGAGCTCATTGGTGGGATTGATAAGGATGACTGTGGGGATTTTTATTTTCTTAAAATTCAGCAAAAAATGCAGTTGGTACAGCACTGCTGTTTTGGCTGGGGAGGTGCAAAAGAGCGATGGGCTGAGACCTGTCAGAGCATCAGCTTTCAGAATACAGTTGTAAAATCAGGAATAATTTCCAAACATCCATTTCTAGCAGCTTCTCTGAGTGCTCATTTTTGTCCTTATGCTGCTTAACGTGTGAGCAACTCCGTGATAAGGGAGTCACCGTAGCTAAAGCTTGAAATGTCACTAAGATTGGAAGAGTGGTAAATAATGAAAAGGAGTGACCGCTGGTAAAAGCAATTTGTATTGCTTGGATACAGGCAGGTAATATTTCTCAGATGGCCAACTGTAAATTTCTCTATCTGAGAGCAAACAACGCAGGCTGTACCTCCAGGATGCTGTCTGGAGAAATCACATCTTTATAGAGGAGCGAGGAGTCACGAGCGAGCGCTGCTAATACGATATCATGGCCAAAGGTCTTACGTGCTCCTTGCCTGGGCTGGCAGGTGGCTGCAGGGCTGGACGAGGGACGTGGTGGCTGCCGTGTCCCTGGCGCCTGTCGAGGAGGGTCTGCCGAGGGCTGTGGGAGCACCCAAGGTGTCGGGGAGGGATGCAGGGGAGGGGTCCTGGACCTCCGTCCGCTTGACTTACCTGGGAGAGCGTTGGAAGGTAAATTGATTAAAGCAATTAGTGTTGTCATGGGGAAAACAAATTGAATAATAAAGAGCTTTTGGGCTCTAGTGGGCAGAGTGTTAACAAGACCCGATAGCTGGAAGGTGAAGCCGGGGAAAGGCTAGAGCTAAGGGCCAGGCAGAAGAGGCTGCTGAAGGTGCTGGTGGTTCCTCCACCTTTGGACACGCCAGATTCAGCGCTCTTTGTTCACTGGGGTGAATGACACTCAAGCAGGGATTAATTGAGGTAAGTTAGCATGCAGTGTGTCAGGCTGGAAAAGCACGGTGGTCTCTTCTGACCTCAAAATCCGTGAAAGCCCATCGTTTAAATGAGAATGACCAGATGTCTGCAGATCCCAAGCACCAGCATGGCAGATTTTCTTCAAGAGGGTGATTTGCAGAGAGGAGACCTGTATCTCAGGGTGGAGATTGCAGGATGTGATGACCTTCAGTGCTCAGGGAAGATCGTAGGTTCTTCATTTCCCACCATTTCTCTAAAAAAGTCCTTGTATCTGTCATAAGGATGAGTCATCTGCGGTGCCAGCAGCAGGTACGCAGCACTAGGTCAGGAGTTAGCAGGGGCCGTGTCAGCCTGTGTTATGGCTAATGCCTGGGTCAGGTGGGGATTAATTTAGGTACGGGAAGGAAATGAGGGGGGATTACTTTTTTTGATAGTTGTGTGCTTCATCTAATTGTGCAGAATTTATTCAAACTCATCTGAGTCAGCTCTTGGTGGCCATGGGACATCAGAAATAACTCCAGCCTTGGTGCCAGCTTCTGCGCAGAAGAATACAGACAGGAGAGCAAACTGATCAAAACAGGTTAAACCCAGATTTAAAAATTAATTATACGTTGCTTGTGTTGTGGTTTGTGTGCAAATTTATTTGTATTTTGATGCAAGAATGTGCAGCTGGATGTTTGGAGATTGACTCCGCTTTGAGGTGAGTTTGCAGATCGTTCTCTCTGTCTCATCCATCATTCATGGATGAGGTTTGCGGGATCGCCAGGCTCCTGTCCGGGTTGTGCTTGAGTATTCAGGAGCTGTTATCGCAGGAGCGTTGGTTCAGACCCTCTGTGTGTGTGTGTGTGTGTGTACGTACATACACACACACACACACACACCCTGCTGGGTTTACATTGGCTTTTTAGGTCTAGAGGTTGGTTATGCTAAAAACTTAGTTGCAAAGAAAACAGGGAGTACATGCAAACATTAGGCAGTGCATGGCAACGTTTAAGGGTTTATTTGGCCACTTGAGGTTTCCTTGTGCTGGCTGACCTCTGGGAATGAAACTGGAGCAAAACAGGAATTTGTTGGTGCAATGAAAAGCAGGATAGTGCGATGGGCTCACATGGTAACCCAGCTGGGGCTAATGCTGTGAATTAAGGACATTTAGATGTTTGGCTTTGTATGATTTAGCTTAAACAAACAAACATCACATTAATCTCATTACTCAAGCAAATGAAATAAACCTTTAAGGCACTTAAAACACGCCGATATTAGTTAGCCGTCAGACCAGAGAGACCCATTTCCAGACAGCACATCTACTCCTGTGCGTAACGTCACTCGAGTGTGTAAATGCTTGCAGAGGGGGGAGTTCCTCCGGGGGTGGCAGTAGGGCTGGTGGGGCTGGATGTCAATTTAGTGGGAGTTGCGGATGCAGTGGGAATTGTTGGCCTGGCTGGGGAGAGCCGGGGGCACAAAGGGTGAGAGGTTTTTTGCCACTGAGTACTGGGCACTGTGCACTGTGTGGGCGCTAGGCATCCATGGCTCTGCCTTGCTTCTTTATCCTTCCGTTAGAAAAGATGCGACTGCAAAGGTCCTTCTGGGGAATGTAATAAAACCCCCTCAAGTTGTCATTAAAAGCGATGTATTCCTATATACCATGTCCTTAAGTTGCTCTGGTAGTGTAATGGATGTGACAAACCTAAGCCTGGAGAGGTTGGTGATTTTTTTTAGTGTCCTGCACATTGCACTTTCTTTAGAGGAAAGCATAAGAATTTTATTAACTTCGACGGGTTAGGCTAGCCCAGGAGTTTTCTGTTGTCTTTCAGTTGCATTTGTTTGGGCTTTGGTTAGGCAGAGAAATGACTGAAAGATGTGTCACGTTTATAAAATCAAGAGTACCTAGCTATTTTCCTACAGATCTCTTCATAAAGATTAAACACAAAATAGAGCAGAATGCATCAACAGTGATATTCCCATAAGCAATATTGTAACTTGCATGCAGTGTAATTATATTTTGTACACTTGCCAATTAAGCAGTTATGCTTTAGAGAAAAATTACTTTCAAGAGATGAAGAAAAGTATTACAGTAAATCAAATAAAATATACATGTGTTAGAGGGTTTTGTGTACGCACCTGAAATTTTAAAATTTCCTGCTGCTGTTCAGGTTGCAGTACATGGAACGATGCTCTCGGTCTGGTAGCTTTTTTAAGGGCTGGAAAATAGCAGAGAGGAGAAAACAGAAGAAAAAATACGTTGCTTCCTAGGATAGCGGTGTGCTACGTGACACTGAAATGCTCAGGCAGCCCTTGTTCCCCATCCTCGCTCCTGCCGGGTCACCCTGCCCCACGGCAGGGGAAGCTGTGGGTACCAGCTGGGCGGGCACCCCCACGCCAGGGCTGTGCACCCCAAAGCCCGGGGCAGTCCCTGCTCCTTCCCCGGTACCTCTCGTCTTTCCCAGTCCTGTTGGCTGGTGCATTGGAAAAAGACACTCAGGAGCACTTGGGCTGCTTTTCTGCTGGTTTCAAGCGGTTTTGCTCCTGCTGTTCTTGGGGCTGTCGTCTTGTCACCCCGCGCCCCTGCGGCAGCCCACCGCACCATGGCATGGGGTGCACCAAGCTTAATTATGATGAGAAACCTGCAAGCGAACCCTCTCCCAACAGCTCGTGGCTTTCTTTTCTTCACCTGGGCCGACAGCAGCAGCACAAATCCATACTTGCCCGTCATTGCAGTGACCATCCTTTGGCACCTGGGATACCCTCAGCAGCGTACCTGCTTTGAGGAGTGGTGCGGAGCATCGCATGAGCAATGGTTTCCCTTACCCCGAAAGGAAAACAGTCTTACTTCCCTCCAGGCATAGGTGTTTGTGCTTGCGGGGGGGTGGGCACCCGATAGCCGACGCCATGCTGAGTGAGTGATGCTGCGTTCCTGGGCTACAAACCAAGACCTGAGTAGCTGAAATAACTGGGGTGGAAGTGTACCCAGGGATGCCAGTTCCCAGCGCGTGGCCGGGTACCAGCATCCTGTTACGTGCTGGACAGGCACAGTGTCCGTACCGTATCTGGTGGATTCCCTTTCGTAATGCAAACTCAGTGCAAGGGGAGCGTAAGTCGTGATAGAGGTGAGATGAGATTATTTTTTTTTTATCACTCTACGAGGTCTTTACTTGAGGATTTCCAAACATTTTGGAGAGCGTAAGTGGGTTAAATGAGCTTGCCAAGAGCGTGCTGCCTGTCTGAAGGGGAGAGGGGAGCCCCATGGCTCTTGCTCCCCATCAGCTCCGGGAGCCTCTGCTCAGACCAGATCTCTTCTGGGTTGGTTTTTTTCTGTAAATCACTAAATGTATGTTTTCATCAGTAACTCACAGAGCTACTTTAAAAATCACTCTGTCATACAGAATTAGGAATATCTCACTTCAAGTGTGTCAGACAAATACATTGAAGTAAAAAAACCCAACCCTCGGAAAACTCAATATGAGGTCTGCTGGGACAAAAGGGCTGCAAAAGACTTCTCCTGGTGGTGTGGCCGCTGGCCTGGCCACCGTCCCTGCCTCCCATCAGCCGGGGGATGTGCCTGGTGCCGGGACCCGGCCGCTGTGCCGGGCTGCCCTCCTGCATCCCACCGCGCCGCTGACGCTGGGGTTGGGCAGCGACGTTTCCTCAAGTCCTAGCGTGTGTGTGCGTGATGTCTGGGAGGAATTTCTCAGCAATGTAATGAATTGGTGGTGGTCCTCGTTGAAGGATACATCAGCGTTTTCACTATAATCCACTTTTATTTTAAGGGTTTAACCAGCCCAGAGTGCAGTCTCCTGTGATGGACATCTTTCCCAAAACCAACTAATTTAAAAAAAACAAACAACAAAAACAACAAAACCACAACAAAAAGCAACCTTCAAATGGCTCTGACGTGTTTTCCTGAACTCCCTGATACAAAACCAGCCCGGTAAATCAGATTAAGAAGCAATCCAGGCTACCCAGGTGTTTGCTTTTGAGGTGTGGCTGCACTGGTAGGGCACAGGGCTGGCAAGGGACGCACTGCCGGAGCCGAGCGAGCCAGGGCTCCGTTCCACACCCCGGGCTTGTGCAGCTGCAGCCTTTGAAATGAAATGTTTGTCATCTAAACTGCTAATGTTTTAAATGTTAAAGTCTGAGTGTGCCTGGCATGGTTTATTGTTCCATTGTTACAAATCTGCAGGCTTTCAGAGACTTAGAGAAGGTGTTTGCATGGAAAAGCTTGCTGTGATAGTTCAGTGAAGGTGACAAAATAAAAAAGTAAAATAAAAAAACCTTAAAATAGTGTGATGTAGAATAGAGTTACCGGCTGCCTGCTGTCTCCGTTTTCCTGGACCTTGGCTTGCAGCATCACCTTCCCGTGCGGGTTGTGCCAGTTTCTGCATTTCCCAGCTGTGCTCTGGGGAGGATGAGGATGCTCTTGGGCAGGCAGCCGCTCACCTGCCGCGGTTCCGTGCCCGGTCCCCACTGCGCTTCCATGCCCGGTCTCTGATGCCAGTGAGTCTCTTACCTTCCTGCTTCTGCCGCCGTGCCTTTGCTGTGCTGCCCAGCACTAAGTGCCAGATGCAGATTGATGGCTGCAGGGTTAGGGTTGGGTTTTTTGCCCCCTCAAGCCCTATACATTTGGTTCCTCGGGAGGCTGGCAGTCAAGGCAAGTTTATTTCTGTCGTTTTATTTTTAGCCTGATGCTTCTGGCCCCACTGTTGATGCTGGCCGCCACTTTGCCATCCCGTGGTGTGGAGCGAGCGTGTAACACGGCGCGTCCGTGTCTGTGTGCATTCCTTTCTCTGGGGAATTTGCCTTGCTCGTCCCTGACATGCCCATGTCGGTATGTGTGACTGCCAAGCTCCGTCCTTGCACGCAGCAAGCCAGCAGTGTTTTGGAAGTGATGAGGGCTGATCGTGGGACGCAAATTTTGTGGAGGGCAAAATAAATATTTGCCCGCATGTCCAGTGTGGGTGCGTTTTTCAAAGTGTTTCTTGCCTTTTTTTTACTGACTCTGTCACAGATGAATTCCTGGCTTTATTTGTAGCTGCATTGCTTCCAGCAAGTTTGAGGGAATTGTCCCGGTATTAAAATCATCTTTTTTTGAGATCATGCACTTCATTGTCTTGAATACCCTACTGTGAATCATACTAATATAAAGTGAGTTTTAAATGGATTTGGTGTCACTTTTTCCACCAACCTAGCACTAGCATGCCTTCTGCTCAAGATGCAGGACTTTGGTCGAGTTGAGCAGTTTCCTTGTCATACCTTGGGTTTATCAGCGCCTTACATCCCTCCTGCCGGCTCAAAACTCTCTACTAATCTTAATTTGAGAAGAAATAAGCCAAAGTATGCTGTGAGTATAAGGAGATGATTATCATGATGGAATAATTACATTTTGGTGCTTGATTTGATTTGTTAGCTGGAAGATTAGTCTGAAAGCGGAGAAGAAAATGAATGCATTGTTGACTGCAGGAAGTTATTTATGAGTTTTTACTTATGTTTAAAGGAATTCCCCCTGTGACTTAAGTAGCAGCGCGATTTATGGCCTTTCACATTGGATAGCTGAATAAATAAATAGAATAAAGACAGGAAGAATAAAAAGAAATGGTACCAGGTTTTGTGGGTGTAAAGTTTCTGTTGTGGAATGCAGGAAGCGATGGCTTTCAAAACCCCAACCAGGCGGATCAACAAAAACAATGCACACGTTGCGTTGGAAAAAGAATATGATCCCAGTGTGTTTTGCGTTAGTTATTCTATGGCAGGAGAAAAGCTTACATACTCACGTGCTCTGTGTAGGGTTTGTGTTATGTTTCTCTATTTTTTCCGTAACCGTCTTCATGTAATATTCCTTCCATGGCTGCTTCTCCTACTTCTCTTTCCACAAATCAAGCAAGTGGCGTAATCCAGGAGGGAGAAATGGTGTCTCTGCTGGACACAGGATGTTGGGAGCTGCTGGTGCTACTTAGTGTGGTGGCACTTTGGCAGGTGGAGACAGAGGAGGTGGAAGAAGATGTGGGTCTGTGGACAGGGGTTAGGGAGCACTCAAGAAGATGAGGGGCTACTTGAAGGTGGGGACAGGTTTGGACAGGACTGACTCCTGTGGAGGGGATTTTGCCCCATCATTGGGAAGCTCATGTGTGGAAACTTAACTGGGAAGCCAATCTGAGTGGAGTTAGCATGTCTCCTGTCGCTGTGGTAGAGGACATGAGGTTGGCATGGCACTTCTGCAGGCTGGCCTCCTGAGATGTGCCCGTGTGCCTGGGCTGCTCCTGCGGCAGAGCAGCATCTTCCAGAAGCAGGCTCTTAGCATCAAATGTGCGTTATCACTTGACTGTTAAATCTTGTCACTCCATACTCGGTGTTTTTGTGTCATGTCCTGGGTCAGCAGGATGCACTAAAGTGGAAATAAAGGCAAACCTCCTGCTCTGGCTCTGGAGGACGTCAGTGACGAGTGCACTGATTCTGTCAGAGGAAATCAGGGATGCTCCCGCGCCTTGGAGCGGCGACAAGGGCCAGGCTCCACTCTCTGCTGTGCTGCTGTAGTGATGCTGGTTTACACCAGCTGGTGGTGTGGTCCAAAACCGTATTTCAGAGCCGCTCGGACAGGGATCAGTCTTGCCGCGCTTTCGGGAAGCCCATCGGGCAGTTTTCCTACCTTTTCCAGGTGCCATGTCCTGCTGTTGGCAGTGGCTGGGAAAAAAATGCCAGTCAGAAAGCAGCCCACTGACATCTCCCAAAGCTTCATTTCATGCGTGTAACCTTCAGGGTTGGAAGATACCTCAGGGGAGCGACGCGCTTGCAAATACTGCATGTGCAGTGTTCGGGGGTTGGTTCTTCACTCTTTCGTTGGGAAGGCAGAAGGGGAAAGGAGTCCTGCCTGAAGTCCAGACCACTCGTTGCTGTGGGCAAAACCCATAAGAGGACCTTACAGAGGGTGGGAAAGTACCGTGGACTGACTGAAGTTGATTTGAACCTTAAGAAAACTTGAACTCTTGTCCTCCCCAGAGCAGCAGACCGAGGGAATGGGTGCAGTTGGACCCCACAGATCAATAGGGTGGAAATGGCCAAAGCTGAGATGGTCCCGCTTGCAGCTCAGGCGTTTGGTTGCTCCTCTGCTGGTTTATTACCATGCATAAAAGCAGCTGGGTAAGCAGGGAAGCAGAGGCAAAAGACAAATTCCTTGCTGTCCCCACACTGCAATAGAGTCTTGGTCAATAAGCACTTTCCAGGTGCAAGGAATAGGAATAACACTGCCTCTGCTAGCAGAAAGATTCGTTGTCTTTGGGTGAGCTGGAAAAATTATTTGGACAGGATAGAGAAGATGCTGTGCTGTCAGGTGCTGAGTGCCCTCACGGTGGAAGATGGTGCTTGCTGTGTCGTTCAGGAGGCTGTATGAAGAAATGAGCTGCCACGTGCGGCATTGAGTTTATCCAGGTGCGAGCAGTGTGGTGGGTGTCGGGCAGGGTCTCCTCCGGTGGCCCAGCTCGCGTGAGACATACAGAAGATGTGATTTAGGGGATCAACAGGAGGAGCTTGGAGGGGTGGAATGTTTGCTTATTTTGTGTACTTGCGAAACCCATCAAAAGTGATGTGCTGGGCTGTGGTATTAAACTGTCACTGGTTTTATTTAAATAACCTTTATGACACTGTTCATCGGTGTTGTATCAGCAGAACGTACTGGTAGATCCATAAACCGGAGAGTAGCTGTTCATGGAGGGATTATGCATTCCTGTTTATTGTTCCAGAGGAGGACGCCCTTGACAGTGGCAGGTGGAGGGAAGGGTAGGGGACTGGGGGCAGTCCTTTGTTGCCCCTCGCAAGCTGAACCCACCAGCGTCTTTCTTCCGTGGTGGATGAGCAGGTACGAGATGGATGGGCACCTTGGGGAGAGCATCAGGTGTCATGGGCAGGGGTGGGAGGTTGGGCGTCGAAACCCAGTGCAAAGTTCCTCTCTGTCCTTAACTACATTAAATTCATTTATGGCATGATGATGGATGTCGTGCATGAATCCTCCAGGAAAATGCTGATTGTGGTCTTGGCTATTTTAGGGCAAGCTTGCTTTGGATGCCTTCTGCAGTGTGATCAGCACAGAGCGCTGCCAGCGGGCAGCATTGTGTCCCTGTTGCCTGGCACTGACATGCTTTCTGTAGTACTAAGAGTCCTTCAGTAATTTTCAGATTTTTAAATACAGAGTATAAGCTTTAAGTAAGCCAGAGTTGGTGGTGATCGTGATTTATGTTACGACGGCCGCGCTGTAATTTGCTGCGTTATGCACCAGAAAGTTGAGAGCGTTAGGATAAAGTCTGTTGGTAACGTGCAACAAATTCTCATCATCAAGGAGTAACTTGTATACGTTGTGTTGAGTAATTATAGAGTACAAGGAAGATTTGATACAGGAATTGTAGCTTAATCTCCTGCACTTCATTACATTTTCCCTGTGGTGGTAGTGAGAAATGGGAGGTATATTTTATTTTCCAATTTGAGTATGCTTGCTCAGGATGGCCTTGCTCTTAATGTTGCTTCACAGGGGAGAATTTACTGTGGGGATTTCCATTAATGCTAATGAGAGTTATGCCCATACACTTCACTGGCCTGGTGACAGAGGAGGAGAAATCATAATTAAATTCTTTGTCTTCTAAAAAAATAAAATGACCCTAAAATGAGTTTGGTATGTCAGTGGGAAGTAACAGAGAATGGGAACTGCCATCGTTGCTGCACTTGACCATTTACCAGTGGCTGAGAGTTTTTTCCTCTGTCCCTCTTCTCTGTTCCTAAAAGAAAAGGGAAAGGAAAAAAAAAATCCAGAAATGCATTCTAATTGGGGAGAAAAATGAATAATCTAAGGATAGATATTGTGATTATAAAACAAAACATACAGGTTGCTAACATAAAGTTATCTGAGATGAGTTGCAGTAGATTTTCTTTATGCTTATGATTAATACACTCTTCTATTTAAAGCATTAGGTATAGTGCTGCACTTGATTTAAAGTAAGTGCAGTTAATATTTTCGGTTATAAATTTCAGGCATGCTGGTAAGAAGTCATCAAAAAGTACAATTCTTCATGTAAAGCAACCACAAATTCCTGTTAGTGGCTGTGCAGAAGGGGAGGTAGGCGCTGGCGCAGCTGGGTTTTGCTGGTTGGGAAGGGCTGGATGTGTGTTGGGGGATTGCAGCGAGCACAGCGTTAATAGGAGCTGTTGTGACACATCTTTTGTAGGGCAGTTGTATCGGAAAGGAGTGAGGAAAGGGCTATACTTAATCAGTATAAATGTCAGTAGCATATTTTAATAAATTCTTGATTTTGCTTGGACTGTTTGCAATTGCATATTTAAAAGGAATCTGCCATCCCCTTTCGAAGGTATGTGACATTTAAAAGATCTGTAAAGAAGATTGGTTTGACAGCTTCAAATTACATTTGAAAGAGTTTTTTCCTTTCAAAACAGAAAATGAATACTTCCTATTCTAAATGTCACTGCAAAGACATAAACATGTTTAATCAAATTATATATTTAATTTATGTAGAATGTAATTTTTTATTCATGCAGGAGTCACTTGCTACTTTTTTACCATCTCCAAAGCTTCGCGAAGTTGGTGAACTGTGGGATCTCTTGAGTAAATCACTGCTCAACATTTTTTTCAGATTCTTCTGAAATAGCAGTTGGCTTAATGTTGAATCTCCCTACTCTCAGGTGTTTGTGTGTCACCTCGCGCTGCTGCGCTGCTTTCACTGGCAGAGCCAAGGAGATGGCTGCGTCCTGGCGGGGTGAAGGGTGCAGCTCCCACGGAGGAGCCGGGCTGGTGGGGGTGCTGGTGGAGCATCTCTCGGGATGCCCAGGCTTTGTGGCACCGTGGCTACGCACCAAGCTTGTTGCTTGTCTGCACCATCACGGAGGGTGAGGGCTGTTGACCATCAGCTTGTGTCCTCGTGGGCGGTCATCTCGTGGTGAACCAAAGCTGCTGGGCCAAAGCTGTGAAACCTCTCCTAGGGGAGAGGAAAAGCTGTTGGATTTGGGGCTCTGGACTCCAGCTTCCATGGCATGTGCATCAAGGGTAGATATCTGAAACAGCCCAGCAGGTCTCCAGGAGATAAGGAGCTTTGGCTCTTGGCAGGGCTTTTTTGTGCTGCCATGCCCGAGCTCACTGGAGCAGCTACCTGCTCAGCTCTGCCTCTGCCAGCAAAACCACACAGGCTAGTGCCAGCAGTCCCACGCCGGCTGCCCTCAAGGATGGGCTGCTTTTCAAGAAAGAAGATTGAGCAGTAATCCCGGGCGAGTCCCCTGAGCAAAAGTCTGCATTAAGGAGGCCTGTGTCATCAGGTGGTGTCACCCAGCTCGAGATGGATGGGCGTCCGGGGGCTTGGGCTCCCTTGCTGAGAGAGGAAGCAGTGGAAGAGGAAGCAACTTCAAAAAGCAAAACCAGGGAATTCAGCTATTTCACCTTGTTTCTGTTTTGATGTCTGCAAGCTTTGTGTGTTTGCTGAGCAAATACAGAAGCTAAACTCATGCTCGTCCCAGAAAGCATTAGACCTATTGGGACGTACCTGCCCTGGTAGGAATATAGCAGGCTCGGCAGACGTTTGAGCGCGCCCTGTTGATGTGCATCCCTGTCTCAGGGTGACCAGGCAGCCCATGGGTTAGCTTTGGCAGGAAGGAGGATGTTGTGCGGGTTCTACAAGCCAAGAAGCAGCAAAGGGTGGAGTCATGTCACTGGAAGGAGGGAAGAGCAGGACCTGCAGGCTCCTCTGCCGAGTCCTGAGATGACAGTGGAGCATTTTGCTCAGGTGCTGGCCTTGGAGAGCTGCCTTGGTTTGTATAACTCTAGTGATACCTTCCTTTTCTGTGTGGTTTGTTTTTTTTTTTTTTTTAATCTCATCAGTAACTATAGTTAGTAATACTGGTGTAAGCGCTCACTGCTAACAGCACTGGGAGTTAATTGCAGCACTCAGCATGTGTGGCCCTGCCAGGCAGGTCCTGCCTGAGAGCAGACCCAAACTACTGGGGACGTAGAAGCTTGGGCTACATCAGAGGGTATAGCTTGATCATTTAGTTGGTAGATTGTAGAGGAATGAAGCTGGGCTAATTAGCATTGACAATATACAGCTGTGGGGTGGCTTCAGGGGCGGTGGGTTGGCTGATGTAGATGAGGTGCCGGTGTGGCTGGTTAAGTTAAGTGGTTGGGAGCCAGTGAAGGGGGAGCAGCCGAGGAAGAAGCAAGAGAAGGGAGAACACACGGCCTGGATGAGGTGAGACAAGGAGAAGGCAGCAGAGGGACTGTATGAAGAGTGTGGTGGTATGAGATGGTAAAAGGCCTTGTTGCAGCTGGCTGTTGGAGAGTGCTGTGACAGTAGATCTTCTCTTTCAGGGAAGACCAGTGTGCACAGCAGGGACAGAGCAAACAGAGTCAGCGTGAGTGCTGGAGAGCAAAACTCAAAAACCTAACGGTCCTTAGGTAAATCCATCCTCTAGCAGGAAAAAGTGTCAGAAATCCTCTGTCCAAGGTAGATCATGTTCTCACAGTCTTCTAAAACTCCTCTGTCCTCCTTGTGTTCCAGCAGGTGCGTTTTGTCTATGTTTATTTGTGTGGGAGATGACCAAGCCATAGCAACTTAAACCAGGATCTTGCATGCAAAGATGCCCATCCTGCAGCAGGCATGGAGACTGCTCTGTGTGGATGTGGTGACCGTGGCAGCTCTGACCTTGGGCCACCCTTGGAGGGAAAGACTTTCTTGGGTAAACCCAAAGATCTCAAAGAGTTTGGGTCGTTCAGCTCTTTTTTTTGCTAACAGCGAAGAGGGGTCTGCTGAACAAAATAATATTGACAAAGCTATAATTTAGGTAATTAGCCAGCTGCCACATGTATTGAAAAGGGCAGGGGGGCAGGGAATATTTCTTCGCTGGTTTGCAGTTTCCTTAGAAGGGAAAATGTATCCGACTGAAGACAATAGGGATTCGCAGTTCTCAGGTAGCTAAAACCACTGGTTTTGGCAAACAAGGGGGAACACGTGTTTTTAGAGATACCAAAGGGAGCTCCTGAATGTTTTCTAAGCCCTGCTCCCTCAGCGTACCTCCAGTGTTGGTCTGACATTAAAATAGCGCAGGAGGTAACAGAGGGGTTTGTTTTGCACCTGCTCGTCTAAAATTTCCTGACCCTGATTTGCTCCTGCCCCTGGGATTTGAAAGCACCTTTCTTCAGGCTGAGGGACACCGGTGGGCTCCACATGTGGGCAAAAGGGGTTTGTCCTCCACCTCCATCCTTATGTCAGGCTGGAACGGAAACTCAGGTTGCCAGAACATTCTGGATCTGGGGTATATTGTATATTTATCTTTTATTTCATTAAAAAAAAAAAAAATCACGTTGAAAATATTCCCAGCAATATTTATAGTTCAAGCACAGTAGATTGGTGTAGAGATTTTGGAAGACAGAGAGCGGTAAACGGTGGAGATTTTTCAGTGTATTCCTCCTTTATGTTTTAGGGGAAATGCACAGTCTATAGTTTTTTTATTACCCATTTCAGTATGAAATATGTTGCAACATTAAGTTGTATATTTCCATTGAAATATATGGCAGGAATAAAATTCCAGATAAAAGGTAACTATTTGACATTCTGTATAGTTGTTGTCATGCTGTTAAAATAACACATTGACTACTAACTTGATATGAGACAAAGATGAAGAGGAAGCTGTGTCAGCAGGATTTTCTGAGGAACCCTCTAATACCGACATCCAGGCGGCTGCCTTCGCTCGCAGTACCCTTTCCTCTGAACTGCAAAAGCAGAGGTTGCCCTGAAATATTAACATCCTGAGAACTTCATTTTCTAAGTAAAATAATCCGCCTGGCCTCTTCCAAAAGAAAATATACTTGTTGTACGTTTCAGCAAAGCGTAATGTTTAAGATTTATTTTCACCCTGCATGGGCTATGCTGTAGAGAGTTTAAATCTAAAATTAGAAAAAATTGGAGGCAAACTGCAGTTAGGTAGCTGAGCTAATGAGACTTTGGGAGATGGCAGTTCCACACTGTACGCTGGCCAAAGCCTTCGTGTCGTAGGGTGTAGGATCATCTCAACTGAATCAGCCAGAATTATTTCACGTGCTGGATTCTCTATTTTACCCATCAGTCCTAACTTCTGCCTTTTATTCTCTTGCTGACTCACCACCTACCATCAGTGGTCTTTGTCCCCTGTCAGGAGTTACCTCCTACAGTTGCTATACTCAAAGCAAAACAACTAACCATGTGCAGAAATAAATATTTTTTGCTAATGTGGACTACTTTACTTCTCTGGTAACATGCTTTAACAACATAGTTGAAGTCTAGTAGAGCAACATGTCCAGCTGCTGGCATGCAAGAGTTTTGCAGGCAACCTGTAGAGTATGAAATAGTTGAAGGCAAAGGTGTCTAAACCAAGGACAAAGCCAGAGCAAGTTTTGTCAGCGCTTTGACATGTTGCAGTGCTTGATGGTTCCTCCAGACTCAATGTCTAAACTGCCCCAAACATCTCCCACCGGAGGTGGAGGTTGTTCCCTAGAGACATGACCCCGGACCGTGGGCACCTTTCCTGTGCAAGCTGCATGGAGCTCGTGGGGGCGCGTGCAGTGACGAAACATGAACATCTCCTGGAACCAGCAGACCAGGAGAAGCAGTTGGGAGCCCAGTTGTGTATGCACTGTTCAGAGTAACTCCAGACAGCAGTGGAAATGTATTGTAGGGCAGGATGGAGAGCAGACTTGATGACCAGGTGGATCCCTCTTTCCTCACCTTTTCCCCAGCCAGGCTTATTTTGTCTCATTACCTGGACTATGAAGGCTTGTGAGGTGTGGGAAAAAGGGAGACCTCGGTCTCCAGAGGGGTTCTTTTTGTGCTTTGAAATGCAGTACGGAGTGAAACTGTGCTTGGGTTTCCCTAGTTGGTGTGTGCAAACATTTTCAGAGCTCTAATTAGCTGTAGGTGCTGGTCTTGTCTGGACCATGCTGTCGTGGCTGCAGATGTCCCTGCTCAGCTGGAGGTCACCGTGGCCACGGTTGACCTATGGAGTTTGTGAGCGCTCCTCATCCGCTCCAGTGCAGCGTTGAAGGAGTGATGAGGATGGTACCTGGGGCAACCCCGGCTGACCTTGCAGCGAGGCAGGTCAGCAAGCACCTACCAAGCCCTTGCTGCTGACACTTCCACGGGAGCAGCAGGTTTGTAGATCACTACTGCTATTTCCAAGATGACTGTATATTTAAAATATTATTTAAGAGCTAGTACTCGAGGAGTAACTGAGTAGGTAGCGGTGCACTGCACCAGCAGAAGTGCTGTCTGCCTTACTGATACTTTGGACTTTCGTTTCTGGTGGTGGCAGGACATGACCCTTAGCTGTGCCAGCGTAATTGTTTTGGCAACTTTTAATGCTCTTCCCGTCCAGTGGTCTGTGCAGTAAAGCATCCTGCTGTGTGTTTCCTCGTATGTGCGTGTCCTCTGGGTGTTATGCCCTCCTGCTGCCCATTCTGCTGATTTTTAGAAGGCAATGGGGTCAAGTCCAGCATCATGGTGTGCCTGCGCAGGCTCTCCTGGTGTGGAAGCTCAGGCTGTGGTGGTTGTAGCAGTAAAGCAAACAGAGCCGTGCTTCTGCCACTGCATCGAGACACCGCACAGCCTTATTTCAGCAGCTGGGTCTCCCTAGTTTGTAAGTGCTATGAAATCCCTGGGTTGTATTTGAATAGCTGCTTGCATGTCAAGGGGTTGTCCTGAAGCAGTGACCCATCTCTGCTCCTGGGGAAGTCACCGGGAGGCTAAACCCACCCTGCTCCAAAAGTCCTGCCTGGAGAGCCCCACCGAGGGCTGTAAATATAAGCTATTATTAAAAGATGGTGGAAATAACAGTTGTAGCAATCTAACGGCAAAATGGAATAGCTTGATAGTAAATTAGACTTTTAGTCAAATAGAAGAAATGTTCACTTATCCATTGTCATTGACAAACTTGGTTTTTTGCACAATGCGTTATTTTTTCACTTTGCATACACGCATATGCCTTGCTATTTATAGCTTTACATGTGTGTAACTTGAAACCAGCCAGTTTGAAATGTTCTAATCTCAGATTTTCCATAAACATTCCTGCCTGTGCCGAGACCCCTGTGCACTGAGTTTATGAAAACAATCCCCTCTAGGCAAAGATTTTTCTAATTCCCTGAATGTAAGGGGAGAAGTTTATAATGAAGTGTTGATAGGACCTTTAGTATAATGGTGTGAGTATGGCTAGCTACAAACAGGGTAAGAATTAGTTCTCAAGCATTTCGCTGAATAAAGGATAATTTTACGTTCATATTATTGTTGCTGTAACTTACTTTCATGCAAAACATGCTTTTAAATATGTAAATAGTTCTGCTATGACAAGTTAGACTTTCCAGTTTCAAAATAACTCTTTCAATATGAAGAATTACTGCAAAATAATTGATTCTGCTCAAATGTCTTCTCTTAAGCAGGTTTAATGTTTGATGTGAGAGGCCTTGCGGAGTGTTATTTCAGACGAACACACAATAATATTAAGCTATTAGGCATTTCCCCCATATGTTAATACTTACAGGCTGGCCTGGCAGGCATTAGTGGTTTCAAGGGCTCTGCAGAGGAGGGCATTGCATTATTGCTGGGTGCTGCTGGAGTTCCTGCACGTGGGGGACGCGCAGGTTGTGAACACCAGCAGCTTTCTGTCCCCTTGCAGCATTTCGGGGTGGTGTGCTGGTGAGGGCTGCCGTCGCCGCTTTGCAGGGGGGGGCGTTTGGAGCAAGCCGGGGCCGGGAAGCCCCTGGGCTGGGGTGGGTGCAGGCACCCTGGGTTGCCTGTTGTGGTCCATCCCGGTCCTTCATCACCCATCCCAGGCTCTGCCATCCCGTCCCCTCTTCAAGCTGGGTTGTTGAAGTGGCTGGCTCTGTAGCATTAAGCAGTGTTTGGTTGAGACCAGGAGGAATTAAATCACTGTGTGGCCATTGACGTGGCCAGTCTTGGGCTTTTTGCCGTGGTAGTGACATTCCCTGGTGGACCCTCCCGCACTGAGACCCACAGCACCAAAGGGAAGATGCCAGCCACAGCATCTGGTCTTGCAGCCTTGCAGATCACTGAAAAATAAGATCCTGTCCTTGGATACTGCCATAGCAGAAGGGCTGTTTTCCAGGCTGCTGGTCAGGTAAATAATAAAAAATATCTGGACGACATCCTAGGTTGTCCTTATGAAGCAGCTGGGGATTTATACTGACATCCTCGGTGACTTCCAGGTATTTTGTTGTCCTGGAGTTTCCTCTTTTCTCCTGGTACCTTTTTTCTTTCCTTCCCAACAGTATATTAAAGGGATTTACTGGCCTTTTAAAGTGTTTAATGTAACACGGGCAGTGAGTGGCCGTCTGCCCCCCCACCCCCCATCTGCGGTGCATAGCTGGGGACAGGAGGGTGCCGCAGGGTCTGAAAATGCTTGGAGTGCCCCTAACAGGTCCGGGCTCACGTAGAGGGGCCATACGTGTATGTTATGAAAGCCAGAGCATCCTGGTGAGCCAGTGGGTGCTGAGTCCATGGGAAAGGTGGGCTGCAGCCTGCACGGTGCTGATCATGCCGTGGGATGCCCGTAGTGCGCTCAGTGGAGATGACAGTGGTCTTAGTCCTTCTCTTAATGGGAGGTGACACCATTGTTTCAGGGACTTGCACTTTCTTGCGTGTCCCCGTGGACAGAAATCCTTAATTCACCTAAATACAACCCTGACACTGTTCCCAGCTCCCTTGAGTTAACTGCAGAAGACTTAGGCTGAACCTTGCTGGAGCGGGACTATGGCTTGGTGAGCTCAGTGTCTTTTCAGTCTGCTTTCAACAGCACTTAACAAATGTTAATTGAAAACAACATCTGTGTGCATCTGATCCCAGGCAAGGCTTCTGCACTCCCTGGGCGCTCCAAATTACTGTTACCTTCTCTTGGGACTTCTGGTTGCACAGGGATGCTGGAGAAGGGCATGCGTAGAGAACCTTTCTGATAATACAGCTCCGTAAAAAATCTGCAGAGACTGAACCAGGACCTCTGGATCAGTAGGCGTAAGTTGCTGCTGCCAGTGCTAAAAGCATACTCTTTCTGTTGCTTCCAGAATTATTTTTTAGCTGTCATTTTTAGGGTTGCCGAGTACTCCCGGAAAGGTGGTCTGATGCTTTTGGTTCCAGAACAATTGACTCTTGGCAAAGAGTGCCTCAAAATTACTTACGTGGCTTTACCTGTTCAGAAAATAGCTCCTTTGTCTAAGATTAATTGGAAGACAGCTTTTAAAAGGTATTTCTCTAATGGCAAATGATTTTTTAGGCAGCGAGTGTTCATCTTTTCCACCCTTTTGCTGCCTCCTCCATTTCCTTCTCCAGCATCCCAGATAGCTGCCAGGCTGGAGGTGTGGCTCAAGACCTGGTGTTTGGATGCAAAATTCTTGCTTCAAGTATTTGAAGTATCCATGGTAAAGCACCCTCTGGAAAGCAAGGATTGCTGCAGGAGCCGGGAGAGACGTGTAGCGATGGTGTTGCAGACTGCACAGCGCTGCAGTAATGTTGTGTGAAATACTGTACCCTCGCGTTATGTTTTGGGAAAAACCCCGTGTTGTAACAAACTGACATTTTCCCCTTGGTGTTCGGCTGGTCCCTTCTGTACGCACTGACTGTGGCTTGTGCTGCAAAGGAAAGCAGGGTTGGAAAGGAGTAATAGTCACAGTGGAAATTACGGATTGGAAAAGGCAGAAAAGTGCAGGTTGGCATTTAGGAGGAAGGGGAGTAGTTGGTAAGATTACACCAGACCCATCTGTCGAAAGCAGACCCCTCGGGTCGGGGTGCCCATCTGTGGTGCCCAGCCGGGCTGGACCGTCCCTCCTGGTGTGCAGAGCCCAGCCCGAGATCTGCTCCCATCCCTGCCCAAGTGGGCTCTGCCAGCCCGTCCCGACTCGCAGGGTATCCCCAGCTCTCGCACGAACACGGGAGGGCTGCGGGGAGGATGGAGATGGATGCGCTGCCCGTGCCAGCCGGGGATGGCACCGCGCCTCTGCTTTTCACCCTGCACCCTCCTAATGTATGGGAGCGCTGCTAAATGCATCACCTCATTTCATACTGCATTTGCAGAGAAAGTGCGCTTTTATTGAACATTAGGATTGAATTCTTAACTGACTAATCAATTTTAGTAGTAAGTTAAAATGCCTAGTATTAATGGACAACTGCAACCATTAATCAGGGTTACAGTAGATTAACAGTTGTCAGCATTTATGCTAATAGTACTTACATACCGTGAGTTTACAGATTGCTCTCGCCACTTCTGTATTTTTCTAAACATGTGTAACACGCTGGCTTTGCACCTCTTGATTATTTTCTCCCTTCTCGGACTCTCCTTTGCAAACACAAGCCTAACCAGCATCGGTAGGTGGCTTTTTTTGCACACTCGGTTTCATGTCAAAAGAGATGGAAAAGGTTCATTTGATCAACTCTTTGACTGTTTAATTTGATCTGGTATGTGACTAAACTAAGACAAATAGAGCATTTTTAATGAAACTATCCAGCACTCTCCGGCAGCTCCAGAAATCGTAAGGCATTAGAAAAATACAGTTCAAGGAGTTTGGGTGCATGTAAATAAGAAATGCACTTCAGGATTCACTTACCAAATTAATTTTGCTTTCAGTATTTTATCACAGTAAGCAGGTTTTTCAGCCAATGAAGCAAAATTTTTTGTTCAAAACCAGCCAAAATAGAAACGAGTCTTAAACCTTCACGGGTTTTGTGAACGTTTTTCCTTCATCGGCTTTATTGGAATATTTTTCAATTTGAAGCTGGGATTTCCTAAAATCTTTTTAGTACACAGTCTTCAATTAGCTGATTACTATAGATTATATGCATACTCTGGATACCTCATCAAGCTGTCTAATAGCTGGATCATATTGATTGTCCTTCAATTAATCATGTCCCCTATTTTCATTTATCAAAACCAAAATACATGTAATTAACTCTGAAGTGATATAGCTCACTGTAAAGTGATTTTGCTACTGCTATAGAGATAACTGGGTAGATTATACTAATAGGAAATGCAAGTTGAAATTAAATTAATGGTATCGTGTCCATCACAGAAGAATAATTAAAAAACTAAAAGTGAACAACCATAGCAAGGAATCCTTTGTAACGGCCGATACAGATGTTTGTGTCTGTTTTCTTCTTTGCCTCTTGGGGACTTGCCATCCTTGAGCTTTTGA
Organism: Falco cherrug; assembly: GCF_023634085.1. Classification (NCBI taxonomy): domain Eukaryota; kingdom Metazoa; phylum Chordata; class Aves; order Falconiformes; family Falconidae; genus Falco; species Falco cherrug. The sequence goes on along the minus strand of NC_073705.1, from coordinate 53,557,857 downwards.
ATGATTGCCATTACATCTCACAGGGGAGGTGCAAGAAATGCCCCAAATTTCTTACCGGGTGGGGAGAAGGGACTAAGAAGGTGCAGGGTGGGTAACTGCAGAGTATTTTTTTTTTTTTCCCATCGATGGGCTAGTTTAGGGAAAAAAAAACTACCAGATGTCGTTGGTTTGCTTTAAAAACAACTTTATTCATTTGAATGCAATCTCTCCTTCCCCCAGCGCTCGTGTTGAAATTGGCTCAATGTGCTTAATTCCATGACAGACTGAATTGTAATAAATAATATACAATATCCCTAAACCAGCTTGCTTCAATTGGCACGATATTTATGAACAGTGAGCTTCCGAATTGCTCATCATTGCTTTAAGCTGCAATTTTATTCATAAACACAACTGTGTGTAAACTCGGGGAGAGCAGAGTATTTGCGTGTATCATCATTCAAGCTTGCAACCAAAATGGACGTGCTCTGTAAGTGCAGGCTTTTTTGCAGTGCATTGCCACTAATTATTGAGGAACTCATGTTATTTTGAAATTACTCTTCTCCCCCGCCCCCCACCACCACCTAGCCTTAAAACTTATGCGATGGGAATACATTTGTTTCTGGAGCAGAGAAGTTACCCAAGTTACCGTAGGACTTGTCACCGATCCTTTGATACCCCTCAAGACTTTGCACTGAGAAGTGCTTGAATTATCCTGGTTATTTGTTTCGATAGCCAGAATAAAGAGGAATATATTCTTAGAAAGCATGGCCCAGAATTTCCAATATGCCTCATTCAAATAATGTCTGTGATGATAGAAATTAAAAATTATTATTTTCTTTGAGCTGGTTTGGTTAATCCTCAGAGAACAGGAGTTAGAGCTTTGTCAGTAGTGCTGTTTCACCACCACTTCAGCTTTCCTGCCTTAGGCACTTTGTTATCAGACATTAATATCTGCAACAGCAACCAATTATCTTGTAATTTTAACAAAGGCATCAGAAAAGAGAGAGTGCTTGTTGGTTCGATGGTCGTAAATACATAGATCACAAGCAAAGAGCCTTTACTTTTATTATGCAAAATAATGACTATGTAGCTGTTAATGGAATTTACTTTATACTGTGACAATTTATACTTCTGCATGTCTGTGGAAGAGCTTTCCCACCAGGCTGTTTTGACAGCTCTCTGTAATAATATAGGAGACTGATGTGTCTAACGAAGTCTCTGAGAAAAATATCTGGTGTGCATTTCAGAACTTGTCATCCAATATGTTTTGCAGTAGGAGATAGCATGGGAAAGATGCCTTCCATCGCACCCGTACAGCGTATGTAGGGGCTGCTGCTGCCGCCTGGCCGAGCGGGGTGGGAGGAGGGTCTTGCTCCCGTTCCAGCAAGTAGGGTCCAACCTTTAAGGAAAACTTTGGGTTTTCTGAAGCCAGGTACAGTGCTGTGTTTTGTTGGTCCAGGATGGTGGCATATATTGGACTGTACGGTTGCAGTGCCTCTTTTTTTTTTTTTTTTTTCTTTTTTCTCTTCTTGGTAAAAAACCTCTTCTTGCAAGCTTGACCATCTCAGATGCCGTCTGCAAGCTCCGTGCTAACCCCACGGGTGATGGGGATTTTAAGCTGTGGTGACTTTGGATGACAAGGAGAGACCAGCAGGACCCGTTCACCAGCTGTGCGTGGGGAAGGGCTGGCAACAGAATCTGCCCTCTTACAATACGTGATTGGCACATGGGTATGAGATGGTGGTGGCTGGAAAAAGACGTAAATAATGCGTGCGTACCAAAACAGTAGATCAAGTGTGCTCGGTTGGGGTTCCCCCGTCCGTGGATGTGGGTGCAGTCGGAGGAGGAGCAGGAGTGCGTCGGTGCTAATGAGAGATTGCTGTGGCTGGTGTTTCTCTGCTACCTTTGCAGAACCGCAGAGATCTGAGTTCTGAGGTCTGGGACCGAAAGGAGAGCAATTCTCACCCTGCCCTTCTTTGCCACCATGGGATGGGTTTGCAGCCAGCCACGAGCCTCTGTCCGTCTTGGCGAGGTGGTCACAGCCAACTGCAGCCGCCTGAGGAATTGTCCTCCCCGGGGCTTTTGGGCTGCCCAGCGTGAAGGTGCGTGGAGACCTTCTGGAGCTGGTGGTGGAGCACATGCAGCCCCCACCGCAGCTCGCCTCGGGGCTTCTCCTGGCCTCTGGCTGTGAGAGGGCTTTCAGGGTGTGCAGGCACTTTGTTGTGCGTTAATTAGTTTCGTTAACTCCCCTCCGCATTGCCAGGGACTTGTTTACTGGGAGAGGAGGCAGTTCTGCAGCACTGGGATCTCCTGCCGGCTCTGCCCACCCCTGGACCGGAGCGGACCAGGGCAGCGAGGGAGCTGTGTTTGGCCAGGGATGTGGCCGAGTTGAAGTTCGGCTTTGTTGTTGTTTGTCTCTTCCTTTTCCTCAGTGAGCTTTTCTTCTCCGCTAATCCTCAGAAGCAGCCCAAGGAATGACATTTATGCATATTTCATAATGTGATTTCTGTAGGCATACGGAGCAAACAAATCAATTTCTCAGCAGCACGCTGTTTAAAAGAAACAGCAACAACCTGTGGGATAAGTTGCAGAAGCTGTTAAAATTAATTATAAATGGCAGAAGATATAACATTTGGGGGAAAAAGTGCTAATGTGTGAAGAATAATAAACGTTCAGTAGATGAAAAGGAACTCTGTCATCTGATTATTTAAACTTCATATATTTATAAATATCATAACACGTTAAAACAATGTACTGCTTGCTACCAACAGCACATTACCATTTTATTCTGGAATTGCAACAGCCTCATCTGCTATCTCAAATAATAGCTTTCACCTTTCTAGGCTCAGAGTTTTGCTGCAGATTCATGTCTGCGTGACTATAAATGCACTATAATATTTTTCCAGAAAAACTCAGAGTCCGTCGGTGGTGAATGTTGATGAGGTTTTACTGCTTTGTGGGCTTAAGCTGCTCACTTAGGAGATGTTTTCCTGTTAGGCACGGTCTTGGGGGCTACAGATCCAGCCTGCGTGCGGGTGTTACGGTGTGGCTGTTGTCGATGGTGGATGTTTTACAGGTATCCAAGAAGATGGAAGAGGACATCTGTTTGAAGTGAGAATTGGGTAGGATAAGCCAAATCTCTAGAAACTGGTGCTGTTACAGAAGCATTTGCTGGGGTGCAGTTAATTTCCCTTCAGCTTTTTTTTCCGTAGCAGAAGCTCCACAGCAGATACGGTCGTGCTGAAATACTGGACTTTTATTTGGAACGTATTGTAAATTTACCCAGGCAGAGTGGGTTTTTGTAATGCTGTAGGCTTCGGTGAGAGCAGAGTAGGTCCTGCCGGTGTATCTGTAGCCTGTTCAAGGTGCCTCTGGACCACAGTGCTGTAATTTCCGTGCAGCTGGCATCTGGGTTTCTTAAACCCGACCATCCCACCTGAGCTATGGAGTTTGCATCACTGCAATCTTTGCATCTATTGAGGAATGTGATGGTGTGGATGAGATCTTCCCTGGTAGCCAGGACCGTTGCCACTGAAGTCAGCCCAGGGTGCCGTTGCTGTACGGTGACTGTACTGCCATGAGCACAGGCACTATGGTATTAACTTTTCTCAGATTGCCTCTGCAGTGGAGAAATTAGGTCATTGGTCAGCAAAATATGCTCTAATTAGAAAATAAACCATTATTGTCACCCTGCTTTTACAGATGAGATCAATGGAAAATACTTGGAAGAGAGCATGTTCCTGCTTGGGATGTCTCATGGCCATGGCTGTGGGAGTGTTTAGGTGGGCGGCTGCTCCTGGCCGGGCAGAGCAGCTGCAGGGTGGCCAGCAAAACGGCCGTGCAGGCAACAAAGGATGCAGAGCATCACCCAGCCGCAAAAGGGGCTCAGGGAGGTGGGCAGGATGCGAAAACCTGCAGCAGAATGACATGCTGAGCATCATTAAGCCCAAAGGGCTTTGCTATGTTATGGCTGGATGTTGACCCCGATGAGTTTGGCAGGGTTTTGCCGTGGGCTTCTGTGGCACAGGGTTGGGTCTCCTCCGTGCCCCTCAGCCTCCCTGTGGTTTTGGCAGCCTCACATTGTAGTTATTCCAAAATCCACCATTTAAAAAAAAAAAAAAATTCCCGAAGGTGTTGACCTGGTAACATGGTGTCAAAACTGCTTGGTCCCCGTCACCCTCCAGCCTGTCCGATGCGATGTGACACTTCATCCCTAACATATGTCACTCTGTGCTAGCATGTTCTCGCTCCTCGGCTGCTCGCAGGAGACCTCCTCGCTTCACGGGGAGCCACCTCTGGAGCCCCACTCCGACCTCGGGGGCATTGTGTGCCCGTGATGTCCCCCTGGCGCAGGGACGCCACACCGGGAGCTCGGCGGGGAGCGTTTGCCCAAGCCCACGCTGGCTCAGGCTTGGCGGCCGTGACCTGGTCGGCGGCAGCGCGGCTTTGTCCCGGCGCAGGAAGGGAGCCGGGGTTGGGGAGCGAGGCCGTTTCGGCTGAAAGGCTGTTAGATTCAGGTCACTGAGTTTGGGCTGCTGCGTTTTCTGACAAAGTCTAAAAAATGCAGATTTGTAGCAACCCTATGTTAATGAATTCAGACTGCTTGAATTTCGCACTGAATAATGGCTGGAATTACCAGAGATAGTGACTTATGAGATGTGATTGAATATCATCCTTTTCGCGAGATTAAATTGATAGAATGATGTAATATCACATTATTTTTATTAGCGTGCTTTGATACAAAAATCTCCGTGGAGCTGAAGATTTTGTTATAATAAAACAAAGGTACTAGAATGACAAAAATATTCAATAAATTTTTAAAACGTAGTATCACATTTTAAATGCAATTTTGTGCATATGGTGAGTGAATGCAATACCTCTTTACCCTCAGGCCGCCCACTTTCATACATTAAAAATATTCTATTTAAATGCAGATTTTGACTTGCTATCTGCTATGGCATTCAAGAAGAAGAGACAGGAGGAAAGGAAGAATGCATGCATCTCTTAATTTAATTACATGTTTCCTTTGACGTGCAAAGGTACAAGCAGTTGTTAGGTGTAAGGGCACACACATTAAAAAAAAAAAAAAAAGTGCAAGGTTGAGTTTTGAAAATCTGGAAAAGAAAAGGTACTCATCTTTGAAAGAGAGTCCGCTGAGATCTTACAGGGACATAAATCTGTATGTATGTATCGATACTTGCATTCCACATGTGCGTTACTGGCCCCCACATCCCTCACACCAGGCAGCTGATTCCCAGCGCCTTGACTGTGTCAGGACAGCCCTGCTGAAAATCAGATCTCAGTTGAAAAGAACTGCCTGCTAAACCAGAAAGATTATTTTTAGCCAAGATTGGTAAAATCATCTGGTTTCTGGTGTGGACCCATCCGGTACGGCGGGGGGGGCTCTCACATGCCTGGGAGGTGTTGGAGTGCGTGCCCCTTGTTCTGTTCGCTTGGTGTCATCCGGGTGGATCTGGGTTCCTGCAATCAAGACCAAAATGTGGGGGTTTTTTTTATAACTACCTTAGAAATGCTGGAGATTGACTGCAAGGAGCAAAAGTCGTAGCAGAAAAACACTTTGAACCATGGAGTGATTTTGCCAATTGTGTGAAAACCAGGGAGGTTGTGTTTGGCGTTGGTACTCTTTGTCTTCATTTGTATGTCGTACGAGTGAAAGCCTATCCTCAGAACTCAAGAATATTTGAATTTCAGTGCCCTGGAGCAAGTAGGTTGAGTGGTATCAGAGATTATCAGATTTAATTCATTTATTTTAAATGTAAATTGATTTGAAGCCACTGGGAGCCATTAAAGTGTGCAGTCATTGGCCTCCGCACTTGCCGTATATTATTTCTCCTGCCATCCACCTCTGTCCATCCCTTCTCCCAGTCTTTTAATCAGGCTGGTTTCTTCCTCCTGTCTCAGAGACCTGAGTTTTGAGGCTCTGTGCATCTCAGCATCATGTGTAAGGTGTGGCTCCTCTTCTCCTGACAAGCACTTGGACATTGTGGCTTTGCTGGTGACGTGCAGTGGCCACGATGTCCTAGACCACGATCTTCCAGAGCCTGAATTTCTCCTTGTGTCCACCAGCATTTCCCTCCCTTGTTTGTAACGCACAGATAATGCATGTGTTTAATGGAGTAAAGGGATGGTTTAACTGGACTAGGTGATGATGGTTATTCTGTGGTCCTGTGAGGGTACTGGGCTGCAGTGGGACTGAATTTAAAAGCTGCTGGGCTCCCACCTCCGCTGCCCGGACACTGCTTCTCCGCTCCTCTGAGTTCAGTGCAAAATGTGTGTTTTCAGGGGCTGCGTGATTCACCAGGAGCAGCTTGTAGTTTCCTGTAAATATAAATTCGGGGCTGTACCAAATAATGCCAAATGTGTATTTTTAAGTCTATGTATAAAATTATTTGATCTCTGAGAGCATCACATTTGCCAATTTTTCTCTCAGGCACATAGATATTAAAGTCATATTATGCACAATATGTGGTCGTAAAATTGAAGTCGCAATGGAAAGCAATATTACAATTTTTTTCCTCTTTAATTTTAGTCTCAGAAAATGTGTCCATCTGAAGAAAAGGTTATTTGTCTAATATACTGGAGAACAGTTCACAAAATTAGGTAAGAGTTACCCCCATAAAATGAGCTGCAAAGAGAAGGCAAGCCACGGAAACACTTGGGACTCCAAACCCATCTCGGTTTCCCAGCACAAATTGCAAACTCTTTGTTTCTGAGTCACTGCGAGCATCGGGGTGGCGATGGGCTTTGCGGTTTTGGCCGTGCGAGGGCTGCTCCCGGGCTTGGGGGCAGCACGGAGGGTGCTCCGACCTTGCACACCGGCTCCTCAAACCAACGGAGGGGCGTCGAGAGAGATTTAAGATGTGCCCTTGCTTTACGGGAGATGTAAATCCCAACAGGTCCCTCTCCTCCTTCGGCATTCAAAACTAAAAGCATTTTGAAATGGCTATAGCCTTAAAATAAATGTTAATAGGTGAGTAATAAACAGCTGATTTAAAACATCCTGGGAAGCGCTGGTGACGTTACCTGTCTCATGAGTGCTTAACTTGGGACTCCTGAATTTCAAGTTTTGCTTGTTTGGGGGGAATTTTTTATTCCCAGTGTGGCGGGAGGAGGAAGAAAATCAGTGGAATTGGTTTACATATTGCCTTAACTACTCTCACAATAGTGAAAAGCTCTCATCAAGTATGTATCAGATTATTTTATTATGCCAACATTAATATTGGAAGCACACACGTAATCTGGAGTCAGCAGGTTCATACACTACTATCTCATTAAATTTTCAGGCAAAAGCTGCAAAAATTAATTGGAGGCGTGTAATAGTTTAGAATGTGAGCTGGCTTATGGTAATATAAATTACATGAGGAGAAGACAGTTTTATATACTGAGAGAGGGAAAACTGGTTTACTTTAATGAGAAGAGATAGAAATGTGGAGCTATTTTTTCATTACAGATGCACTCTAAACTGTTTGGACTTACTTGATGAATAGAGTTAATTCTCTGCTACAGTTCCAATAATTCATGTTGCACAGTTTAATGACTTCTAGATAAAAACAGGATTGAAATGTTAATTTCTATGAAGAAATTGGAGCACTCTCATACATCAAGCTTTTTTTCTATTAAACTACTAGTTAATTTCGCTAAACAAGTCTCTTAGAGATATTTCATGCTACATAGATTTTTGTATTTCTCACCTGCTTTATTTTATTCTGTTGGCCATGAGCATTGGCTACCGCAGAGCACCACTGAGATGCGGAAGAATTTCCATTGTACGTAACCTGCCGTTATTGCAATTAAAAGGAATTTTTTTCTGCAACGCGCACAGTGGTGTTTAGGCCTTTTGGTGGTTTCTTGTGTTTCCCAGCTGATGCTGGTGATCCACCTGGTCTGGTTTTTAGGTTCAGGCATTCAGCACCCTGCTGAGGGGTGGCTGGGGGAGAGCCGCAGGTGATGCCACCTCTGCCGCAGCCCCACCGTGTGTGCTGCCTTTGCGACCCCGGCGTAGCCGGCGGGCTTCACCCAAGGAGCATGTCTGCGGCGGGGTGCTTGCTTGTATCTGGCTACCGTGCTTGGACCTCCACTGTAATCTGTTTTGACGAGTGGTCTTCTGCATGCTGCCTCCAGGTTGGGTACTGGTGACCGATGCTGCGCAGAGGGGACAAAACTGGGGTTTTTTCTATTGCATATTCTGTGTTCCAGGAGTTTATCTGCTAACTTGTATTTGTTGCCGTTGTTTCGGTTCTGTTTTCACTGTCTGTGTAGGTACGTAGTCCTTGCAGTTCGCCTTGCCTCTCCCTTGTGTCTGGTGCTGTGCCACTCGCTGTTACAGGTGCTCCTCTGCTCACCTGCCATCACTTTGGGGTTTGCAGGTTTATACCTGGGGACTATATTTGTGATATTCTGCAACATCTTTATCTGGCAACCTCATCAGACAACCTCAGTTAGCAGGAACCAGCTTGACTTTGCCTCCTACATGGGATTGCAGGACTGGTGCCTGTGACGTACCTGCCTGGCCCCGTCCGTGCTGGGCTGCCGTCCCCTCTGCCCGCAGCAGCTCCCCAGCTGATGCTCTCTCTGCTTCCACCTCAACTTCCCCACGGCATTTCCTGCATTTAAGTGTGGGGGTTTCCTGCATTTATGTTTCTTGCTGTGGCCAGGTCTGGCCCGCGGTGCTCAGCTGAGGCACTGCACAGTGCTGTGGCACTGTCAGGTGTGTTGGTTTCATTGCTGACTTGGGGTTTGCTGGGAGCCAAAGCCCAGATCTGCAGAAACCTGCTTGGAGGTCAAACATTTACCGTCCGTACAGTGAGGCGATGGTCAGATGCTCATTTTTATTGCTCTCTATTTATTTACGTTCTCTCCAACATAAAGCTGTTCTGCTTTGCTTCCTGAGCAGTTGGTGGGTGCTGAGGAACGTTCCTCCTTAGGCTGGTAAGGTGAGGGTGAGGGAGGGTCCGGGGCTGTTGCAGGAGTGTCGGGCTGTGCTGGACTTGTGGCTTCAGGTACTGTAGCAGCTTTCTTGGTAGAGTCCATAGGCATGTGTGTTACAACAGATGACATCATTTTGATGTTTCATCTAGGCTTTTCTTTGCTAAAGTGTCCTGCCTGGCTTCACTGGGACCCCAGGTACCATGTTTTACGCCTATGGTGGAGACCTGGACTACATCTGGCTGCTTTCAGGGGCTCAGGTTCTCTGCAGGGCTAGTGGTCCTGTCCCCACGTCCCCTGCTCCATGGCTGCCATGCTTATACAGCACCACAGGAGCACAGGGAGCAGCATCCCTGATGCAGGAGCTCCAGCTCCCATGCTGTGACCATGGAGGGAGAGACACAGGCTGCCCAGCATGGGTGGCACTCCCTTTGGTTGTTAATGTGTGCTTCTAGAGAACAGGTTTTCAGCTTTTATATTCAATTAAAGTTGTTTTTTGTGCACGCAAGAGAAACTTTTAACCTTGCACTCTAGGCGTACAGTTTCATGGGGGGGTTGTGTGCCTGGAGGTGAAAAATCCATCATCTAGGTGCATTTTGCAAAGAGGTAAATTACCAAGGGGAGGCTGAAGTTGGCTGGTGAGTCAGTGGCTGTGGGGACACCACCGTGGAGCTGCTGCTGAGCTCTCCTTTGGGGCTGGGAGCGCTCCCGCCAGCTCCTCTCTCCCGCACCCTCCTGGTAGCCACCTCAAACCCCGGTGGGAAGTGGCCAGAGCCAGCCTTTTTCCCAGAGGAGGAGGACCTGTGGGGGGCTGGTGACACCAGCCAAGTCCCTCCCCAGGTCGGGAGGCGAGCGCCCAGCCGCTGGCGGGAGGGAGCTGTGCTCCCCAGCCTGGGTTCCCCCGTACCGTGCCTTGGGCTGCTTGTCCTGAAAGGCGCTTTTATACATGGACCTTGTACCGTATTGTGTGGCCTCGGTGCCTGACACCGGATTAAACAAAGTGTCACGCGTGCGAGGTGTACGGTACAATTATTTTAACCCGTTTTGCTTTCTAGTGTGGAAAATCTGCTTAAAATAGGACTTGCTAAACTCATTGTAGCATATACAAAGGGGTTATTAAAATGCACTCTCGAAATAGAAAATAGGATTAGAAGAGACACTTTGGCTTTGAGGCCTTCTTCAGCCGAAAGAAGGCCTCATGGCCAAAATGTCTCCTTTAATCTCATTTTCTGTTTTCTGGTAGGAATTTTATTAACTCTCCTCACCAGCTCCCAGCCTCCCCATCTCTCTCTGCCCACATGCCGCTATGGCACTGCTCGACTTCCTTCCCACAACTGGGGCTCGTAAGACAAAAGGATGGTTTTTTTTCTCTTCTTGTAATGGCAGGACCTTTTATTTGTAGTCCAAAAAAATCCCCCCAAAAACCCATGACCTGTTTGTATCAGCTGACTTTTGGTTATTTGTAAGATGGGAGTCTATTAGGATTCTTCGCTCTTCAGTCCTGGTGAAGACTTACTGTGCTTCTCTGTCCTTGGTACAAAAAAACACCTGGAAATCCTAATTATTTAATGTGAGATGCTGTATTTTCTGTCTCTGAAGGTAATTCAGTAGTGGACATCTGTGATGTGGATGCCTATATATCTATGTATTAGTTGGAAATGGAAAAACTGCATGATATACCAACAACTTATGTTTCAAACATGTCCTGTAATTTAAATTTGACTGGATAATGTCGAACTGATGTGTAGTTGCTTCACAGCCTTCTAACATTTAGATTCTTAAATGGAGGTTTTAATTTAACATGTAAAAATCTGTGCCCCAGAGTAGGGGAAAAAAACCCAAATCTTGCTGTAACTCTTAATTACAGTTAATTACTGTATTTCTTAATTAGAGTCTTAATTTCCAACTATTTAACTTCAATGAAACAAACTGAAAAGAAGCAGTCTGCAGAGAACCCATCTAAAAGAAGCAGTCGTGCTGTTTTCATGTTTTTGCGTTTTGAGGGAATCCTGAATCCATGGAATTTTATTGCTGTAACTGGGAAGGGCAGCATAATTGCAGCAGGAAAACTCTGGGTGAAAAAATGCTGTGTTTGAAAGGATTTGTGTGCTGTTGGCAGGTTGGAGTAGGGAGAGAGTCACCCAGAACCCAAAGCAGGGAAATGTTTGCCGAGGGTGAACCTGTGGCATCTCCGTAGGTTACTCACTGATTGGGGTAATAAATATTTGAAGAACTGGTTGGTGATCAGATTTTTAAATGTGAAAACCTTTTGGATGTTTACACTTGGAGCCTCAAAATCATTCTCGGCTAGTAACATCACCATGTACCTGCCTGAGCGCTAACGTGGAGGTCCAGCTGCGGTGGCTGGGTTTCCTCTGAAGATGCACCCTTCAGCGATGTCAGCTGCCCAGCCTCCCCAGGTCACAGCCTCCCTGCTCCCTCGAGTGCCCTGACTCATGGTTTATTTATTTTTTTTCCTCCCAAAACAAAAGTAAAGATTAAAAAAAAAAATACTGGTATGTTTGCTTGGAACGCAGTACCAGACACGAGCGCATTTCTGCTTCGGGAAGGCTGATTCTCCGTTGGAGAAGGATACAAATGGTCAGCTTTAAGCCTTATAACAAAAGGTTAATTTTTCTTCCTTGACGTCTTGCTGACTAAGTCAAACCCCGAACATGAGGTCGTTCGCTGTTTCATACATTTCCAAAGACAGCTTTATACACCCATGATATCAGTTTTGTGTCTCTTGGCAACAGATGGGCTCTGGCACCCCAAAGACAGGGCGCGTTGGCATTCCTCAATTGCCAAGAGACACAAAGCAGATACTGGGGGTATTTGATGCCTTGTTGAAAAATACATGAAAATCCGTTTTGTGTGATAATAATGTGATTTGAAAAATGAGCTTTTATGTTTTTTTTCCTGAGCCAGTCCTCCCCCTGCCTCATTCATTGGTATGTTTTTAATGCCTTGGCTCCCGCTGCCCTTTGTGGATGGACGCGTCCTATCTGGAACGCTGCTTGCCCGCGCCCAGGGGTGATGCCTCCACTGCAGAGCTGTTTTCTTTCCCTTTTCCCTCTGTGCAGCAGAAAATGGCTAGAGCTACAAGATGAAAACTTTTTTTTTTTTTTCTTCAGGAAACTGTCTCCTACCTTAGAAAGAGCTGGCAGTCCAGCATTTTGTTGATGTATTTTTCTCAAAACAAGAAAAAAAAATGTATAAAAAGAGGTGATTCTTTATATTACAGGGCTGATTATGATGTGTCTGTTAGATGATCTTGGCAAAGTCTTAAGTGCCTTATGTGCATAACCAGGACAAGTGCTGAAACCATGTAGAATAATTTCTAATGCACGGCACAGCAAAAAATCTACTGTCATTCAATCAGTGAATTAACTAAGTGTCATCTTACCTAGCTTTGGAATTCACTCCGTTTCATTACCACGGATTATGTGTATGGTGATGAGGAACGATGGCAGGCAGGGAGGTGCTGCACAGGTGTCTGCCTGGGGTGGGAGGGACGAAGATGCACCTGGGGGGTTCTGCAGTTTCTCTTGCCTCATAGCAATCACCAGGCAGACGTGGGCAGAGGAGTCATGATGACCAGAGTAGATTCCCACTTTTTTGGGGGTCCGTGGGTGTCATGCTGTTGGCTTCAGCAGGACCAGGCTGAGGTTTTGTGTGAGGGCAAGGTGTGGAAGGCAACTCAGAAGAGACGGACATGGGAAAGAGGAGCTGGAGGGAAGTGGCAAAATGTGCAATGTCGAGGTTTTGAATGTGGTGTGGATGTGCTTGAGGAAACTGGGAGGAAGAGCCAGCCAGCAAGGCAGAGGGTTCGGTGGTTTGCATGTGCATGGCTCTGCTTGGAAAGGCTTGGGCTGGTGCAGTCGCGGCCGCTGTGCCTCTGCCCCATGCAGTACGTAGCTGCTTGGGACACATCTGATGATCACCTGAGAGCTGCAAAAACACCCCTTTGCTTTATTCATACAGGTAGATTCTCGTTTCCTCGGTGCTTGTGCCACTAAAGACCTCCTACCTGTTGTTAAGGGGGTGCTCATCAGCATGTGCAAATACCAGTGAGGTATGTCCGCGTTGGTCTTCAGATAATCCTGATTTCTTACAAACTCAGAACAAGTGATCTTCTTTGCGTTGCTTCCTTTCATGTTATGTTGTATGTCCTCTTTTTGTTATATTCACAAATACTGAGACTTGATTGTCATCTTCCCGCTTTAAATAGAGCACACAGGAAGATCTAAACAGACAACTTACTCCGCATCTAGTGGGGACTTGATACATGTACCAGCACGTACTCTTGTGTTTATTCTTCTCCATTAAATTATATGTTCAAGACCATTTTTAAATGTGTATGTATCCAATGTTAATTTCAAGGAGACAGATTTTTAAAAATACATATACTTAAACGGTGATGGAACCCATTAAAAAAAATCTATTTAAAATCAATTGTGTGCGAGAAGAAGTCAACAAACAAAAGGGCAGAGACAAGCATATCAGCTTTAATTTAGTACTGGATTCCCTTTGACAGGAGCCATTTAGATAGAGGGCAAAAAATTATCTCAGTGAAAAAGGCAGTGATTGATCACATCTTGGTAAGTGAATCAAGTCTGCAAAAAACAGAGGCGATTAAGGGACAAAGAGGAATTATCATATTACAATGTTGCTGCCTGTCAAACCTCTGTTGTGTTGTGCATTCATGTGTCACGTTGTGACATTCGATCAGCGCTTAACTCCCTGGGACAAAGGGATGGTCGTTAAAAATCTTTAAATGCTGCAAGGAATTGTGCTGGGAGTGTAAATCCGTGTTTTGACTGCTGACAGAGATCTTTACGCCCGCAAGAATAGATACGCAGGACCTGGCTGACAACTTATTAAGTAGATGTTAGCACCAGGGTGTTTCCAGCTCTTGCTCGATTTTGTTGTGTTGCTTTGCTGGCCAAAATGGGATGGGTTGGGAGGTGCTGGGGAGAGCGGGCTGGTGCTGATCACGGGGGAGGTAAAAGCAGCTGAACATCAGTGAAACTAAGCCAGTTAGTCTCCAGAAAATGGAAAATGGCCCAGGTGGAGCCAGGAGATGGGCTGGTGAAACCTGTTATGAAAATCAGGGGGCTGAGGATGAAGCGGAAGAGGGTTTGTAGGAAAATGTGGGAAAAGGAAAGAAAACCCACGGGCGGCAGAGCTGGAGGGAGAGGCTATCTGCTCAGATGGACTTCGGGGGGTTAACCGCAGCCGTTAATGAGGCTGGAGATGAGGAGAGAAGACGTGCAGTTTCTGCATCACTGTTTTCCACAGGCTAGACCCAGTTAATATCTAGACCAGATCAGCTTCTTTCAGGCGGCGGTGTTGGAGACGAGTGCGCGGGACGTGGGTGGCGGGTGCGTGCCGATGAGGAGTGACAAGGCCGGGGAGCAAGCAGGCTGGAGAGGCTGCAGCAGGCAACATCATCTGGGCCGCTGCAAGCCATGTCACTGCGGGTCTGTGCCTCCAGGCTTGGTGGCATCTCCCATGGCTCAGCATGTACTGTGCTGAGGTGCTAGTGTCCTGCTGCTGGGGCGCAGAAGCTTGTGGAGACCATGGCACATTCATAAACCTTCTCTAGGAACATGACAAAAAATGTGCTGTATCTTTAAAATCATGTACTACTGTTAAAAAAAGTAAAAAATCTTTCGGGTTTGCATTTTGTGGCTGCAGGGGTGCTCCCTGGGTACCGCTGTTGTGGCTCTGTCCTTTCCCACCCATAGGAAAGGACACAGCAGGACACTTCGAAGTCTTCTTGCGGGTTCTGGAGCTCCATCAGAGAAGCCCTCTTGCTCTGCTGCTTTTCAGGGTCGTGCACACATCCCCTTTTCTTGTTTTTTTCTGCCTCCAGTACACACAGCTAACCAGGGTCTTGCCTGCTTGGGTCTGCACAATATTGTGGCTCCATGTGGTTTACCTGCTTGGGGTTTTTTTTACAGAAGAAAGGAGAGGACAGCTGTGTGCCTCATCTGAGTACCAACTCTTTCAAAAAGACACAGTTAAAGATACCTACATGACAAGGATGCAATAAGGGAAACCCAAAAATCGCCAGTCGTCAGCAAAGCGGTAGAGAACCAGCCTATGATTTTCAAAGAGCCTCTATTTAAGCAAGAATTGTGGGGTAAAAAAAGCTTGCTCTGGATTAGAACAGGAAACATGTAAAACATCAGCCTTTTTTCAGGGAAAAAGTGCTGCTGGACTGTTCTAAGTATCTGCGTCGTGACTGTATGTCTGAATATTTTCCTTAATAATCTGGAAAAAAGGTGGACGGCACAGAGTGGGCACACAGAGGCAGCGGCAGGCGGCGTGGTGTCCCTGGTGGGAGGCAGCCCCACAAAGGAGGTGGCAGAGCTGAAGTTAAGTGAAGGAGGACCACAGGGGCAGATGAAAGTCACCAGGGCCAAACGCAAGGTTAGGCATCCGGGAAGGAGCAGTCCGAGCTCCTTGTATACATTGCCGCGCTTGAAATGAACTGTAACCACCGGGGAAAAAGACCTGAGGGTCGCCGCAGACAGCTCGATGAAGACATCTGCTCCGTGTGCCGCCACAGTCACAAAAGATCAAACAAGACATTAGGCCATAGGAAGAATGAGAGAGAAAATACGGAAAATATAGTAATTCTGTTACACGGGTCTCTGTAGTGTCCTGATCTGGGTATTGTGTGGAGGTTACCCCTCACCTCTGTGGCACGGGCACCCCCAAGATTTGAGAGGTGGCAGCTGAAATAGTCAAAGCAAATAGTGTCACTTCTGCGTCGTTGGAAAGATTGGGGCTGTTTAGAACGATCACGTGAGTAAGAGGATTTGTCGAAGAGGTTTTGTAAACTAATGCTTGACATATTTAACCTTTCTCAAAATACGAGAGCAAAGGAAAATCCAATAAAACCAGAGGCGTGCATCGGGCACTCTGCAAGGCGGCGTTTCTCCCCCAGCGCTCGCAGGAATGCCGGGGCTGTTGGGCAGCTCCTCGTGCTGCCCTGGCTGCGGCCGACCTGCTCCCTCCTCCCTGCTCCTGCCATCGCAAATGTCGTCTGCTTATCTATCGACAAGCATATTTTCGCCTGTTTGACACTTTTTGGCAGCATGTACTGAAACTGCTTTTCATACCGTGTTAGAAACACGGGCCGTCACAGCGTGTTCTCTGCTACCAAATCCTTGCTGAGAATCTGAAATATTTTGAAGTCACATTCAATTAATGTGACTTCTTCAGCGGCGCGGGGATTCACCCAGCAGTGTTTTCAGCAGCTTCACGGTTTCCCGTTGTTGTACAGAAATGCTTCTTACGGTCCAGTCTTGATGGAAGCGATAGGGAAGTGCTGGGGGATCCCTGGCTGGGGCTGGGGTGGGTGGTGAGAGCGTGTAAGGCCGTACGGCGTGGTTAGGCTGCAGCTTTCTTGGAGGGGGAGCGTGTTGCACACACATTCCTCTTCCTCACGCTTTTTTCTTGAACTCCGCTCGGTGAACTGGATGTGATGATCAATGTATAGATACCGAAAAGCACAGTCAGCTTTTTAAAATTTTAGTGACTTGGAAATACGGGCTGGCTACCATGGAAGAGGGTGCTTTGAGGAGTTTGTCGGAATACAAAATATGGGGAAGTCAAATTTTACAGTCATTTAATTTGTCCAGTGGTTTCAAATAAGTATACTAAATGGATATATTTAAAACAGTGTTACCTCAGGGAAAATATTTATTTGACAGGGTCACTGTGAGTTCACTGGTACAATACTGGAACAGCACAATATTGTTTAAGGTGGAAATGGAGAGAAAAGCCTGCTCGGTGTAAAGCCCTGGTAGTGCTGCCCCAAATCGGAGCGTGGTGGTGGCGGTGAGCCCTCCTGCGTACCTGCAGCGTGTGCTCCAGCGAAGGTGGCTCTCTGCAGGGACAGCTTCAGTAGCTGCGTTTTGTGTATGCATTTTAGAAATCTATCTGGGTTTTGTAATTTTTTTTAACTAGCTGCAAAGATCTAAGAAGCAGTGTAGCAGTGTGCCCCTGTAACAGAGCGGAGGGGGCTTGTTTTCTGGTGTCACCCCAGTATATCAGCGGTGTGAGCGGGAGATGTGGTCTGGGAGTAGTCGAAGAGAGGGCAGATGTTGATACACTGGCTATATAATTACATCTGAGCCTTAATCAGTCAAAGATGAATTAATCCAGTCTGTATAAAACCTGTAGAAGCAGAGTTCTCTGATGGACTGGAGGGCTTCATTTGGGACACTGGTGATGGAGCAAGGGTGAGAGTTATCCCAGGTAGGTCCCGTCTTGTGACCCGGGTACACGTGTCCCCTCTTCACTGCTTTCTGGTCTAGTGAGTGCCCATCTGGCCAGAAGACACAAAGAAGGGTCCCCATCCTGTTGGGTGCTGATTGCCTGTTGGTGAGCCATCACCGTGAGGCGGGACACAGCTCTGTGCTCTCTGCGTGGCAAGTGAGATGGTGGAGGGCTCTTGGGGAACAAGGACTGCCAACCATTGCTGAGGCGATTGCAAGGATTCAGAAATGTTTAAAAAAGCCTTACTTCTCCGAAGAGTCAGAAGCAGCTCCAGCCAAACCAGCCCAGTGCCAGAAAACAGCTCGGATGGTGGAGTCTCCTGCCGGCATCACCGCTCTGCCAACAGCTAATCCCCTGCAAGAGCACGGGAGCAAAACTGTGCCGCTCACACAGCTACTCCTCAAGCGCAGTCTAATTAATACTAACCCCATATCACTGCAAAATTCACACTATATTTTTCATACCTTATGCGCTAAGCATACCGCTTTGCCAAGGATCATGCAGCAAAACACGGAGCGTGGAATTATGATGCTTGGCCTGTGCCGCCAGGTTTGCTTGGAGGTAAACAAAACCCTGGCACCTCTGCAGATGACAGTCTGCTTTGTTTTCTGCTCCTTCAAAAGTGCTTGTTCTTGGGAGTGGGCTGGCGAGCCTGCGGAGGTGGTGGGGACCCACGCGGCAGCTCGGGGTATGTGCATAGTGCCAAGTTTCAGAGCCCCA
Organism: Falco cherrug; assembly: GCF_023634085.1. Classification (NCBI taxonomy): domain Eukaryota; kingdom Metazoa; phylum Chordata; class Aves; order Falconiformes; family Falconidae; genus Falco; species Falco cherrug. Next base: position 53,539,917 of record NC_073705.1, on the reverse strand, counting down.
GCCTTAATTTTGCTGCCAAGCCCGATGCTTTTGTGCCCAGGAGCTGGATGTGTTGCTTGCTTAGTAAAATGGGTTAATGCTTCACTGGACTCCAACGCGCCAACGGCTCGGTCAGTTCAAAACAAACAAAATTCGAGTTTGGACTGAGCTGGCCCAAAATGAAATGCCTTGTTTTGTTTTTCCTCCTGGAGTTTTAGGCACATTTTCCCCGCATGAAGTTTTACACTTGGCTGGAGCTGCGTGTTGGTGATGTGAAAGAGCTCCAGAGGAAGAGTGGATAAGCATTTTGATGTCAAGATCTCTAACAAGGGAAAGTTTGCATTTCGGCTGCCTTCAGTTTAGGGGTTTTGGTGAATGCTTCATCTCTGTCCAGGATTTTTTCGCATTTCCATCTTGTAATCTGTGGACTGATACAGCCAGGTTTATAGGAGCTTTTGGAAATGAACCCATTCCAAAAATGAAAGTCTGAGGGCAGCTGAAGGCACATCTCTGCTGCCTCAGGCGGTGAATTTGGTTCACGTCTCTAATGTTGAGGTTCACTCAGTTCTCAGGGGAAGGATTTGAAAAAGAGGAGGAAAAAAACACAACAGAGGAATTGCTGCAGGTGATTCAGAGTGGGAGGCTGCTGTTCCGTCACTTCTGTTGCTCCCCTCTCACAGTGGCACACTGTATCCTGGCCTGTGGGCAGAGCCCCCCCATTTGCTCTTATCGTCATCAGTAAAGATGCTACAACATTTTTTCAAGAGTGGGAAGGCATGAAGCCATCCTTCATGTTTCCTGTAGTTGTGTTTTGATTCCTCAGAGGTCCCCATTTCCCAGTGGTTGGAAAGGGGAAGTGTTATGTGTGCATTCATGGGCTCCTTTAGGATGAAAATACAGTATTTGTACATACCTTTTGCTGTTGTTACTTAAAAACAATTTTTTAGTTATAAAAATACAGGAATTTGAAATGCTGACCGGAGAAATTTAGCCAGTGCCTTCTTCCTTCGCAACTGGTGAACCCTTGGAGTCGTTTTAAGCAGAGCCATGGTGAAGGTGTTAGAGGTGGTGATCTTTGAAAAAAAGCAGAAGAGAACAACCACAGAAACGTTTGCGCTAAAGAAAAACCTACAGCATAGGCATCCAATGGGCAAAAGTAGCTTTCAAAAGTCCTAGTCCCAGGCGGGATTTGGTCAGCGTATGTGTGGTCCAGAAGACAGTGGGAAACCAGGTTTCAGGAGCTCCTGTGCTTAAGTGGTTGGTGTTGGATCATAGCTCCCATAATCAGCCTGTTAGTGTTCCTTGGGTACCTGTTGCTGTATGGGTGTTACTCTTAGGTGATGCGTAGATGGGACAGCCTACTCCTAGGAGTAGTTCATGCGCATGAAATGTCTCAGCCCCCGCAGGCTGTTTGCTCCTGTGCGTTTGTAGCCACGGTGAGAAAATTCCCACTAGCATTGTTCTGTCAAATGCTTTTTTAAGTCTCCTAAGTTTTCTAACCACTTTGCCCCTTCATTTTCAAGTCAGTAGCTTTTATTATGAAAGCCCTGGTGTATTGATAACTATTGGGGAAATTCCCTCCGGCTGCTGAACAGGAATCTGCCTTGATGACAGAGACGCTTCCAATTTTTAAGCAAAACAGCCTGTAAACTGTGCCATCAACTAACAAGTACGGGATCCCTGCTGTGTAATGTGTGGGATCTTGTAGTATTTTTATTTCCAGGGTGATACCCTCATGGTAGCATGTGGAGCTACAGCTGGGCCGCCAAGGAGTGTCCTGCTTTGGGAAGATGAACAGAGAATATGTTCCTCAGGATTGCCATGCCTAATTAGCCTCAAGTTCTGGTATTAGGAGATGTTAATGAGCTGGAGCATATAAACTAACCGCAGGAAAAAAAACCCTTTTAATGGCTGTGCCAGTGGTAGGAAGAGTAGTGCTGCTGCGGGGGGAGCTGCCTGACCGCTCGGGGCTGGTGGCACAGGGCCAGGGGTCACAGTGGCCAGTTGGCCACAGGGACCTCGCGTCACACGTGGGCACGGCCCGCCTCAGCTCAGTGGTACAGCAGAGGCAAGCGTCTCGGAGCCTGATGATTGTGAGGAGGTGTGGTCATTTTCGAGAAAATGGTCTAATTAGCACAAAGAAGAAAAAAACAAAACCCTCCTTTTTTGTTGTTTGTGTTTGTTTGTTTGTTTTGAGCGTGCGTCTCTGGAGCTGACCAGTATATCCAGTACGGCAGACTAGCAGTGCACACTTCAGTTAGCGCTGCCTGCTCTTAATGGTATGTTGTACTCAGTTTACCTTCATTTTTCCTTTTTTTTTTTTTTCCCCGTAGTGAAGATAAAGGTTTAAAAACAGAGATAGGACATTTAATTCATTTGCAGTTCTTTATCAAAATTCAAAGAGATCAGAGAAGTTCATTCCTTCTACTTCATTTTAGCTCATTTGACACTTTTCTTTAGAGGCAGGTGAGGAAGTTGCACTTCCATTCCGTCTCCTTTCCATGCACCTTCAGCGTGCACTCTTTAACCGTACCAGCTATTGTATTCATTATTCAAAAAAAGTGCCGTGTTTATGGGCAAGCTGAGCTGTCACAATGTGAGATTTTTATTCATACTGGAAAAAATGTCTCTTCTTTTTGTTTTTGTTTTTTCCTCATTGCTTTGAACCTGTGTAAAACAGACATGAAAAAAAAAACCCCAAAAAACCAGCTTGCCAGGCTCTTAAGTGAATTGATTGCATTGAAGAGCAGAGTTGGAGAGGAGCCAGCACAGAACCCCTGATCAGGCAAGAAGGGAAGGGCTAACGCAGCCACGACGAGGATGTGAGGCTGGAGAAAAACTCTGAGAGGAAGAAATAATTGCGGTGGGGAGGCAAATGAGAAATGTTTGATAAAAGGATGTTGGTTAGCTACCAGGGTGGAGCGAGTCACAAAGAAAAGATGAGCATGTCAGGTGGGGAATCGGCAGAGAGGGGTATTAGGACTGTCTCCACAGAGCACACAGGGAGATCCTGCCAGGAATGCTGTCTGTGCTGCTAGCCACCGCATTGATAAATGTGGGCTGAGTTTAAAAGAAAGCTTATATTCAACCAAAGAGTGAAGTTTCTTGAACTTCATGGGCCAAAGGAGTCGGGCAGTGAGGTCCCTTCCAGCCACAGACCCCTGTGTTCCTATCGGGCAATAGCCTTGGGGAAGTGGGACCTTGGTAATATTTTAGCTGTAAACTCAGTGTCTTTATGCTGGGGCTCTGGATTATCCTGTTGGACTTGGTGGAGCACATCTGTGTGTGCTGCAGCGGCTAGCCTGCAGTCATGCAGTGAGTAGCCAGGGATAAACTGCCCGTGTCATCATCTGCCAGTGAGGGTGGCAGCTCCCGACAGTCGGTTGCTTCAGCACGTGGCTGTGCCAGATAGGCTTTAGATCGACGTTCCTGCCAAAGCCTGAGATGTACACATTTTTCCAGGACGGAGGCTGAGCATCTGGGTACTTGGTTCTGACAGCAACAAAACTGCAGCAAGAGTGCTCTGCTTGTCTGTCGTAAGGGCAGTGCATTGAGGTTCTTGTTGGAAGATGCCTACCGAGCCTGACTTTGCACTCTGGTGTCACTGGAGATGGCATGGCAGAAGCCATGTGCAAATGGCATCCTGCTATCGGTGCCTCTTCTGGAGACTGAAGTGGTGGTGGGACTGCCCCAGGTGCCTGCAGCTGCCTGCGGGAGGGGAAGGCGGTAGGAAGTGGGGGGCACGTGCACCCCCACTGCGCGTTTTGCAGCAGCTGCCCTTTGAAGGAGCAACTGCCTGAGCTGGCAGCCAGCGCTGGAGAAGAGACGATAAAGACAAGTCATCCTCATTTCAAGTTGCGGTATTTTGACTTAGTTAAAATATTTATCTAAGAAATCTAATGGGGAAATGTAAAAATGTAAGTTTGTGAATGTTCCAAGGAATAGGAAGAAAAGACAAAAGGCCTGGGAGAAAATACCACAGTATTTTCATTCTTTTAATGATATCTGCTGGTTTTTTTAAATGCCTGGGCATGAAGGACTTCCTGTATTGGTCTGATTGCAAAGTACTCGTAAAGCCGAAGCGTAACAGTTATAAACAGTGCTCCTTTTCTGACATCCCATGTTCTCGAGCTCAGGAAGCGTAATACCAGCTATTCCCCCTCCTATTTATTGCATCCAGCTTTTTAAGTAATGGGCCAAATAATGATTGCAGATGCTATAATCAACATTTTTTTTAATGATACAGAGCTCTCTTTGCAAAATAATTAGTTCTGCAGAGCTCTATGGTACAATACAAGAGGAACACTCTCCCAACTTTTTTTAACCCCAAGTTAATTGGAAGTACAGAGCCTGGAGGTTGCAAGGCAGGCCAAGGGCAAGCCCGGGAACCTCAGCCCCAGGATTATTGTAGCCTGGTGGGTGTGAATTGAGCTTAAATACTGGACATGGAGCTGCCCTGGACACACCTGAATGCTTGGAAGAACCTGCTTGGCTCCTGATGGCCGCATAAGTGGGTTGTAGCCTCTGCCTGTTAAAATTGGGCTGTGCCCTTCTATCACATTCCTTGCAATTTTCTATAGGTTCCTTGCAGCTTTTCCAGAGGTTCACAGGAGACCTGTTCCATGGACCCAAGCAGTAATAACTGAGCTCTTGGGGATAGGGACCGCAGGGAACCCATCCCGGTTTCTTACAGCAGCAAATGCAGAGACGGTGCCTGACAAAACCAAACAGCTGACCCATCTTTTCCAAGGGGCTCTTGAAATCCACTTGAAAGAATCGGCTTTTGTGTCGTGGTTTAAACCCCAGGCAGCAACTGAGCCCCCGGCAGCCTCTTGCTCACTCGCCTCGTGTCAGGACTGGGGAGAGAACTGAAAAGGTCAAAGTGAGGAAAGTGGTGGGCTGAGACGGAGACAGCGTACCCGGCCAGGCAACACCGCGCACAGGAGCAAAGCAAAGCCCGGCACTGGTTCCCCGCTGCCCGTGGCAGGCAGGTGCTCGGCCATCCCAGGGGAGCAGGGCTCCAGCACGCCCAGCGGGGACTGGGGAAGGCCAACGCCATCGCTCCCAGCGTCCCCCCGTCCCCCTTCGTCCCCAGCTCCATATGCCGAGCGTGACGGCGCATGGCACGGGGTATCCCTGGGGTCGGTCGGGGTCAGCTCCCCCGGCTGTGCCCCCCCAGCTCCCCGTGCCCCCCAGCCCGCTCGCTGTGGGGTGGGGGAGGAGCAGGAACGGCCTCGGCTCCGTGTAGGCACCGCTCAGCGGTCACGGAAACATCCCTATGTCATCAGCACGGCTTCCAGCACAGACCCAAATCGTGGCCCGCACCGGCGGCTGTGAAGGCAACCAGCTCCAGCCCGGCCAAAGCCAGCACATCTTGCTATAGAAAAACCCAGGTGTGCTCTGTGTCCTCCCCGGATGGCCAGGACGGTGGCTGGGTGCAAAGTGGATGGGGTTTGTTCATGCCGTGGCTCCTGGCCGCTCCAGGCCACACTGGTGAGGTCCCTTCCTCTGTTTTCCCTTTTGTCTGTTTGGATTTTCAGCTCATGAGCAAAAAGGTCTTGATTCACGCTTGGCACAACATGGCTCTGATCTCAGCGGCAGATGCCAGATGCTGCCGGAATACAAAGAAATAATGAAAGTAACCCGAAATGTGTGAGTCAGCAGTAGGTGTGATGGGGGTGCCTCCTCTGCTTTCTTTGTTTCTCTGGTTTTCTTCCTCCATCCTCTCTGCCATCAGCTTTAGTCTCAGCTTCTCATTTCTCCTCCTATTTTCTTCCTCCAGCTTCATTCCCTTTTGTCTTTCTTTTCTGCCTTTTGCCATCTCCTTACTACCCACTCCTGTGATGCCCATTCCATGTTGTGGAGGAGTGACATTTCCCATGACGCTTAGGAGAGCTTGACTCTTTGGTAACTAGAAATCTATTTCCATGCTGCTTCAATTCCTTGGCACCCCCATACCATTAGTGCTGTCTCAGCAGCGGACATTGCATTTATGGAAATTCGGAGTGTTCCTTCCTTCCTTCCTCCTCTAAACACAATGCTGTGTGCGGGTGTCATTGCAGAAGTGCTAACTGCAGTCAGTACCTCTTGAAAAACATCGAAAAACGCTGAATTGCTTTAGTTCTGCATTGTGAATCGCTAATTTTATTTCTTCCTAACACTACGTACAGTTTCTACTGGTTCTGGAGGTCACTGGAGCTTTGTAAGTGCAGCCAGAAGTGTTTTAAATAGACATTGTGCAGCATAGCGATGCCATCAATCTCCCATGCCATTATTATATCTAGAAAGTTGGATTTGATATCCATTTTCATATTTAAAGTGAAATTACTGGCAAGCCGCCATATCCCGTAAGGCACAGAGAGTGGTAACTTGTTCATAAAGGTTTATATGAGTGTAATACTATTACCTGTTGGTTTGGGATATTTTTCAACAAATCAAGAACTGCTGGCAGCCAAATGGTTTTTGAAGAGGGTCTTTTCTCCTTAACTGGTCTTACTTTATTTGTTCATTTCCAAGCCTGTGTGTAGTCTAGCTCTAATAATGATTTGATCTTTTTAACTGGAGTCTCGTAAGCTTCAATTATTAGCTTGCCCAGAAATGCTTTGCTTTTTGGCTTTTACCTAGGGGGGGGGGGGGGGGAGGAAGAAAAAACTCAGAAAATAATAGCAGAATGTAAGTCTGTGGCATATTGAATTAATTTCCTGTTCCACTTCTGCATCAGCTAACCAGACAAATAACCAATTTGTTAAGGGCTCTGCTACTTCCTTCAATCACTTGCTCACAATACACTTTTTACATTTTATTTCCTGGTTTTTCCATTTCAATTCCTTGCATCCCCTGCAGGTCTCTCTGTTTCGGTGCCAACAGCAACATACCCACTGAGGGAGGGCAGGGTGTGAGCCTGCGCCTCCCAGCAACCCCATCCGCCCCCTGCCACATGGGTTTTCTGCAAGGTCCCTGACTCAAAGGACACCGAGTTCTTTGATGAGCATCCCTTTACGTTCCTCTTGCCAATTCGCAGGGACCCAAACTGAGGATCCTGCTGGTGCCGCCTCTGTTGCTTGGCCTTGCCTTATCGGTGGCGGCAGGGATGAGGGCTGTTTCAGGCGTGTTCCCAGTTCACTGAGCTGTTTCTGAGAGCACTGAAACAGGAGTATTGCCACGGCACGGCACGGCACGGGGAGGAGGGTGTCAGTGGTCTGTATTAGGCAGCAGCATTAAGCAATCGTAACAAACAGGGCTTTTATTATTTTCCTCTCCTGCCACATGATGAATTCTTTTGGAGACTGGTACAGCACTGGATAACTAAGCGCAACGTGGTTTTTTGCTTCGTTCAGTGTATTTTGTGGGTTTATATTTGTATTTAGGAAATTGATTCTGGACACTGTGCCAGGGGCCTCTTTCCAGAGAAATGGAGGCGACGGGGAGAGAAAAACCAAAGGGCGCTCTGCGTTTCTGGGTATGCTGCTTGAACTGCCAAATGTTTCCTTGCAGATAAACAATCCTATAGGAAAATCTCTAAGAAAAATAAAGACGTGTAATTTGAGACTTCTTGAGTAGAAGTTAAAGAGGGCTTTCAGTGTACTCTGACGGACCGGGGAGGAAGTACATCAATTTGATTGCAGTATTGTGTAGAGCATAATAAATATTTTATTACCAGAGACTATCCTTTAGTTACTAAACAGTGTGGGGCAGATTCTGCTCTCAGATGGTGTCCACACATTGGCAACTCTGTGAATATCATGCGAGTTTGTTTCTGTGGTTGAGGACAGTATTTGGGTCAGATACGGCAAAGTTTGCACATAAAATGTTCAAGCACCGTGTAAGAAAACTCTCCAGGCTGGCACCGTAGCAGTGCGTGTTAGGGCAGCGGTTGTTGTTATGAATCTAATGCTGTTTCTGGTTTGACCATAAAAATACTTTGGCCTAAGGCTGGAATTTGATAGATGAGATGAATTAGACTATTCCAATGCTGATGATACAGGATTATATGTATTTTGAAATACAGTGCAGCCTTGGCTATCCGAATGAGAGGGGCGGATAGTGAATGCTGTTTTGTAGGGTGAGCTGAGCAGGCGTAGCTGGTTAAAGAATCTTCGGTCTTTCAAAAGAATCTTCAAGAATCAGTTATCTCTAGGTTTTGGGAGTTTCTGCAGGTGTTTGCTGTGCAACGTGCATACATCTCTGTTGGAAACGAAACTCGAGCAAATTCCAAACAAAAGGTCAGTAAGGATGGATGGTTGGGAACCAGCACCGGTGCGGATGGAACTGCATTTGACTGAAGCAGTTCAATAGCAGATTCAGTGTGTGTGTGTGTGTGTGTGTGTAAATAACTGGGGCAGCTTTTTACCGTTGGAGTTTCTTTTTTGCGTTCAGTGTGATGCAAGGAAGCCAGAAAGCCAGTGGGAAACTGGGGAAGGAACATGCGTGAAAACCAGCAGCAGAAATCTTATTTTCTGGTAATCATTTATGAGCTTTCTCGCCAGCTACCACACTAACTTTTGCTTTCTGGTTTTCCTGCTGTCATACAGTAATAGTTTTAAGTTTGTCATGCTGGAGGGAGATGCCAGTATCAAACTGAGAATTAAGTAAATGGTTTTGATTGGTATTGAAAAGTGTTCTCTGCTTTAAGCTAAGTTTTAATTTAACCTAATTACACAATAATGTAATGGGTGTTCAGTTAATCCTGATAGTTAAAAATTCAGAAGGTAAGGCAAGAGGCATGTCCTTACCCAGACACATGGTAAGTGCTTTGCAGGCTGGCAAGGACGTGTGAAATTCCTTGCATTGCAGGTTTACATTCAAGTGACTCTTCGTGTCCCTTCATGTGCTTTTCCCTCTGGGACTTTTTCGGAGCTGTGTTTAATACAGAAGCACTAGGACACCCGTGAGTTATGGGACAATAATTCTGTGTCAGATACTGTGAGAATGAAGCTTATTTTACAAGAATTCCCTTTGATGGAAGTAGGGCCCCTAATTCAAACTCGAGTGCATTTTAAGAGACATATACATGCACACAATAAAATCCAGGGAGAACAATTTGCATAGAAAAGCCAGGAAACAGCTGGTCTTACAGACAGCTTGAGATTTTAGGGGTGGTTTTCTGGGGGAATAGAGGTAGAGTCAGGCAAAAGAATTTTAAATCCAGGCTGGTTTTGAGAATTTTGTTTAATATTGCATATGTTGGAAAAAAATCTAAAAACACAGCTGTGTGCTGGCTCCTGAGACCAGGTAATTTTACCTACTGTTAATATTGAGGTTGTTGTTCTTTGTTATTTTTAGCTAGCAGTAATGGTAAGAGACGCTTACTTGTCTGGGTCATATATGTATGTATTTGCTCTTATTTTAAATTCTTTCCCATAGATACAGTTCAGCACAATCAATGCCAACAAAATTATTTTGAAAGCAGATTAGATTAAAAATCTCATCCCTACTGAGCTTCCCATTGGTATATGAGACGATCCTTAGAGAATTAAGATTTGTGTCAGCGACAGAAATGTTCGCATGAGATTGCTCAGCCTCTTGCTGGCCATTTTCTCTTTAAATATTTGACAGAAGTGCCCGGCCAGGCTAAATTCAGTCAGTGTAGTATACTTCAGGAGGTTGATGACTAACACCAGAGCAGGAGAAAAGTATCTGAGAAGCATTTTTCTGTACGAGCATGTTTGTAAGTGTTTTTATTCCAGATTGTGTTGCTGGTGACTTGGGGCTCTCCTAGAAGCAGGTCAGGACTGTTCCTGTTGGGAAGGCGTAGCTGTGTGTGGGCTGAACCATTTCCAAACCCCAGCTGGCGGGGGTCTGCACTGGGAGTACCTCGGGTTTGCTTTTGTTGGGTTTCTGTAGAAGCGTTGTACCGTTCAGTGATAATTTAAGCCTGATCCTTGCCTCACGGAGCCAGAGGGATGCTTTCCAGTACTGTGATTTGAGTTGGGGGATAAGAGGATGGCGCGAGCAGCCCTGGATCGGGGTGATGGGGCTCGCACCCTGTGATGTTTCCCAAAACCATGGTGCCATGGAAGCAAAACAACCTCATCCCCTCTTTCTTCCCCCATCTCCTGGACAACTTGAAACATCTCAACCCCATCGTTTACAGGCTTGACTGTAGGTGTATGTGCACGCACGCACACACCTTGGTGAAACTGTAATAAAGCCAACGGGTTCATCTCACGGCACTTATTTATAAATGAGTTCTTTCTTCCCTGAATTTTGGTTGAACTCGCTGGTATTCATCCCACACAAACGTTCTGGCTGCTGCCAGCAGCCTCTCTGCAGTGATGGAGCCAGTTCTGGTCATGCGCAGTGGGGGTCTACAGGACTCGGACCTCAAAGTCTTTGAGGCAAGATCTTACCTTGCCTTTTCTACACTGTCTGAAAGCAGGTTGGTGCAGATTTGTGAATAATAAATGTAGAGTCTCGGGCTCCCCCTGCTCTGCCTGTATCAAATCCATTTTTATAGTCAAGGGTAAGTCCCAAGACTGGAAAACCATTTGGCTGCCAGAACACCGTGGTTCCAGATGGTTTAGGATGACAATAAAGGTATAGTAAAGGTATATTAGGGTCATTTGGTATCCTTGCCACTTCATGTATCTATTGTAGCAAATCATTTAATAAAAAATAAGCAAGGCTGTGACTTTGGAAATAAAGTTAGGGAGCCTCCCATTGTTGCTGCTTTGGTTGGCTTTATTTGAAACAGGAGTTACTCTTTTTATAGATTTATTGCCCCAGCCTAGCTTAAAAGGGAAGGGGGACAGGACAATCAACAGTGATTTATTTCTTTAATGCATTTTAAATAAGTAGACCCCCAAGAAGGAAGCAATGGTGCATAATTACATTACACTGGTCACAAAACTTGGGCTGTTCCTGCTGCAGGCTGATTATTTAACACCTGGTGAGTGTAAGTGAATGCACTCCTAGGGCTGGAAGCTGCGACTTCCTCTGGTTTTTACAAAATTTATTTTCTGGTAGCAATTTCTCTCTCCATTTCTGAAAGCTAACAAACATTTTTGCCACGTCTGGTAAAGCAGATTGTCTTAATGTTATCTTTCAGTTAAAGTGCTGTGTAGAGAGGTTTCACCCAGTGTTGTGTGAAGGTTGGTTCCTTTTGTCCTGCCTCCTTCTCCCAGTGTGAATGTGGGGAGCGGGAGGCTGGAGGAGGAGGGACAGAGGTTTTTCCCTGTCTCCCTCTGAACCCCATCACCTCTTGACTGGCAGAGACCTTTCCCCCGTCCGTCACATCCCACCAAAGGAGGAGGGGGAGGTGACTCCGATTCACAGATCCCCTTGGTTGAGTTAAGGTGAAACAACATTCAAGGTCTAGGCGCACCCATTGATTTTACTGAAAGACTTTACATAATGAGTTTCCCATACAGCTCGACATCCAACAATATTCAGCCTTACAGAAAATTAAAGTAAGCCTTGCAGTTGTTGACCATATGTGTGGGGTCTAGGCCTTGCGTTACTAAGAAAAGAAAGAATAAAAGGAAAGGAGAGGACAGAGAGAGAGAGAGAAGGAGGTCACCAGTCCTGGGTCCAGCGACAAGCCTGCTGGCAGGGGGTGTTTCTGTCTGTAGGAGTGCTCATCCAGAAGTCCCCCTCAATGGCACTTGCCTTCGCCTTTTATTTTTATGCTTCAATGTGGACCACCTCTTACCTAAATTAACCTTGCTTGCTATGTAAATTAGTACATCTGCTCCTTACAGGTGGGGGGAGGTGGGTAGGTGGGCAAGTCCTTTTGGTCTTGAATTGAGTTGGTGGTCGAGACTCGATTCAAGACCACCAGAGGTGGTCCCCCTGCTGCATTTACCTTCCCCCAGTTACTGCAGACACCTACTGCTTCAAGGCCACACAAAGTAAAATTTCGTTTGGTCTCGCGAGTGTTTGAGACATCTCTTGGACAAGCTGAGGGGATCTTCACCCCCTGTTCCCTTACCGAGTTTCATCTCCTGCCATTGCCCCGTACCCTTCTGAGCAAACCGTTCTCTGTTCCAGGGGGTTACAAGTTACCATGGTGTTAGGTTGGTTGTTCTTCCAGCTGGGTCTCCTACACTGTCCCTCACAGCCTGCTCTGTTTGCAGAGGTGCCAGTCCTGGACCTCTGCACTGAGGGTTCCTATAGCTTCGCTCCCACATCCATACACTGCCTCTCCTCTATCCTTGTCCTCCCTCTCCTGTATTCTGTGTGCACTTCCCTCAGAGGAAAGGCTGCGTGGAGCTCCTTTCCAGATTGCAATCTCTTAAATTAAAGAAAGCAAAATCGATTTGAATATTGCATTTGCCTACAAGGACCTCCTGCTAATTTCTATGGTTTTTACAATTGTGTTTTCCTGTTTTTGTTTAGTTTTTTTCATCTTTATCACTTCCCTGCTGCTGACTAAAGGAGCTACACAACAGGGGAAAGTGTGACTAACTCACTGCCTGCACAGGGGAAAGAGTGAGACTGCTTCTACACATGCTGGTGATAAATGTACAGAGTAAACAGAATGGAAAAGTGGAGAAAAACAGCTTTTTTTCCTACAGTCTCTTTTTTTTTATAGCAATGTTAGTCATTTCTTCCAGCAAGTATAGGTTAAAACAACTCCCATCATAAGGTTTCTCACAGAAGAAGCAGTATCAGCTTAAAATTTTTACTTCCTTCTGAAATTGTTTTTAATGACTCCTCTTGTAAGAAGGACTAAAAAATGTTTTCCTGCTTTTTTTTTTAGTGTCTCCTTTGGTTTGACAGCAAGTCATATAGATGCAATTTTTCTCCTTCTCCCTTGTGTTCAGGTCCTGTGTCAGCTTGGCAGGTATTGCCTGTATCAGCTGGGAGGGAAAACGTTTAATCAATGGGAAAAGGGCAGGGGGATTCACCCCGGCACAGGTCCCGAAACCAGCTTTAACTTTGGTTGAAATGGAGTATTCCAGATGACAGCATCCCTTTAATTAAGCAATGTAATACCAGTGATTTAAAGCCCGCTGAAATCAATGGAAAGATGTCATGGGCTGCAAAGGGCTCTGCAGCAGGTCCGGTCTCCTTTTGTGGTACAGAAACGATGCTTCAACAATTTAAGAGCCTGGGGAGGCTGAGTCAGAAGCACGACGAGTGACCTGCTCACGTATTAGGTCAGCGGCAGGGAAGAAATAAAGGTTTGAGCTCAGCCCTCACTGACTCGGGTGCTAATGAATGGCCACGTTTTCCCTTCACGAAGTGTTACGGCAGAGCTGCTTTTATATTTTTCCTCCAACTATCCCAGCGTGGCTTTGGAAAGGAAAGGGAAATCTATTTTGCTTGTAAATACAGTATTGCAATGTTTGTTTAATGTCTTTGTTTACTTTGAAAGTTAGTCCCATACTAATGAATTTATAAAACCTACATTATCCATAAAACTGTCACTGGTGCAAAATTCAGTAATAACTCAGGTAATGTATTTAAACCACTAGTGAGTGTGCTCTATCCTTGAGTTGATAAATTGTATAGCTTCATTGGGTAGGAATCAGCAATTTTATGTGGCAATTAATTTTAACAGCAATAGGAAGCCAAAGGACTAAATTTTTACCCTTGGTTTTCTGCATGTGTGTGGGAATATCTTCGTGTTTAACAGTCAGGTTGCAGACCTGGGGAACAGTGTGTGTGCAGGGGGAATGTCTCTTGGCAGGCGTTACGGCCGCACTGCTCCAGCTCACAGTCCAACCTGCTCGTTAAACCATTTGGGGGGTTTCTCATCTTTTAAAATATATGTCAGAAATATGGCAGATCGCAAAAATCATCTGTCCCCAGGATACATCTCGCTTTACCCCCCTCTCCTGCATGAACTTGCTGTTTGCCTTTTTTATTGTGTAAGTCACCGGCATCAGAGATGATGCTGAAATCATGAACGTGGAACCAGAGATGAGTGTTTCTGAAGTGATTCTGGTTGTTTGTTTTCCCTTTTCTGGTCTCTGATACCCAGCCTAGAAAGACCCCATTTGTACAGTTGCCTGCAAAGCTGTAATTGTGTAGGATCTGATCTGGGAACCCAAAGTGCCTTAATTCTAATCTTAGCTCCTGCTGCCATATTTACATAGTGGTAGCAGGTCATTTTACTTCATATTTATATCTGTAACACTAACTGCATCCTCAGGAGTGTACAAAAAGCAATGTAGTTCCCCTAAAGCTAAAATTTGCCTTGTAGCAATAAAAAATACCAAGGGAGGTAATCTGACGGGGATTTATTTATCATGCCATGTTTTGGGGTTTTTTGCTGTTTGTGAAACCATCTAAAGAGAGATGGGGTGCAGGGGTGGGTTTGGGCACTGCTGGGCAAAACTTCACATTGTTGAATGTATGGGGCGAATAAGGGTTTTGCTTTGAGGCATCCATCCTCGCTGCAGCAGCACAGCGGTCTGTAAGATAAGCCCAGGACCACAAATGATGAGCAGGGGTGGTGTGCGTAGCTCCTGAGTGTTGTATTTCAGATGTTGGTCTCCCATCTCTGGCCTTGGAGCACTTGGTGGCTCTGTGAGTGCCACCAGCTCATGGCTGTGGATGTATCTGCATTTCAAACATCATTTGTGTTATGGCTGTGTCAGTTCTCAAAATGGGATGGTGGCCCTGAAATGAGGTTTGGGAAAGTTATGAATGAGGTCATGGGCATGACAGAAATTTCATTTTGTCCGATTCTTACTCTGCTGTTTGGGGTTGCACAGAGTTACTGGTCTGTAAAATGAGGTCGCAGCCAGGAAAGAAAGTTTGGGAGCTGCTGCTTTAGCGCTTGGGATGAAATTAATTATTTGTATACCTTGGAGGGTTACATTTTTAAACGAGACAGCTGGGTTAAAAAACATGGTCCGAATTCATTGCGAAATGCATTGTATGATGGCCAGCTTCTGAACCGTGCACTCCCTTGGTACACTACCAACCAGAAATTTCAAATTGCCTGCTTAAAACTGGCCGTGTAGTCACCCAGATATTTCATCATGTTATTTTAAAAATCTCGGTGGCTCCAGATGCTCCAGGACCATGGAGGAGTTTGTTGTAGCTGCAGTAGGAAAAGTTGGTCTGATGTAGCTGTGCAGCTTGCATTATACCTGCAGATGACTTAGGCAGCAGAAATGCGGATGCAGAAAGGAAGGCTGGCCTGGCTAAAACCAGCTTAAGAAAAAAAATCATCACCAGTATAGGACTGGATGTGAAAAACGCAATACTGAAGTTGTAAACTGTGTGGCTTCAAAGGAAAATATTCTCTTAATTTTTCTAAGATTAAAATGCCTATAAAATAATACCCTTTAAAAAGCCGAGTACTTCTCAAACACCAATTCAAAATGCCAGTAATTCTCAATTTGCAAAAAGAAAAATCTACGGCAAAATTACTGTGGTTTTGTGCACAAAACCTGTGGGCTGTCTGGAAGAGAAAAACCTGATAAAACAGCAGAGCCAGGTACTTGTGTGTGCTTTTCAAGGGGAATTTCTCTACAGGGCCTCCTTTCCTGCTATGTCCCTTGCCACCCATTGCCTATTCTGTCTGCTGGTAAGCTCTCTGATCTCCCCACCATCCTCCTTGCTCTTCTGCTTCAGCGTGGCACACAGGATTATTTTCAAGGTGAATGTTTAGATGCAGGCCATGTTCATAAGAATGAGTCATTTATGTATTCTTTCGAGTCGTGAAGTGCTGACTCTGGATATTTATTTGTTTTTCTACTTGTTGCTTCCTTCTGAAAAAGTCCCGAACAAATATTTAAAGGTGTTCTGCTTAGGCTTGAATTGCTAATTAGTTTTCAGATCTCTGTGCTTTGGGGATAATTGGTCGGAGGAGAGGGTGCAGCCCTCCCTCGCTGTCCATGCCCAAGAGATGCCACGTGGGCAGCTGCCAGTTGGTAGTGCTCCTCCAGTTGCAAATTCAGCATTTGGTGGAGAAATTTCTCTTTGCCTCGTTCTTATGGTTTGACTTGTGACTTTATTATTGCATGGTCTGAGTTCCAAGGAGGGGAAAAAAAATAGCAGGAAAGGAAAGCAGGGTTTCGGTATGCTTCCTGCATCTTGAGGAGCCGTGCTTTGTGTCAGCTGCTGATAAAGAGGTCTTCAAACCCACAGGTTTTGAAACACAGCCTATGGCTAAGCATCAGAGAAAATAGATGCCTCTTCTGTCTCTGAAGTGCCATTTTGGAGCAGTCTGTACTAATACTCTTTGGCTGCAGGGAAGACATATTCCCCAGCTCAGGGCTGACACAGGTATTCAGCAGCTCCTGGACCACCAGACTCCTGCCCCTGTGCAGACAAGAGGTGTGAAGAAGTGCGGAGGACTCGCAAGCAGCGGATGCTGCTTTCCAGTGTAGCTGTTGGCTTCCGTGTTCCCGCAGCCATCACTCCAGATAGATAAGCAGGGCAGGACACTACTGTGCTGGTATGTCTTAGATGGCTGAAATGAAATTGAAGCTGCATCAGAAAATTTAGATGGGTTCCTTCAGCTGTTTTTCTCCATTTGCCTCGCTGGAAATGGTAGAGCAATGCAAGAAGTTGTTTTTCGTCCTATTAGATGTAGCGGAGGTGTGGATTCCCAGGCAGGTCCCAGGTAGCTGCAAAGATACAGATTTACTTGTCCTATTAGGCTGTATATCCCTGTGTGCATATGCAGTGCTGCTGGCCAAACTTTGATTAAAACCACTTCATCCCTCGCTCTCTTCAGTCTACAAAGCATATTTTGATTAGGAAGGACTTATGACCGTCCTGCGCTCTGTCAGATGCACCTTCCTGGTCCCCAGGAAGGAAAGCATTCACAGCTCAGTCCCCGCTCGGGGAATGATCGGTGGGTGTATCTGATGCTGCATGCGGAGCCAGGGCAGACACTTGCGGTACGAGGCAGTCCCGAAGCCTTGCGATATGGCCTTGCCAGAAGCGAACCCCTTCCTTCAGCAGCTGCTGTAACTGGCTGTGGTGATGATAGCTGGCTGCTCCAGAGACGGCTTATCCCATCACAGGCTCCGTCCTGCAAGACACGGCGGCACGTGTGGTGGCCATCTCTGCACTCGGTTGGTTCTCTGTCCTTTGAAATGTTGAAGCTTCCTTATTGCTCCCTCCTCCTTGCCCTCTCTCTCTCCTTCATTCCCCAGTTTCACCACTCTGTAAAATGCAAGCTTTGCATTTTTAGGGAACTGAAGAAATGGTCCATCTCCCAGGTTCCTTGGGTGGCACTGTGAGAAGACTGTGGGTGCAGGTGTTTATGCTTAGGAGTCACAGAACTCCTGCATGCTTGCAGTAGGTCCATGTTCACAATGGTATTTTATAAACCCCGGCCCGTGAGACCATTCTTCCCTGCTAGCACTTAAGATGGTGTCTACGAGTGTTGGCAGACACGGCACCGACTCTGCTGCAGGCTGCCCCAAAGCGGTGATTGTATTTGCCTGCTTCCTAGCAACTTTGTGTGCTGGTTCAATTACAAAGGACTTGGAAAAACGCGCTCCATCTGGTTTTCCAGCCCCAGATGCGACCACCCCAAAGAGTGATCTAATTCTTCTGTATTTAGACTTGAAAACTTCTCACCAGTTGGTGGTGCGGGAAATCAAATAAGAGTCCTTAGGAGCAATAAGATCCACATGCTGGCCTAATTGCACATGGAGCTAGACTGCTGCTCCTACTCCAGTGTATTTGCAATGCTGCTGTCAAAGGCGTATTGTTAGGCTAGGGGAAGACCCACAAATTTTAATTTGAGTAATAATTTAATGTGGTCCAATAATTAGCTATTCAGGATAGGGGCCCCTTGGCGTCTGGTGTGGTGTGGTGTGCTGTGTGGTGTGAGGGGAAGGCAGGCAGACAGGGCGCACGGGCAGCCTCTGTCTGTAGACCAAGGTTTGTATCTTGACCTGCGTTTCAGTACAGTTGTCTTAGTCTAGATTAGATCGTCTGGGAGTGTTGTTCTTGTTTTAATGTGTCTTTTTGAATTAGGACCAAAAAAGCGCTGCCGCTTTCCACCTCTGCGGGCTGAGTCGGGAGGGCAGGGTGCGTTGTGCGGAGCGAGGGGCAGAGCCCAAGCCGCAGAGTTACTGAGGAAAATGTCACACAACCTCGACGGAAAGCTGGAGTGTAAAATTTCCTCCCTCCCTCGCTCTGCGGAAGGCACTGTCCTGTAATTTCTTGGTTGTGAACTTTTTGTCAACAGAGGGCTTGGGATCGGAGCCTTATCATTTTAGGGCTTGTCCTTAGGCGCTGGTGGCTCGTCCTACCTGGCCCACACTGCACTTTCCTACATGTACAGAGCCAGCTGGGGAGCCTGTCAGGGAAAGTTTGAAACAGCTTTCCTCGCGCTTAAAACTTCAGACTGAGTTTTCACAAGGGGGTTACCAGCCTTAAACATGCCCTCTGTTGATTCATGCAAGCCCTGAGCCGCGCTGGTGGTTGTTTTCTGTCGGGGTTTCCTGTGGGAGCCCCCGCGCCGCTCAGAGGAAGCGCGGCCAGGCCAGGCCCACCGCCATCAGCCTCCTCGGTGGCCCGGCGGCGGCAGGGAGCAGCGCCAGCCCGCTGTGGAGGGCAGCCCCGCCGCCGGGCAGCTGTGGAGGTGAGCCTGGCTATCCACACTCACTCACACACACAAAAAATAGTAAAAAGGCACAACCCCTTGGGACCCATGTTTTGTCAACAAATCAAGCAGGCGCTATTTTAAGCGGCTATGTACCTAATGCTTCCTGTTTTTCAGAAGAAACTTCTTGTTTTTTCACTTTTATGTTGACGGATTTATTTTAACGGCTTGTTCCTGAGGCAGTGCGAAGGATTTTCCCCCCCCCAGCCCCCCCCTCCCTTGGCGAGTGGGGAGCGGTGGCCCACCCGGGGCTGCCGGGGGGCCGCAAGGCTGCCCTCGCCCTGTCCCAGGGGTCGCCCGGGGCGTTCCTGGGTGCACCGAGGGGCCTGGGCAGTGGGCAGCTGGCGGGACGGCCGCCGCGGGGCTCTCGTCGTTTTGTGAGCGCTGCTAAGTTAAGCCATGTGTGGTTCTCTTTCGAGGAGCGGTGGCCTAACCAATAAGGACAAAGTAAATAGCATTCATTTCCTGCTGACCTTTTAACACGAACAGATGTTTTCTCTTACAAGTACCGTAGGCCACTTCAGTCCCTGACCTCATCAAGTGGGCTGCTGCCGTTTTCATACTCAGTAGTCTATAAAACTGCTTTTTTAACCTGTTTTGCTGAGACCTACCTGCAGGAATGGGTCTCCTGCCTTGGTCAGGACCCATGTGCCTTTAAAGTTTCTGACTTTTCTGGATGAACCAACCACTTCCTCCTCATTTTTGTCCTCTGCGGAGGATGGCAGATGTTTCCTCTGATGGGTTCTATCAGGCAGCCCAGGGGAAATGAGTTTCCCTTTATAATATTTTCCCTAGCCATCCTCACACAGGTTGGATTTGCAACCCCATGGCTGGAGCAGTAAGTCCATCACCATTATCCCTGTTTGTGGTGGTTGAGCAGAATGGAAGGGGTCTTGGAGTCACCTCCAGGCTCAAAAAGTAAAAGGTTGGCTGTGCCGGAGCTGAGGTTTTCATCAGTGTAGTTTCCCTTCAGTGCTTTCTGCACTGCTGGAGCCATCTTGGCACCTGCTGGTGCCTCCTCCTCTGCTGCCCTGTAGGTCATGGTCCTGCTCAGGGGAGTGAAAGTGATCTCAGCTCCATCCCAGGCTGCTCTGCTTGGAGATCACCTGGGTGTTGCTTTTTTGCTGTGTGGTCTTCCCTACCTCATCTCTAAATCTGCTGCTGCAGATGATGCTGGGTGGGAATCTGTGCAGGAATTGAAGGAGTTTGGGAAGCAAATGTGTTGGGAAGGAGCAGTAAAGCTTTCTCATTCCGGCTGCCTTTTTATTTGCTTTCGGTCAAGGGTCATGCAAGTCTGAGCATGACTTGTGTGCCCAAAAATATCAGAGATGCCTAGTTCATCCTGGAGATGGCTACAGGAAGTTTCTGTGCTGGTTCTCCTGGCCGGAGCCTGCTTTCCTCGGCCAGTCCATCGTGGAGATCAAGGGAGCAAGCTCTGCAGTGAGGTAATGGAGGAGACAAACATGGAGGCAGGCGAGTGTGCATGCCGTGAATTCATTCGAGACCTTTGACTGTGGGTGAAGAGCTTTTTTCCAAAGTTGGCATTGCAGTAGTGTCTCATCTGATGTCATCAGGCAGGGCGAGGTGTTGCCATGTCTGGGATGAAAAACGCACACCTGTGGTGCTTAAAGGACAGTTTATTTGCTGTGCTGTGTAGTGCGCAGCTTGTGTTCCTGGGTTAGCAACGTTCAGTTCGGAGAGCAAATCATTTGGTCTTCTTTTGGTTTCAGGTGGAGGACATTGGGGATATGAATAGATACCAGTATGATTTTCAGTTATTGGGTTACACCATCTGGAAAGGGATGTATGTTAATTTAAAGTTCATGGAATAACCTTTATAAACTAATTTTTTTAATACCATGCTGAACGTAGGTTGATAGAGATTCCCAGGTTTCACTTGTTGAGTTTTTGGCCTTTCCCTAAAGAGATATTTTGTTTTGTATTTGTTCTTTTAGCACTCTCCATATGTATTTAGTGGAGGGTGTTCAGAAGTTTTACTCCATGAGTTGTGATTTCTATCCAAGAGCAGTGAGTCTGTGCAGGACAAATAGCTCTTTCTGTGGGTCAGGTTACCCTCCTTTTCCTGTTCGATTAAAAAGAGAAGTATGCACAATCTTTAAAATTCCTGAGTATTACCCAAACATTACCATTTTTATGGTCTGAAGTTTAGAGAAAATGAGTCAGAAGCATTTTTAATAAAGGATTGCTCAAAACAGAGTGGAGCGTGATTCACATTAACAAATCAAGACACAAGAGAGGCCACAAAGAAGCCTTTAACCTGATACTCACTCTTCCCCATGAGTATATTGCAAAGCGGATGGCTGAGATTTCCCCTCTGCCCATGGCGCCTGGCAGCGGGGGGAGCAGCATGCAGGGAAGGAGCAGCAATGGATGTTGCTGAGCGGTCACAACACTGCTTCTGCGGCAACTGGGTTGAGTGGGAGCGGTGCACGGTGCGACCGGCCCCTGCTCCGGTGGTGCCTGTCCTCTGTCAGCCCCTGTTCAGTCCGTCTTGCAACTTACCTGCTAACGTCTTCCTGGGCAGGTTGGTTGTACAAAGTGTTTACATCCCAAACATCCCTGCCTGAGGAGTAGGAATTCTGCCTGTCTTGTCTATAATTTTTTTATTGGTCAGTGTACTTAGAGGCAATGACTAATTATCATAGGTAACCGTGAAGATCAAACCTTTGAGCTTGAAGTGGAAGAAAGCCTGCAGTTTGGCACCTTTGGCAAATGCGCCTGGCTTTTCCTCAGCGGCACTCGGACCTAAGCGTGTGTCCAGCACCGCACTGGCCTGTTCTGAATGTTAAGGTCAACATGGCAAGAGAGATGCCGCATCTACAGCAGTGTGCTGCTTGTAGGGGCTTTGAGCAAGGAGCCAGCTTCTTTGGCTCTACCTGAAAGCAAGGAGCGTTCACAAAGCACCCTTGTAATACAACCTTTGTGAGAAGAATTGTTTAACAAATAGCCAGATAATCTAGGTTGCCTTTTCCACGGTGTTTTAGTTTGCCCTGTGCTGGCAGGCAGCCTTTCCCAGGTTTAACCTTGCACAAAAGATTTTATCTTGTGAGTCTGCGGAGATGGCTGCTGGTTGGGGAAAACATCACTGACTTACCAAGTGGATTACTGGGCAAAATCGATTTTACTTGGTACATTCATATGCTGAAAAGCAACATAATAGTGTCTGCTTTGCTTCCACACCAGTGAGGGTGAAGTGCCCCAGCGTGTATTGGAGACCCCATACCAATCTGAGAGGTGATATGCGTGTTTTGGACCATATTTATCACCAGCGTAATTCTGATGGCATCGTTTTGACTGACTGAACGAGACCTGCGGAAGTGCCTTAGGTATACGTACTGATGTATGTTTTGTGGCTGTCTTTACTTAAGTATTAAACATTGCCTGTGAGCAATGAGAGCGGAGACCTTCCCCATGCTCCTTGCGGCTTCTTTGGTTGATATATGGTGTTTTCCCTCCTTTTTGTCAAAGTGTCCTCTGTTCCAGAGATAATACAATTGCTATGCAGTGCCGTGCAAATACTCTTCTGTATTTGTATCTCTTTTCTATTTAATTATACTGTATAAATGTCCTCGGTAAATTTGATAAGTTGGATGAAGGATATTGATTTTTGAGTCTCTCTTGTGCAGGGCTCCTTGTAGTAGCGGCAGCCATTCACCAGGCCTATTTCCCGAGGAGGTTTTGAAGGTTCAGCATTTAAGTAGCTACAGGATAACAAAGGAATTTCTTTCTCTGTGCTCCCGGTTGAGCTGTTGATTGCAGGTTTTAAGGCCATAGAGAAAACATTAGTGTTGGGCAGGTTTTTTTTAAAGCCTTAGGCGCATGTCACCTGCAAAAGCAGTGGGATGGGAACTCAAGAGTACAGAATAGACCCGTTAACCTTCATTCTTGCAAATAAAGCCTGCTACCAGCTTTGGGAAGAAATGAGAGAGGGATGCTCCTGGGGTCGGATGAGGTCCTGGGGCAGCAATGGGGGGACCCTGGGCTTGCATCTGGACAGTCCTCGTACCTCACCCTTCCATCACCCCATGGCTGGTGGTGGGGCAGGAGGAGTGGGAGACAGACCAGTGGGCGTGCGTGGAGGCAGAAGGGAGGAGAGAGAATTTGCAGGGTTAAAACAGGAGGACCAGCGGCCTATTTTTAACTGCAGTTTTGAATGTGAAGTGTCACCAATGTTAAAAAAAGCTGCCGGTAAATGGTGGGGAAGATGCATGCAATAGTGGAAAGCCAGCTGCAGCTCTTTGAACTGTTCGCTGGTGTTTGTGAAGAGGCTGTGAACACTTGGTTAGTGTTAATGTTTTAATTTTCCTTTTCTCAGCCTGAGGTCTCCCTAAACAAGCGACTTTCTTTAAACTGTGCTTAGCTGTCAGCCTCTCAAGATTATTTTTGTTCTTCAAGAGGAAAAGAAGGGAGAAATGTAGATATTTGTGCACTTTCCTATTACACTCGCTTTCTTCACATTCTCTTGGAACATAAAATGTTTTCCTTTCCTTTTTTAATGCTGAAAATTGGACGGTGATTTTTCTGGCTAATTTCCATGTATTTCTCATACAAGATTTTAGCCTTGATCTATAATGCAGGCCTGTGGCTGTTCTTGCTAAAAGTTTGGTCCCGCTGGGGCTTTCATTATAAATCCTTATTTTCAGTAGCAAATTGCTTTCTGCAAATGTCACCTCTCGGAGCCGGCTGGTTTGGGTGGGTAGGGGGGCAGCATCCCCACACCATCGGGCCCCGCACCCCTTGGCTGTGCACCCACAGCTCCCCAGGATTTGGGAACCTGGGGATTTAGTGTGCTTGCCTGCTCGCAGCATTAAGGCAGGAGGCTGGAGCCATTGCAGTCTATCATGTCAATGATCCGTCGGATAATGCATCCCCAAGTAGTGGCTGTTTCTGTCTATTGTGTCAGCGATCTGTGCATTAAAGGGACCCGAGTAGGTGTTGCTACAATAAACCGTAACAGCTCTATAGGAGCCGTCACAGTTCATTGCATCAATAATCTGTGTATTAAGGCATCCCGAGCAGGCCTTGGCACACAATGGACTGTTATGGCTCCAGATGAGCCTGTGTAAATTTAGGTCAATAACCTGAGTGGTGTTAAATCCCAAAATAACCTTGCTACAGCAAGCTGGCATGGCTTCTAAGAAAGATGTGTAGATTATGCAAACGTGTGTTTGTTGCAGAGGATACTCTTGACTTACCACTAAAGGTTAGTGGCAGGAGAATTATTTCATCTTATTTATTACTGTTATCTAACCTCGCTCCACTCACTTGGCTCCCTCCTTCCCTCTCCTTTCACTCCTCTGGAAATTAAACTGTGTGAGCAATGCTGGAAGAGCAGTGAAGGCGAGATGTGGAGGGAGAGACGGGGATGGAGGGATGGGAGGAGTGGGGAGGAGGCAGCGTTTTGCAGTTGAGCTGCCCCAAAGCTACCCTGCATCCTGACGAACTCTTTCCCACGGGACTTCATGGAAAAACTGTCACACATTTCCATCCTGACTGTGCTTGTGCCTGACCCTGTGGAGCTCAGTATTGTCTGGAGCATGGGTTTTGCATGAGGGGAGCCCAAAGAGCAGGAGGGTCCCCCGGGGCTCGCCAGACCCTTGCTTACTCCAAAAGACATCCTCCATCCTCATCCCTGACCTGTTTTTTGATCCAAGCCCTCTTGATCCTTGATGCCCCAACATCTGGCTGGGCTCCTCTCCTCTCCACCGTGCTTAGCATCCTTCTCCTTCCTTCATTTCTCATCTCCCTTAGACAAGGCCCTTTTGTAGGTAGGTTGTGGGGAGAGGAGTGCCTTCAGCACAGGACGGCAAGACCCGTTTGCATTGTGGGTGTACGCTTGAATGGAGACGTAGCCTTGAACTCTTGAACTCTTTTTTTTTTTTTTTTTTTTTTTTTTAGAGTAAAGCTGCTGTGTGCTGACAAACAGGACTCACTCCGATGGAAAGAGACTGTATTGTAGGAGCAGATCTTAGACCACAAGAAATGGGGTTTTCCACATTTCATTCTGAGACTTTCCATTTGAGATTTCGCCAGCAGTTGGGCAGCAAAAGATGAATTAGCTGAGCTGTTAAAGGTATTACATGTGTTTCCCCCTTCAGAGACTTGTTAGAACATATTTTCTTCAGTGATAGTAATAAGTGTTACAAACAAAACCCAGTTTTCCCCTTTGAATATTCCTTTACACAGAGCATCATCTACATAAAAAAAAAAAAAAGTATGTTACACAACAAGAATAGCTTCAGGCTATTTTATTTTATGTTGCTAAATAAGTCAATGCAGATGAGGACTTTTTATGTAAGAGTGGCTTGTAAATATAAGCACTGAGATAAGGGCAAACTAATTCCAAAGATTTTCTGGAGACAGAAGAGTGTCACCTCTCCTTTTCACTATTCCTGGCCCAGGCAGAACTCCCAGGAGAGGCTCTAGGAGATTTGATAAAAAAAAAAGCTTGAGATATCTGTGATATAATGAGAAACACAAGGAGTTTGTTCCCTAGGGGGAAGTTCAGTGTGCTAGTGAGGGGCTGAGTCTCCTGGTCTGCTGGGCCATGGTGCAGGTGGGGCATGAGGGGCTTCACCTGCGCTCTTCAGGTGAGATGGGTCCATCCTGAGTGAATGGCAGTCAGTGCTTATGGTTCCTCCTCTGGCCCTCACCTGGGGCATGAAGGTGTGGGCTGGTGTGCACCACTGTGATCTTTCCTGGGATATGGGCATGTGTCCCCTAAGGAGCTGGGCTGAGGCCACCAAGGTACCATCCACAGTACACATCCGTGCTATTGCCCTGCAGTAGCGTTTGGTTGCTGTGCGACAGGACCCAAAGTGAATGTCCCGTGCTGCTGCTCATTGCTGGAGCCATTTGGGTAAGATGTAATTGTCTGATCCTGATCATGGAAGAATTAAGAAATTAAGAGTCAGAGGTAGTATTCAGACTTGGAGACACTTCAGTCCTACATCCTGTAAACCTGTAGGTGGGCTGTGGTGGCTGGCATGAGGGTGCTGTCATGTTCCTGTCACGTCAGCCCACTGATGCAGCTGCTGGTTACGCAGCATACGAGGTGGGCACCGCTGTGGGACTGAGGTGCCTTCACAGACGGGCTGCGAGGGGGAGATGCCATAGGGGAAGGAAGAACTGTACTCCCCGAGTATCCCATGTGTTTGCTTGTAAGGGTGCACTCATCTAGTTGCTTCTTCATTATTTCATTTTTTTAGGAGTGATACAGAGCCAAGGACTTGAAAGAGTTGCAAAGACAAGTGGTCTTGGTTTTAGTGTTGGTCCTTTAGCTTGGGCACCCGAAGGAAAGCATTGATATCCAGGGTCTTTTTGGTAGTCTTTGTGTTGCTGCACTTGCTGTTTTGAACTTTCGGTTAAGGAGGAATTCAGGAGTAACTTGTGAGTATTGTGGAAGTATATACTACGTACAGATGTTTAATGCAACCCCGCATAGGCGGGAGTGGCGGGTGCCGCAGTGGTGAGCGGTGGCCAGCCCTGTGCTTTCGGCCAGAGACCGGCGAGGGAAGTGGGCTTGGTGGGCCAGCGGTACAGAGCTGTGGGGGCGGGAGGAACGCGAGGCTTTACGGGGGGCACAGGGTGCATGTGTGGCAGGAAGGGGGTATGGAGGTTGGGAGGATGTGGCTCTTGGCCACATGAAGATGTTGGTATGCAGCTCTTACTCAGGAAGTTTGGCCACCCTGATTATAAACATACGTATATTTGGAGATGTACAGCAAGATATCTGTCTCTTTCCTTATTTGATTTGTATTTAGATGGAGGGAGGAAAACCACCAAAGCAGGGAAGTGGGTGGCTTTGCGTGGTTTCGTAGCCAGCAGAAGCTGTAAACGGTTTAAAGTTCACTTTTAGCATTATAGTAGTAACTAGAAGGAGACGTCTGAAGGTAAGTGGTAATGTCCTACCTCTTGGCAGTGAGGAAGCTGGATTTGCCTTTGTTCAGAAGCTCCTGAGGTGGATGAGCTCTCCCCTCTAGCTCCAGAGATGGGTAGTAGTGCCATGGTACAATTTAAAGAATATTCTTGGTTAATCGTTTTCAAACCTTAAAATACAAACTGCTGTTTGTGAGAGTAAAAAGGTTTGCTGTGTCAGAGTTAGCAGCGGGGAAGAAGTGCACAGAAATAAACCAAACCTTGGAAGCAACAATAGCTGCACACCAAAAGTGTTTATTTAACCAGGACTTTTCATAGCTGTTTCATCTTATTTTCCTTTTGTCCTTGCTCTTGCTTGCTCATCTATATACAGCATATGGAAAGGATGAAAAGTGGCAATTACTAAATGAGAGTAGACAAGAAACTGTTCTCCAGCAGCTGAGATGGGGGTTAGAGATGCTGTTGACAAGCCGTTCACTCTGCAGTATAAAATGCCCTCTAATGGCCACGTAACTGCATAACTCATCTGACAAACCAGCAAACAGTCATTTTTCTTGGGACTTCTAATTTGGCTACGCTGATTTTGGTACAGGAGCAACTAGTGGCTTGAGTAGAAGAGAGCTTTTGTTTATGCAGGTGCACAAACATTGAAAGTTCACCTTGCTCCAGCATTAATGTTTGCAATTAGTAAAAATAAATTACAAGTAATTTAAGGAACTCTGGTAAAACATAGAATGAGATTGTATTTTTCAGTATGGCAGGGACCTTTGGAGACTATATGATTATTTATTTACCGTTTCCTCTTGTTTTATTTGAAAGGTTAAGGGTAGTTTCCCAGCCAGTTATGAGCTATGGCAGTATCAGTGTGTGTGTTATCAGCATCAGATACTTAGAAAAACAAGATAAGAGAGGCTGAAGGAGGCCCATGATTAATTAGCAGATGGATTAGGCACTCTTGAAGCTAAGTGGATAATTTGGGTTCAGCTCCTGGATATTGTTTTGCCCACCACCAGGCCCCTGAAGGCTGTCGGTGCAGGGTAAGCAGAGCATCAACCTGCTTCACTTTTGATGCCGGAAAGAGAGATGACAGTTATTTTCTTTAAAGCAATTTTCTTGCTGTCTGTTTGCGTTGCTTGTTTGTATTTTAGCTTTAGGAATGAATGGAGTGCCAGTTCTGGTATTTCCTAGTTTTACTTGAAAACTCACAGAGGGCTCTTATTACCTGACAAGGGAGCATGCCTGACTCTTCTCTTCTTGAAGTCAAGAACTAGTCACTAATGTTGAAAAATAAAATTGGGGGGGGGGGTAAAGTTGAAAAATAAAATAGGTATCTCGTTCCTCTCTCTTTTGTACCATGACTATTGTGGCAACTTGCATATTGACGTTCCAGTAGGTCTTTGTAACATCTTTCTGGCTACCAAGAATCCAATCTGTAGTGCAGTTTACCTGAAATACAATTCTTAAAGAAATTTTAAAAAATTCCAGTTTCAAACAAAAGCCTCATGCTTTATGCATCAGTATGATGGAAAGGAAGGAAAATGCTACAAACCCATATGTCTTTTTCCTTTGAAGGGCATATATATGTATAATTGTGATTCTTTTACTGAGTCAACAAGCAGCTTTGATGGAACAGAATTGATGAGGGATACTCGCCGTGACTTTCAAGGGCTGAAAGGAATGCAAGATCCAGCCCTCAATGTCGTCTTTGAAGCCTTATTATTTTAGCACAGTCTGTATCTTGTTGCATAATGTTTTAAGATGTGGTCTGCATCATTATGTAGCGCATTTAATTTAGCAACAGATGTGCAGGCTCATATGCCGTTATGGTACATTTTGTTCACTCATATAATAGCAAGTTCCTCAAAATTGTTACCAGTTCTTCAGCGCAAGACTCCTACAGCATGTTGTTATTCTTTTCTGCATGGTGAAGAGCAGAAGAGCTCTTTATTTGCCATCAGCAGGTGCTAACGTGGGAGTGCCAGCTCTCTGTGAAGCAGGTTTAACCTGCTGCGTTACTGCTTTCTCTGCAGGGCTGCAGCACCCAGCGAGTGCACTTTCCCCAGCAGGTGGGGGACAGCGCAAGGTAGGCAGTGGAGGGGCAAGACTTCAGTTATTAGGTTTCTGGGCAGAAAAAAAGGGAGGCACCTAGACAAATAATGCTTATTGACACCCACGGTGTCATCTAGTCATTGCCACAGAGAGGCTTAATGCAAAACATCGCTGAACACTCTGTGGCAGAAAATTCATACTGGTAACTAGTAAAAGTTATTAACAGTGGTTTTGTAGTGAGGGTCCATGGGGGGGGATGCACGCTGCTGGGAGCCTGGCACTAAGGTAGTTCTCCCTGAAATTGGAAAAAAGCCTTTTTGTTTCTCCTGGCATCCTATTTCCCATGCAATGGCTGAGAGCATTTAAGGTAGTGGGAGAAGTCTGAACCCTGGCCATAGAGAAATAGTGTGATTCCTCTTCCCAAGTGTGAGGGTTTACATACCTCAGGCATTTAAAAGAAAATAAATTAACTTAGATTTTCATTAGCCATAATAAATAATATGTTTGTTCTCACTACTCATATAAATGTTTAATCCAGTTTTGGTTCCTGCTGGTCTGTTGGGCTTAATGGTGTCTTGACATGGTGAGTTCCTGTCGTGGTTTAACCCCGGCTGGTAACCAAGTACCACGCAGCCGCTTGCTCAGTGCCCCCTCACCCAGAGGGATGGGGAGGAGAGTTGGAAAGGAATGTAAAACTCAAGGGTTGAGATAAGAAGAATGTAATAATTGAAACAGAATAAAAATGAAAGAACAATAATAACAATGATGACAATAACAGTTATAATGAAAAGGGGGAGGGAAAGAATAAAATCCAGAGGGAAAGGAAGAAAGACAGACGTGGTGCAAAATGCAACTGCTCACTACCCCTCGACCGATGCCCAGCCAGTGCCCGAGCAACGGTCTGCCCGCCCCGGCCAGCCCCCCAGGCAGACACTGCACGCGTGACGCCCCGTGGTATGGAACACCGCTTTGACCAGTTGGGATCAGCTGCCCTGGCTGTGTTCCCTCCCAATTCCTTGTGCCCCTCCAGCCTTTTTGCTAGCAAGGCCTGAGAAACTCGGAAGTCCTTGACTTGGTATAAACAGTACCTAGCAGCAACTAAAACGATCAGTTCGTCATCCACATTGTTCTCACATCAAAGCCAAAGCACAGCACTGTCCTAGCTCCTGAGAAGATAATTAACTCCATCCCAGCTGAAACCAGGACAGTTCCGCATGTTGTTTTATTGTGCTTTAAAAGAAAACATCCAAAAAAAGGATCTCCGAAAGGATCGTGTTGCCTGTCCCTTCCCTTCTATGTGCTTCCCTCCTCCCCTGCAGTCATGCCAGGGCTTTAAAGAGAGGAAAAGGTGATGGGGCCTGATCAGGGGCATCACGCTTAAGGATGTGCTGCTGGCATAGGGAGGAAGGATGACACAGTGTTCTCAAAGTGTTCCTCCTGCATTGTACTGTCTCCTTTGTCCGCTTCCCTCCCCTGTCATTATCTCTGTGTGTCTCCTTCTTTCTTCTCTCCGCGTTGCCTTTCTTATGCTGAACTCTGCTTCCCAGCCCCTCCTGTCCTCCCCACGGCAGCTGCCGATGTCTGAAATCATCAGCTGTGGAAATGGCCAGCTAGTTCAGCACAGTTACCACCTGGTGATGCTAATGCAGGGCTTACACATTTCACAGCTCTGAGGGCTGTTCTTGCGTTCAAATCTCAAATCAAGTCCAATCGAACTTTGGAAAACTGGATCTTAATGCAAAGGAGGCTGCAGGGAGAGCTGTCCTTGGCATTGACAGACACTAACTTCATGATTATGGACCACTTGGGCATCCTGGTCTACTTCCAGCTGGGAGGACTGATGTCCTGCAGTAATCACATGTACAAAACCTTCTCTGGGAACCTTCCCTTTCCCAAGAGCCTAGGAAATGTCCAGTGGTATCATCAAAGCATTTGGACTGAATTTTCCCTTACTTAAGTAAGGAGTTGTACATGTGGAAACCTAATTTAGATGTGAGGAAGGACAGAAATTTTCCTTTGCTTGTTGGGAAATGGGAGCTTTTGCAGTTTGTGGAGCTAGGAGTTTTCTGTAGTAGAGAATCTCCATTTTGTTGTTGCTGTATTTCATAGAGGGTAGAAAATGTAGTCAGAAATTGTGAGCAATGGGTTTCTGACTCCTCTAAGAGTCCCGGAGTGCGTGCATGCTCTTTTTGATCGTTTAGAAAGATGCTTGTATTTGAAGTTAAAGAGGAGTCCCACTTAACCCACGACCATGTATTCATTGGCAGGAGTGGTGCATTCGTACCACTTGTTCACACACCTCGAAAGGCACCAATTGCAGTTTTATCACCTCCTGGCCGACGAGCTGCGCCCTGGGCAGGACTCACAGGTGCGGTTTCACAATGCTTACCAGAGCCTGCGGTGCTGCAGTGGGGCTGTGCCCTCGCATCGGCTTTGGCTCATCGCAAAACGGGGTGTAGGGAACACCATTCTTCTTTCCCAGAGCTGTGCACAGGGAGGGAATGCGTGAGACATGCTTTTCTCCGGAGTGTGCTTAATCACCTGCTGGGTGCTGCCCTGGTTTGATGGCAATGCCTGTGATGGATTCTCTAAAATAGATGTTGCCCATGTTTGTGCTCCTGTGCTACCTATGTACACCATAAAAAGATGCTGAAACGGTGCTAGTTGAGAGAGAGCTTAGAAGACAATACATTCTTCATAAAGCCACCTTTCTCTTATTTTTGTCTAACAGGGCATTTTATTTTGCCAAATCACCTTTTCTTTCTCTCCGTTTTCCATCAAAAGCAGGAAAAATAAGCTCTAAAAGAGCTTTCTCTGCTCTCATTTTCTGGCTCATGGATTGTGGTATTTAACAGGCAGTATTAAGAAGCTATTTAAATGTGTCACATCAGGATTGTTTTTTTCCTAAAATTTTGTATTTAAATATGTCCCTTCTTTAAATAAATAAATAACTGCTGGGCTATCATTGTGTCCGAGGGTTTTCAAGAAAATTTACATTTTGAAAGACACTGTTGGAGGCTAACATGGCCATGCAATTACTGTATGTAAATCACTTCACTTGTTTCCTAATCTTGCTGAAGATGAAGTACAATTTTTGTGCATGCGCCTCTCTCTCCCAAATTTCCTTATACAATGAGGTTTTCTTGTATTTTAATTGCTGACCATGATTTTTGTTCTGCCTAGCCTGATTATATTTATTTTATTGCAGGGGAAACTTAGCCTTGCAATTGTTTTGAGATTGGGTTGGGTGTAGAAATCATTGAGGGTAGATTGAAGTTGGGTGTGCAACCAGTTGCGTCCTCCATCCCACAAATGGAAGAACTGCTTTCTTAATTACAGCATCATATGAAGGCTAGGGACTATCTGCTTGTTTCTGTGCCCTGCACATCTGCTTTTCTCCATTTTATCCATCCCTGCCAAATCCTGCTCAGCAGCTCCTGCCACATTTTTAATAAGTCTTCTGAGTTGGGCTTTTATTGCTGGTTGATATCGTGGACACCTGTCAGACAAAGATGGAATAGTTAAACATCATTAGGAAGGAGTTCATTCATGGGCATTACATTAAGCTGTGCGGGATTCTGATAATATGAGCAGTAATTTCTCAGATTGTTATTAGTTTCTTTTGTAGAAAGTTTTTCTCCAGGGAGTAATGCAGGGAATTGAGATGGCAGGAGAAAAAAACTTTAATGGAAACGTTTGTCCCCCAGAAAATGCACTCTGTCAAAATTAAATACAGTTTGCATATTGATTTTGTTTGGGAAAGAAAGGGGAAAAGAGTTGCAGCCTCAACATAATGAATCATTTCAGCATTTTCAGAACAAAATGCTAACTTTTTCTCCCCTGACATGACTTTTTAATAACCTGGTATTTCTCCCTGAAATTGGAGTGGGATGTAATAGACGTAAAAATTCATGTGTATGCTTTTAAATGTTGATCATGGAAATGCTTTTAGCTACCGTGGCTTTAGCTACACTAACAGTTTAGGTTTTGTTGTAAGAAATATTTTGACTGTAGCAAGTGTCTGCCTCTGGAATGGAAGTTTTCTGCTTCTTTTAGAATGGTGCATTAATTATTAATGTGAGTGGGAATCGTGCTCTTTAGCATCCCTATGTTTAAAAAAAATCAATTAATTATTGCTATAAATCTCAGAGATTATGCTGCAGTTGCGCTGCTGGGAAATTGGCCATTAACTACCAGGAAATCGCCTATCTTCCCTTAGTCAGAATTCAGTTGTACCAACACAACCCTTTTCCTTTTATAAATTAACTCTCAATGTGATGCATAATTGATAACCATTTATAATAATAACAATAATCTCCATGAAATTGTCATCTCAGTACGCAGCGGCTTTGTTAGAGCCTTTACCCCTCGCAAGCTCAGCCTAGGCTATTGCATTTGTTAACTGTGTTTTCTGGGAAGGTATTGCTTCACTGGCGTGTTTTTAGGAGAGCTGTACGCTGTTGCAGAGGAATAAAATGTGAGGTAGAAACACCTGACTGGACTATGTGAATATGAAGAACCTGACGTGTTTTGAGAGGATGGGTTAATTGTTGCTATCACGGCTCTACAGAAGGGGAGGCAGAAGGTTACAGACATTGCCCAAGGTCAACTTTTGGACATCAGCCTGGATTTTCCTGGTTCGTGGTGTCTTCTTCTCATCTGTCCTATAGTACATGAACCTGGTGGTTTTTTACTTTGTTGTAAACATTTTGTTTGCAAATAATGCAGTTTGAATAAGTGGTATCAAGTTTATGGTTGTTGCTGGCTTTTCAGACTTTATTTTGTTAACCCTTTCTTGTACTTTGTAGGCAGGGTGGTTGAGACTTCGTGGCACGATACAGATGGCCACTTAGGAGAGGATTTCTTGCTGTGCTTGAGCTTGTGCCTGTCTTCTTCCTCTTCTCTCTTTGCAAGGCCTCCAAAAATGTGGTGGTGTTTTGCTTTGTTTCCAGAAATCATAGCTTTGCACTAATTCTGCTCTTTTGGTGCCTTTAAGTGGGCTTAAAAGGGTAGTGGATGGCTGGTGGGGGCAGGAGCCTCTCGAGCAGGATCCATCCCTGGAAGGTTTGTAGCTCTTAGCGTGGTCATCTGTCTTCACCTTAAAATAGAAACGGGGATATTGATTCACTGGTCGTATAGCATAACTCGGTAAAAAATCAGTGCATGTAGCGCTGAATTGTTTGAATTCAGTTGTCAGCATGACGTCTTTTCTTGTATGTCACGATTCATGAATGCTGCTGTGGAATCTGCTTTGAAAAACTCGTACCTGGATTTTCCAGCAAAGCTGTTGGGTAAAAGTGCCACAGTGGCACATTCAGGAGCTGCAGGAGCGTCCGGGGGTTAAACACACCTTTGGCGCTCTGGCAGAAGGAAAGCATCACACCTGAGAGGATCCGTTTAGGGTCTTCCTCCGTGTCACCAACATGTAGACAGCCTGCAGCTGTTATGTCTCTTTGTAGAGCATTTCTTGTAAGTTAGCCACACATATCACTCTATGGATTGCTTTATTTCATTAGCATTTAGAAGCGTGTATGCTAGAAAGAACAGAGCCCTGGCACCCAAAGTTTAATGTGAGTCCTTCAAGTCTGAAGGTAAGGACAGGCTACAGTGACAGCTGGAATATGGATCAAGGTCTAGTTGCAAATTCAAGGTCCATTGATGACTTTTACAGGGCAAGGCTTAACCAAGACATGACAGGGGGTTTGTGTGTGTGTGTGTATGTGTGTGAAAGTACTGGAAGAGCAAAAGCTCCTTCTGTTTTTCATACGCTCTCTAAGAATCTTTCAGTGTCTGTGAGCCTACAAAATAGCTTAATGGATTTTATCTGCTAGGAATAGATTTTTAAGACAGAAATAAAAGTAGGAAGGCCATACAGTGCTTCAGCAGTTCTTGTGTACAATGCTGTTTTTTCTGATCACCAGGAAGATAAAGGAGCCGGCTGTAAGCCTGACGTGCAGTATAAGATGTGTGACCGGTGGGATGGTGGAGTTGGCAGTGCTAAACTCACAGCTGTCCTTTCCGAAACCCTCTCTGCTGTTGGGGATGGGCAGGTCTCACCTGACATGCTGGAAACCCTAATGAATCCTTCCCTTTCTCTGCAGGATCGACAGTGGCGGTATGCACGCCAATTCCTGTGATTTTTCCTAAGTTCCTGGGGGAGTGCTTTGCTTTTTGAATCAGAAAGTTACAAAATACCATCAAGAATGGCACTTGTGGATAAACACAAAGTCAAGCGGCAGCGACTGGACAGAATCTGTGAAGGTAAGAGTACACTCCAGTTTTTCTATAGATGCTGACAGATGGGTAAGGTAGAACATCTAATTTTCCTTGTCTTTTACAGTGCTTAGACATAAAGAGACCCAGTTCCAGGACTAGATCCCCTGTCCTCTCTGTTGGCTCAAAAAACAGTCATACTGTTCTTGAAACACTGAAAAAGGATATACTAGTTACTCATTTGAAAGTTATCTGTAGTCCTTGTTAATAGTATTTTTGTTTCATTACTAGGTCTTCTCCTTTTATCCTTTATCCTTTTAGACTGAAATGGTCTAGTCAGTCCCAATTTGAAACATAGCTTAAATTTATACTGTCTTTAGAAGAGGGTTGTGCTCTGTTAAATGTGCTGCTTTCTGGAGGTCTCCTCCAGCCAGAGAAAGAGCCGGGACACAGAGGCTGGTACCGTAACTCTTCCTTCCCTTCCCACTCCAAGCAGGGCCAGTTGTAGTGTCCAAGACAAGTGTCACTCGAGGCGGTGAAAGTATACGATCTGTAATGTCGACTATCATCCTATAAGAAACAGATGGAAAATTTAAAAGTTGTTGTTGGAGTATTTCTTATGGTTTTGGACATATTGTTGGCACAGCATTTCTTTCATTGGTGTGTGGTGATAAGGCGGATTTGCTGTGACTCGTTCTTTATTAATAGTGTGTTACAGTGTCACAGCACAGCTGACTTCTATCCTTTATTTCAATTTTCTAGCAGAAAAAGTTTTTTGGGTAATGTTTTCTACTGCAGCTCGCATAACTACATTACTTATGATAAAAATCAAGTGATGGCAAACAAGCTCTGACATTCAGGTGTACACTCCAGTAACTCTCCTGTGCAGACACACTCCTGCAAGTTTTACCATCAGCAGCAAAAGCAGAACAGAGTGTTATTTTTAGGAAGAATATCTGAAGTTATGTCTCTTAAAGAGTTCCAGTGTTATCTGCTCTTAAGGAGATGGATAGTGGCCTCAAGGTTAACAATGTGCAGTATTACTTGACTGCCAACGAGGTGAAATAGGTTTTGCTCGTGGATGAAAGCACAGAGCTCACAGAGGAGTTGTACCACATCTGTTCGAGCAAAGTGGGGCTTTGCGGAGTTTTTAGCAAGTGTAAATGCTGATCAGCAGGACAGGGTGTTTTTTGCCTTGATTTTTGTGTGTAGCATATTGCTTACGCTAGTATGCCAAAGTAACGCTCCTTTGCTGTTACTTCAAACTTGTCATGAGTTACTTAGCTCTGTTAATTTTGGAGGCAGAGCAGAGAAGATGAGAACTAGGAGGGAGTATCCAGGGTACACTGCAGTGTGGAGCTGCATATTTCTCCTATTGAATGTCATAAACACTCAGGTGTAGTACGCTATCTCATCTTCAAAATTTACTTTGAACTTGACTTAAAAGAGTTGTATCAGCTGAGCCTGGATTTTCAAAAGCTGCCTTCCCGGTTTGATGTTTACTATCAGATCTAGTTGCTGAGTGTACAAGAAATTCGAAAGGATCGTACGACAAACCTGCTAACAGAGCTTTAGATGTGATTGAAGTTTAGATTATTTCCCTCTGATATATGAGCTTTTTTCATCTTTCTTGGTTAAAAGATATTCTTTTCTAATCTGTAATGTGCAGAATACAACTTTAAAGTATACTTTGTCATTTGCCACTTGTTTTCTGCATTGATTGAAATGATGGGATTCATCGTTGTAAGACACTTGTGTTGTATTTATAAGTAACAGCTTAAGACTCAGTGTAAACAACATGGTAAAATTACCTTGAAAATTGCAAAAAGCTTAGGATTTGACAAAACACTAGCCCTGTAGGACACCAGTATACTATACTGGCATCTCTGGTGGCTATTTTTTATTATAGGCTCCTAATCTTGGATTATAGCATAGCAAAGCATTGAAGAGAGGCCATCCCAGCTGCTGTGAAAACACACTTTGAAAAAGAATGAGCATTTCTCTTTGTTTTGTCTTAAAAGTTATAAGGAATAGTCGGTGAAAGATGAGGAGAAATTAGGGAACTGCTTCAGCAGACTGAGGAGAGGAGTCTTTGCTAACAGAATGGTGTTCAGTGAGAAGAATCTCCACTGTTCCAGCAAGCTGAGGGCAACGTGGTCCAAAGAAGTTGCTATTAATGAGTTCTTGTTCTGTGGATGCACTTGCACAGTTTTCTCTTTAAAAAGTGAATGGGCTACAAAGCTACTTGATGAAAAGCTAAATGTTTTGTGGTATACAGGTGGATTTCTGTACTTTTTATGAAGTTGTATATACTGTACCATCCCGTTTACACTTTACAACACAAACCCTTGGAGGGTTTGCTAGGAATGGACTTCATTTCCATGCAGAAGGATGGTAGTAGGTCTGGAGGTGGAATATCCTCAGGCTACATGTTGTAATCACTATCCATACTGCCGAATGGATTCTCCTTCATACAGGCTTACTAAAACATGTTGAAGGAAATAGCTTACAAACTGTTGTGGCATTAAAAGAGTATATTAAAGAAGCTGCAGTGTTTGTATTACTCTCTTAAACATGCATCTGGCATGGAAAAATAATCCAAGACATACAAGGAGGTGGTATCTTTGAAAACACCGGCTCATAGACTTTATAGGCAGGTTTATGAGTCTTCCAGGGAGAGAAGCAGTTCAGTCTTATTGCATTACTCAGCTTGACCAGTTCCTCTGTTTTTTTAATATATAGTTATGACGTCTCTGTATGACGGAGTTACTTTTTGCTCCAAGCAAGCTGTCTTGAAGAGGTGAGCTTTTGGCACCAGGTTACGGATTTTGCTCTATAGAGAAATACAGGTGGGACAAAGGAGATAAAGGAATTTTAGGGCAACAGCCTGCAGTAAAGACTTTTAAGAGTAGTCTGTTAAGAATTAAGCAGGTTTATGATCCCATCCAAATGAAGCTAAGTCAGTGTGCTCATAGTGATCGTGGCTTAACTGTTTCTTTCTTTTCTGGTTGTCCCAGAAAGCTTGGGTGCCTATTCTGTAATTGGATCCATGTGAATGGAAAGATGTACTCAGTGAATGACTGGGGCTTTTGAAAATAATATATGCAGCGTGGTTTACATAATTCCTGTTTGTGGAATTGTGTCTAATTACGTAGTGGGTCGAAATATGCTTTAGAGGCGGAGCTGCTGGTGCTGTGTTTAGTTAGACTTGTCCAGCACACCCTAGTTCAGATCCTGTTCCCATTAGCTTGTAATTCTGCCACATTTAAAATTTGTTTGAGCTGAAATTTTCCATTCCATGATGAGTTTTTAGCTCAGGGTGAATTTAAAAAAAAAAAAAAAAAAAAAAAAAAGTTCCGGCAAAAATTGGGAGCTGTATCTGAGTGGGAGATGGAGAGGGATGTTGGTTTTGCTGCGTTCGAAACAAAGGAGAGCTGCGGTCCTGCAGCCATGCAGTGTGGAAGCTGCTGTGCCGCTGGTCTGGATAAAAGGGGTCTGAATTTTGCAGCAGAGTTGCTGTGGTGTGAGGAGTGTTCCCATTACTGTTGTCAGATTTGGGGCAATTTCTCAGCCTTTGAAAGAAATGAAGCGAGCACAGGTAACGCAGCTGAGGGTCGTGCCACATGCTCTGTAACGCTCCTCCAGGTGCAGAGGTGGCAGGTGGGGGGGGGCACCTCTCACATGTCTGCAAAAGCCGAGCAGCAGGATTAGGTGAAGATGAGTGCAGAGTAAATCAGAGCAAGGAGGCAGGATGGAGCCTGCGCGAGGAAGGGGAGAGCAGGAGCTCAGGGAACTGGCCCTCAAACTTCGGTGCTGCAAGAAATAAGGTTACCCTTCGATCCTTCATGACCGTCCCTCATTTTAATTTGTTACGATGGTCTCCAGTTGCATGATCCTACAGGCATGTGTGTTATATGTCTTTGTCTTGTAAACCTGGCAGGTTCCTCCTGCTCTTCCTCGGTGCTCCCAGCCTCGGCGGCCTCCCTCTGGGCAGCAGAGAGTGAGTGAGGCTCCAGGTTGAGGAGGACCCGTGGCAGGCCCTGCGAAGATGACAGAATGTAGGCAAGATGTGCACTATTGCTAATATGCTGGGTTTCTTGTTTTTTCCTGTTTATCCCTTGCCGTTTCATGGAAGGGAAGGTTGAGCCACAGAATCCAGCTGCTGACAGTTGTGTCTCTCCCTGGCAGCACCCTGGTCAAGGTGGCTTGTTGCAGCCTGCAGGAATTTCAAACCAGCAGCAGCAATAACCCTCAGGGCAGAAGCTCACCTGCCTTTCATTTAGAAAACAACAACAGAGGGAGATCAGGTGTAGGTTTTTTCTGTGCTACCTGTGGTAGAACAAGGTGTCTAAGAAACTCCAAGCTCAGAAGACCATGGTACTCCTGGCACATGGCATCCATCACTCCTGTGGGACTCCAGTGCTCACACAAGGCATTCCTGTGCAAGGCAATGAAGTATCACTTCTGCTGCCCTGCCTGCTGCTTGCTCAGCCATTCTTTATCCTGTGCTTCTGTGAATATGGTTTAAACAAATATTAAGTGATACTGGGTCTAGACAAGGAGTGAGGAGTAGCTGTGCAGTTGCTGGCAGTGTCTTTGGGAACAGTCTGTCTCGGAAGCCAGAGGAGAAGGCGCTATGGCAGTGCGCAAGGTTGTGTTGTCTTTTCCTCACAAAATGCAGAAACTTAATGGGGACAGGGCAGGAGTGGTGGCACATCTAGGGTACAGGATGGCAGTGTCTTGTCTGTGTGTAAAACACAGGTTTCTTAACACCTCTGAATTCCTCTCTGATGATCCCAACTGCTGCCTCTGCTCCATACCATTGCAACTGTGCTAGCCTGCTGCCTTCAGCACCAGTGCCATGAAATTTTAATGCCTGGCTTTATAGGTTAAAGTTTGCGCTGACATTTATGAGTCAGTTAAGCTTTCAACACACGCCCCAAAAGTGGCAGCGCTGAGATGAACAAGAAGCAAAGAGAAAAAATAATTGCAAGGCCAAGTGAGCCCAGACATCTTCTGATTGAGTTTTTGCTTCAGGATTTGTCATTATCCAGTGGGAAATCATGTCTTATGCGTCAGTTTGTGCCACCAAAGCTCTGTACTTTGCAAAATAGCAGAACAGTTTGCACTGCCAAACAAGCCGCTCATATTCTTTGTTTTCTTTCAGGTCCTGTGATATGTCTAATGGCTGATAAATGCCAGCACAGTCACATAATACTTTTCAGTGCTTAATGCATGAGTCTTTTGGCTTTTGACTTACTGATTAATATTCTGAGTGGCACCCTAGTGTCATCTTCAGATGAGGCTTCTCTGGTGCTACCCATAATTTATAGTTCCTGTAGGAATTACTCAAGTATTTCCCTTCTGGTCCCTATAATATCTATGTGTGGTGTTGGACCTCCCCATACCCTTGTTTATCAGTGGGTGTGGGGCACCATCGTGGGTACTGATGCCTCTTGGATAGGTCTGAGTCCTTTGATGCAATAGTTTGTCTTGAAAACCTTGAATCAACACCTTCCTGTGATACACGGGCCAGTGGCGATGGTTGTTTTCTCTCTGTTCTCATCTTTCCCCACTGATTTTGTGGCCATTCAAAGGAAAAGGAACAGAAGCCCTTGAGTGATATACTTGCATTTTCAGGCTGAAGCAGGAAACTCAAGATGAACTAGGAGATGCCTTTGTTCCTCCAGCAGCCAGTTCAGTTGATTGCTCGTTATCTGTTTGTTTGCGGTGGTGCCTGCTGTTTGCTGGATTTGGACCAAGCCCTCATTAAGGAGGGTATCTGCTCTGAATTGCACACAGCATAGAGCACCTGATGGTTAAAATAAAGTACATACGATCTGAAAAGGAGCTGACGTCAGCAGCTGCTGCACAGAGCAAAATCCATGCATCCTGCAGCAGTTGGGAGACGAGGTGGCCCTAGTGCTGCGTATCCGCGCCCGTGTCTGGTCATTGGGCTGAATTACTGAGTTGGGGAAGCTCTCCCAGCTGCAGTTGCTGAACCATCCATAAACAACCCAACAACAAAATCTGGGGAGTTTTTCTGTGGGGTTAGCAGTCCAGGTTTCTTGCAGGCGGCCTGGAGGGTTTCTGTGGAGCACAATGTGAGCAAAACAGGGACTTGAGGTGGTGGGAGAGGTGTGGTAGCACTGGTGGGAGTCTAAAGCTGGCTCGTTTTTTTGCAAAGGTGAGGAGGGGTCTATGAAATGGAAGAGGGAATTTGGAGAAGGAAAGGATGGTTTCATCATTAACAAAATAACCTCAGCTGTGGCTGTGTGAGGCTGGTTAAGTCGTTTCAAGGGTGGACAGAAGAAATTCAGTATTCCACATTTTCACCTGTGATGGAAGTCAATGCAAACCATATCCAGTAATATTGGAATAAATATACTATGTAATGCTAAGTACTCTGGTAAATTCAAACCTGGATCTGTGGCAGGGCTGGGTTTTGCCTGCTGTTTATTTCGGTTTCTCATCCATAAAAGTGGACTTAATATTCACACTGTCAATTATTGCTTGAGGTGAATTTCCTTATAGTTAAAAAAACCCACAACCAACCCTCAATAAAAGTGCCCCTGAAGAATTGTAATGGTTCTGACTTTTCAGCAGTATTTGAACAGTGTGTCCTTGAGGTCTGGGCTCACATACCACTAACAGCAGAATGCGGCATAAGTTCTCTTTCAACAACTACAGTCCATTTGCGCTAAAAAATAGAGGAACCTTGCTCGTAGAAGCAGATGGGAAAATGTACTTAAAAACTACAAGACAGTCAGAATGAAAGTTGTACAAGCAACCTGAATTCTGGCATCCTGTTGGTTTCCAGGCCTTAGTGTTTTGTTAACATAGTATTGTGTAGGAAATAATCAGTTTAAAGACATTGTGGTACATGTAATGCCAGAAAATTATTTGTTTCAATGCTCAGCATCACTCTTCCAGGCACATCGCATGTGTGAGGGTCTCACGTGTGACTGGGCAACTCTGGAAAGTGGCTGCCTCCAATTCTTGCTCCTTTGTTTAGCGTAGCAGTGGCCAAAATCAGTACGTTTGATATTTGGGTGGAGGAATTTTCTTCCATTCTTGCAAATTTGCATGCCAAGTATCATCTGATAATACTTATTTTTACTGCTTAGAAATAGAATTTTATTATCTCAGGAAATTCTTATCACCACTAGTCATTTGATGAGAAACAATGAGTTAAAGATGATATCAAGTGTGGAAGAAACTGCTTGTCCTGAGTAAAAGTGACTTATTTAGAATAAATATAGACCTTTTTTTTTTCCTAGCAGACTTGAAGTTCTTTGTTCTGTGAATATAAAACACAGTACAGGGATCCCACCCCCCCTTCCCCAATAAAGCTTTTTATGCTTTTTTAGGAAAAAAAAAGTTTCCACCTCAAAGCACATAAACTATCAGGCTTTTAGGGAAGGGTTGCTTACCACATTTTGCCCAGAGAAAAAGCAATGTTAGCTTGTCAGATCCTCTGCCGTTGCAGCCTGTGCTGATTTATGCTAACTGAAGATTTGTCTGGCTGCTTCTGATGTTTTTCTCTTTCAAGAGTCCATATGAAGTTCTTTGGCCTTTACAGAGGTTTCAAAAAGTCGGTTCGAATTAATACAAAAGCTGAATTATAACTGGTTTTACCAGTGTGGGCAATGAAAAGTATGCCACCCAGCAGTGCTCTTAATTACTTTTTCACTGACAGAGTCATAGCAGGTTTGGGAATTACTTGCCATTAATAGGTTTTGTTAAAAGTTTAAGATTTTTTTAAAACTGGACAGAATGCTGTGGATGAAGAAAGTTGAAGTAACCTCCTTGGGTTCACAGACATTATTCAAGCTTATTGACCATATTCTATGATTTTCCAACTCTTTTACTGTGCTGAATCAAGAACTCTATATTTGTAAGTGGACGTCTGCTTTGTGACAGGGGTACTGTGTAGCTTCTATCTGCAGGTGTGCTGTTGTCCATATAGCATGGAGGCATAGGCTGTTCAAGTAGTCTTCCAGTTCTGTGTAGATTTTTTTTTTCTATACATTCACTTACATGCAGTCTATCTCCTGTGACACGCCATAGGGGGATATGCATGACAAGATGTAGAACTTGAGCCAGATATGAACCCAGCCTGGCAAAATCCCCCAGGGCATCCGGTAACGAGTAAGACACATTCAGATAAGGTTAGAGGCAAAAATTTTATTAATTTGGTGTGCAACTTTTTTGTAGTAGATACATGACTCAAGCTATTGCAAGAAGGAGAGCTCCCCTTTCCCTGAGCTGTATGCACAGACATAGGAGGAAATACCTCTGTTGTGTTCTTCTTGTGTTTAAGTCCACATTTATGGTAACTTAATACGTGTCCAACTCTTAATTCTGCCCTGCATTTTTCCATTTTCCCCAGCCTTAAGACAAGGAGGTTCCATGTAACATACTTTATAACTTCATGTCATTAATTAAGAAACAATTACAGATGATGACTTCAATACCATCAACTTAATTTTCATCCTCACCACATTTCCCATTTAAATTAACTGGTTTAGGGATTAACATGTTGTCATCATATCTGGTTTTTTTTTCCTCTTATGCTAAAACTTCCCCTGCATTTAAAGATTACTCAGAAAAGTGATAATATCCCCAGAATATGCAATGAGAAGCCACGTTAAGGGGCTGTTGGAGCAGTGGCCCTGGGGCAGCCCTATTCCCGAGCTCCAGAGTTTGGCAGTGCTGCAAAAGCTGCCTCCAGCATCCAGGGGCTGGAAGTTGGTTGCTTTACCTCTTCCAAGTACATGATGGGAAGTGATCAGTCTTCAGGGACAGATGAGAACAGGATGGATTTTCCCTCAAAATACCAGAATAAAACTGGTATCTAACTCCTAAGTTAGAATCTTTCAAGGACTAATGACATTTGGGTCTGGACCAGACTTTCAGGTTTGATTCGGATTCTATTGAATATTTACTAGCAAATATTTTGACAGGAGTAGGACATCTGGCTATACTAAAATAAAGCTGCAGAGAAACACACTATGCAACTTTTTTTTTATATTTTTTGTTATCCACAAACAGATGTAATGGATCGAAGTGCCAAAACAGTGAAGGTTTTCATTATGTCTTTTATATCTGAGAGCTTTCTTCAAAGAGCAAGTTTCCTAGAGATGGTTGTGCATTTTTGGTGCCTTAAAATTAAATGGCATTGATCATTTCTTACTGACACTTTTATGTAGCCCATTAGCTTAACACTATTAATCTGTTTTGTCTTTTTTGTAGATTGTCTTTTTAGTTTTTTTAAAACAAAACACTCTCTGCTGCCATCTAGCACCTCAAAACTTACTAATAAACAGCTTCAGTTCACAAAATAGCCCATACTTACAGACTGACATCTGTTTTTGAGAGGAAGCAATGTTGCTGCCTGCTGATGATAACAGGTATTTGATTGAATCAGCAAATGAACCGAAGCAAGGGGTGCAGTACTGGCATCGGGGTCAGCCCCATCGGGGAGCAGCTGTCCCCCATAACCATCCCCGGGGAAGGTGGGGGACCACAGTAAGACATACCTGCAGATGCGGTCCCTCCACATTTGACACTTTGATTATTGCAATACAATAATACATAATACCAATCTTAAAAAAGCAATCCATAAGTGTTTTTTAGCTGACGTAGTATTGCCTCCTGATTTGGTTCAGTTTGGTTTTGATTTTCATTCTGGTTTTTATCTGCAAGGGAAATATGCGTTTCAAGCTCTTGGTATCATCAGGCCAAGTAAGGCAGAGAGACACCCTGAACCCCAGCCTGTTTATCTCCTCAGGACCATGTTACAATCTAGTCATTAATTATTTTTTATGCAAAGC
The DNA here is from genome assembly GCF_023634085.1 of Falco cherrug. NCBI lineage: Eukaryota > Metazoa > Chordata > Aves > Falconiformes > Falconidae > Falco > Falco cherrug. The sequence goes on along the minus strand of NC_073705.1, from coordinate 53,495,415 downwards.
CCAGACATGCATGGCAGAGTTCAGAATTACAATATATATTCATTTAACAATGGTTTTCTCTACTGCTTTCTGGGACAGATATAATTCCTATGCTTTTCATTACATGTGCTATTTAAATCTTGATCCTGAATTCTTATTAAAAATGATGAGATTTGACCTCAAAGTCTAATACCCAGTTTTGGAGACACGGTGCTTGATGTGATTTCTAGGGGATTATTTTTTAAGAGCGTTCGTAGATTAGATCTTTGCGAATAGCTGAGGGATGTGCCCAATGAACCTTGTCTACTGGCTTTTAGACTGTCATTCAGCATCCAGATTGATTTTTATTTTGTAGTCCTTGAAAGTGTGTAGTTTTGTGGTGTAGGGATACATCTGATATTTTTATTATCCCTTTGTTGATTCAGGAATGTGACAATGCTGTTTCTGCTAACTCTTATTAGAGTTCCCCCGTACTCGAAGGCAAAATTGTTTCTGATTGAAGTTTTGAGAGCTTGTAGGGCTCATTCCAATGGCTCAAAGTGTGTTTTACAGCTGGGCTTCTTGTTTTTAACTATGAGTGTATTTTAGATGATTGCTAGCTTCCTGCATTTGTTACCTGCAATTTGATTTTCATCCTGGATAGCAAATCACCAAGGCTTTGCCAGAGGAGCAGGGTCACATGAGGTGGTAAGTTACCACTTGCTCGTCAGGGTGCTTCTGCACGTACCTTATTCTGCAATAAATACAAGCTAATTGGAGGTAGGGTACCCTTCAATGAAAGATGGGTGAAATGTTTCCAGCCAGAGAGTCGTTGGCATGTGGCAGTGATTTGAGACGCAGTGCTGGCTGGCTGGGAGGATGGGAAGGAGCCTGTCTTCTACACCAAACTCCTTCCGAGCAGACATAGGAACAAAAAAGCAGCAGAGCGGCACGTGGTCAGGTCCACAGGTCACTGTAGTTTCCTTGTGTAAAATGCTCCTGTGTGCCTTCTCAGCACGATGCCAGCTGGTGTGAGTGGAAGAGGCTTCGCATCCTCTCTCGTCATGTTGATGTGTAGGGTTTCAGGGGATTCTTGGGGGATTACTCAGGATGGCGCTGCAATAGTGTATCACCAGTTTTGAGAGTAAACGTCTGCTTTATTTGGCATGGGAAGCAGACTCCTTTGCTGTGCCTCCACATTTGTTTGAGTACAATACTGAGGTTTTATTTTCCATATGCACAGGTCCATTTGTGTGTAGCCAGTGGGAATGGCAATTGAACCCAGTTACAGATTCCGGTTTGTGCACAACATTTAGAGGCAGTGTGTGCTAGTGCATTCCTGTAGCTTGTCACGCATGTAGAGCCAATGGTTATGGCATATTTCTACCCCAGTGCCAGAGGGGTTGAGTTACAAATGGACATAAGCTTTTGTATTTTGCTTTAAAGTCATCAAAATACAGAGTTACATGAGGCAATGATTGTTTAATAATCGGCTGATCTTAAGAGTGTTTTGTTGTAACACACCAAGTTGGTATTTGAGAGTGTTTTGTTGAAGTTACAAAGCATCTATGCTTTTGGTTTGGAAATTGGTAAAAGCATGTGGCATGGCTTCAAGCGCTGAGTGCTTTCAGATGCTGTTCTGTTCCTTTGATTATTGAAAATGATTCCAGCACAATCCTGCTAATTTTCTCTTTGTACTCCTCTAATTTCAGGAGACTGTTAGAAAGTCCATCTAGGCAGAGTGCTTATTGCCACTGTGAGAGAAATTTTTGCAGAGCCAAATTTTAGCAAATGCAGTAATTTCCAAGGATTTGGAACATTTCCTTTGTGCTTTTCTTCTCCCAATCTTTTTTTTTTTTTTTTTTTTTTGGTGCATATGCATGTGTGTGTGTGCATTATTCACGGTTCATGCTATTCGTTTTCTTCTCCAAAGCATCCATGGTATACTGTGGTATAGTTTAGCACCAGCTTGTTTATGCTTCCCCGGTATCCTGCAAGCTGAATGTAGGAGGACGTTGTTCAGTACAGGATTCCCGAGCTTTGAGGGTCATTAGGCACAATCACATGTGGTCCTTGAGAGCCCAGGCAGTGAGGCCAGAAGCATTTATCCCACCAGTAGCTTTGTACCTTGTCACTTGAAAACATCTGACAAACACTGATTAATCTTAACACTGTCTGAATGTGATAGGTGTATATTATTATATACCTCTTGATGGAAGAGGAATCTGCAAGTAAGAAATTAAGCAATTTACTTGCTGACAGTGACATAGCAAAGTATAAAGGCTGAGTGTCCTGGTACCTGCTCTCTACATTAACATGAGACACGTTTGTTCTCTAGAGGATTTTGTACTACCAGGGGTAGGAATCCTTTCCTTTGAAAGAGAAATAGCCATTCCAATACTGATGCACCTTACAGTTTTTGCCAGTAATGACATTTAGCATATTCACTGCATTGTTTCAGTTCCACTCTCCCAGAAGGAAATGATTTGGGAGAAGACATCAACATTTTACGACATTTTTTTTTCTAATAGAAACAACATTTAAATTTGTAATTGAAGAGTGTTTTACAGTAATAAAAAAGCAAAACTAAAATCAAACTATTTTGCTGCACAGAGTAATTTTTCCAGCAACTTGCTTTCAAAATTAGTAATGAAAGTTTTGCATCAATGTCAATGAAATTTCACATCCAGCCTCTCCTGAGTCAGTGCTACAGACACCAAAAAATGTTTACACAGTTGTGTTGCAGGTTTAGCATCTTGATTTCTTACAGTAGGTTTTATGTGTAGAACAGACACTCCTCATGGGAAGAAGAGGGCACTTTCTGGCACTGGCTAAGATACTTGTTTCATATCCACTGCAAGTGGTCTCCAGACTCAGATTTCATTCATCTGGTTTTGAATGCAGTGTCTAAACGACAGGCCCACCTTTCTTCTACTCTGTCATTACCTTTTTTTCAGAGCAGACTTCTGTAGTCATTGTATCATAGCAAAGTTTACCATCTATTAGATCAACACTAAACTGAAACTCAGGTTATTAAGTCAAAACTGCATTTTTCACATGATCTGAAATACCAGAGCGTTTAATCTCTTGATCAGCTTTTTTTTTTTTCTTTTGTGTGTGGTTTTTTCCTCCCAAATACCTCCAGAATTAAAAGATAAAGGGAGGATAAATTTTCCGCCTGTCCTGCAGTCCTTCGTCTCCCCCTCATGTCAGGAATGCAGGTGCTGGTGCCTCCTCCACTCCCAAGAAGCGCAGAGGAGATCAGTTGTGTTGGGTTGTGCCCCATGCCTCCACGTCCTCTCTTGGCCATTGGTGCCTGGGCCTGAACTTAGAAACACCGACAGCTACAGGAATTTGCATAGGCATTGCTTTTAAGAGTGCCAAAAAAAGAAAAATAAAAGACCCTTACTTCCCAGCCATAAATATTTCATTCTGATAATTTCTTAGTCAGTCTTGATTCACCGGGGATGTCACGTTTCCTTTGCTGCTGTGGTGGCATGGGAGACTCCTGGGCCCATCTTTCCTGCTGGCCATGGCGTGTTTGGCAGGTCTTGGTCAGCAAGAAGAGGGGCCAGCAGAGCCCTCCAGAGCGGACATCTGCCCCATGGCTGAAGGGAAAAGTACAAGTCCTACAGCCCCTGGGCCTGCAAGTGTTTACCTCTGCTTGGCTTGGAGCACAGGAACAGTTAATTTGTTCCATTGAGGTCAGTTCATATGGGATGAATTATCCATATGCATGAGTGTTGCCAGCGGCAGGTCTGAAGTTAAAGTTTCCTGGCTCTTGCGACGCAGGTGTGAGAAGAACACATCCTTCTGCCCAAGGGCTGCGAGGCTGCAGGCTGGTGCGGTGGCACATGGGTGTTTTTGGAGCCCAGGCGTGCGGCTGCCCCTGCACTTGGGCTTGAAGGGAGTTCGGAGGTGGGTTGTCTGGTCCTGCTGTCACCCATGTGTGTGCTGGAGCTGGGCAAGGCATGGCCACCAGTTCCAGATCTGTTGGTTTGGGTGAGGTTTCTTTTGTGTGTCCATCATGCTGCCCAAGGGCTTATTAAAGCTTTTGTTTCTTTCAGAGGTAGTAAACGCTCAAAGCTGCCTTCTGACTTCCCTTGCAATTGTTCAAGATCAGCATTTTTGAAATTGAGTTTCTCTGTGGTGTGTTTTTTTCCATTGCAGACCAGGGCTTAACATGGTGGCTATGTTCATTAATGATTTCTCTGAACACAATGCTGGAGGATGCCCTTGATCTATAGACCAGAATTTTTTATTTTTTTATTTTTTAATACATTTTTGGTAGCTTTCTTCTGCTTCTTCAGAACAAACAAATGGCACAGATCTCACTGTATCCAGTTGGGAATACATTTTATTCTTTAGCAAAATGTTGTTGTAATAAAATGTTTTTGTTTGTTAAAATGTTCTCTGCTTTATTTATAAGCCACAAATGTGTCTTCCCATTTTGACTCTTACAAAAGAAGAAATTTTCCAATGTGTCTTAAGTTTGTTAGTTAATTCAATATAATGCCAATCAGATATTCTCTGAGAATTGCATAAATAATCTTTTGGGGACCATGTTTTGCATGTCTGTATAATATCCAAGATAATTTTAAAGACTGTGGTTCTTGGGGATGGAATCGGAGGAGTGAATGTTTGAAGAGGATTTATAATATTTACTGCAATAAAGAAATTTAGGGATTACTCAAAGATCCTGTCAGTATTTGGGTCAGAAATATAGCCCAGAGGTATTAGTATGATAGGCAAGTATAAGCATTAGACTGTATTAGTGATTTAGCTATCATAATAGCACAATGGTCTATCATGTGATGGCTAGTGCACTAAACATTTATTGTGGATTAGCCAGGAAAAATGTGCAAGCTGTCTTGCAGACAGACCAGGGAAGGTGACTGTTACTCCTTTTACTGGGTCTGTCCTGGAAGGGGCGTGTGTGAAGTGAAGAAATTTGTGATCACAGCAGAGAAAGGCAAAATCATTTATGTCTGATTTTTTTTTTAATTAAAAATGGAAAATGTTTCACTAGCAGTGGTTAGCAAAATAAGTAACGGTTGACCTATTCTTTTGAAAAGGAATACTTGAGCATGAGCAGCATGTGATAATTTAGATGCATGTTTTGGGGAGCCATTTTAATATCTCCTCTGAAAACAGTGGCTATATACAGAATTTTTTATTACATTCCCAAATAACAGGTTTCTTTGGCCTGATTCTGTTTAAATTCTTTTGCCTACTTGAAGTGTAAAAAAAAAAAAAAAGCTTCATCCATGTGAATATTGAAATACTGCTAGATACAAACTGAGTTTTGTCTGATGTTTCGAAGTGTTTTCCCATCTCATAAACATGTCATTTTGCCATAGGAAGACGAAGATAATAGGCAGAAGTCTCCCGTTCCTTTTTGGTTTGTAAGACCAGGCTTTAGATCCTTTGATCCTCCCCTCTTTCTCTGTGACCTCTGCTAGCATCTTAAAATTACACATTCCAGATTACACCTCCACAATTTTCTGTCCTGGGATGGTGAAAGGATTTGCGTATTATGATAATAATGTAAAGGATCCTTTTGGAGCCTAGTTAGTACGGCTAATTTGAAACTACAACAAAAAATGTAATTTCCAAACCAAATTACAATATTCATAAAGTATTGAACAGATACTTAACTAATTTCTAATCGCTCTTGTATTCTTGAGTATCTTGCATTGGCCTTTTTTTAGGCCTGCCTGCTTGCTGCCATTTAATTTGTCCTTAGCTGTGTGCAGTGGATTAGCATTTCATCAGAGTGGATTAAGATTGAGCTGACACTGAAGCTTTCTTTTTTATTTTTACATGCACGTGTGTGGGGATGAGCGGATACGTGCATGTTTTGTTATCTCACTGCCAGTTCCTGGTGGGTGCTGGTACAGACTGGAGCCCTGGGTGTGCAAGGAAGGAGACAACTGAAAAGTGTGTTTAAAAACCAACATGGGTAAAAAAAAAAAATATCATTCCCCCGGGAGAAATTGCATTGAGGTTGCTGGCTGGGTCGGTACGGGAGATTTCATCGGGCTAAAATGATGTCACATGGAGCAAGGGCTTTAGTGGTTTTATTTAGCTCCTAATCCCCACACACTGCTCGGCCAGTTGTCCATGTGCACGCCGTCCCCAGCGGCAGAGGATAAAGCATCTGGGCTGAGTGCAGCCGCCCTCTTCTGCGGCTGCACGGCGCAGGAAGGGTCTCTCCCTCCACCGACCTGGAGCGAGAGCGGGTGGCAGCAGCTTCTGCATGTTTTGCCTACTAAGGTTGCGAAGAATTAATAATTCAGGCAACACTTTGAAAGGCAAAACCGCCGGTCAGTGGTTTCTGAAGTCCCAGGGGGGCTCAGGCGAGCGCGGTCTGGTTTTGATGAGCGCTGGAGAAGTGCTGAGAAGGAAGGCACCTCCTCTTCTCCGTTTCGGCGGGAGCAAGTGGCCTTGCAGCGATGCCCATCCCCAGCAAGCACCCCAACATCGGCCGCTCGCAGAGCTGGGACGCTGCCGGCTGGTACGAAGGCAACTGGGAGAGCGAGAACGCCTTTGAGTACCAAAGGCTGCCAGGCCGGCGGAGCTCCCTGACCTACGGCAGCGAGGGCGGCTGGTATGAGCCGCCTCGAGCGAACAATATCATCTTGCAGGGCGGCGCGGAGCTGAAGCAAGAGGCGTACCCATACCAGGATGCCACCTTCGCCCCAGGGCCCCTCAGGAAAGGCTCTGTCCCTGACTTCACCTACTGCGACCGGCAGGCAGCCATGGCAGGCCGGGGCTCCCTGCCACCCCAGGATTACTACAGCGACCCGTCCCTGTCGGCTAGGTCGCCCAAGGACCCCCGCAGCTACCGCGACCAGGCGGTGAGCAGGCCACTGGCGAGCTACGGGGCGCCCGGCAGCCGGCTGTCCTGGGACCAGGCCTCGGGGCGCCCGCCCGCCCCACCGGAGGCCGCCCGCCTCTACAGGGACACCAAGCTGGCCCTGGACGGGCAGCGGATGCGTGGCAGAGATGTCCCCCCAGCCTGGTATGGCGCGGAGCCCTCTGGCCCACGGTACGCGGCGGAGCCGCCTGCCTTCCCTGGCAGGCAGGCCTACGGTGACGGGGCAGAGCGGCCCCCCCGAGCCAGGGGCGGGCAGGCAGGCTGTCCCCACCTGCCTGGTGGTGGACCCCACCAGCAGTGCCGGCAGCAGCTACGGGCAGGGCAGGGAGAGTGCTGGTGCCAAGGGCCCCTACGACAGCTACGAGGCAGCAGTGGCGACGCCTTCCCACCCGCCAGTTCCTCCCGCCTTCCCCGGGACGGAGGGGAAGAGAAGCTTCGACCCCGAGTTCGTGGCGCTGCTGCGTGCGGAGGGCGTCTCAGAGAGCACCTTTGCCGCCCTGCTGCAGCAGGGCTTTGACTCCCCGAACCTGCTGGCCATGATGGAGGAGAACGACATCAAGTCTGTGGCTCCAAACCTGGGGCAAGCCCGCGTGCTCTCCCGTATCGCCCACAACTACAAGACAGAAATGCAGCTGCAGAGGCAGGAGCGGAGGAGCGGGGCCCTGCGCCTCAGGACCCGCTCCAACAGCTTCAGCCACCGCAGTGAGCTGCCGGGAGACTATGGGGCACCCCTCACCTCGGGGCCTGCTGTGGATGGCCCTGGTGCCCCGCAGCCCCCGCCTCCGTTGCAACCACTCTCCCCAAGAGTGGGGGAGATACACCGCCGGCCATCTAGCGCCCCGACCCAGCACTTGCTGGAGACCACCACCTACCCTGCCTCCGCGGGGGCTCCTCAGGGGCCGCACTTCCTCCCCAGTTCTGGATACAGCACCCCCTTGCCTTGCAACGTGCACCCGCGTCCGGCCTCTGCCTACTCTGCTCCAGCCAGCGTGCCCATGACCACGGCCAACCCTCACGCCAGCCCTAAAACGGCTTACCCCACCACCTACACCGTGCCCATGGAGCTGATGAAGAGGGAGCGGACAGCAGCAGCGTCACCAGCGCCCAGCCCGCACGGTAGCCCACAGCTCCTCCGTCGGCCGGCAGCGCCGGGGGACAGCAGCCTGGCACCCACCGGACCTGCTTTCCCTGCCCAGCTCTCCCCGTACCCGAAGCTCAGCAGGCGCACGGGGCCCCCTGTCATCGTCTCCACCATGGCATCGCCTGAACCAAGTAATTTCCAAAGGGTCTTAGCCCATAGGGTAGTTTAGAACCACCTTGTTGTTGCTTCCTTTACCCCCTCAAAAAAACACAGTCAAATAATACAGAGTTTCATGCGTAAAGATTAGACTATTTTCTATGTAGAAAAGGAGGTGAAGGGGATTTCTTTGCAGGGCCATGCCGGCTGCACAGAGTTAAAGATGCTGTTTCTCGCTCTACAGTTAAATTCCAAATATTTTACTTGTTTAGCCAACTTCAGTTAAAAGTGAGCAGTATCTCGGATAATGCTTCCAGGGTTAATCTTGCCATTCCTGTTGTTTGTAGAGAACAGGAGATTAGATACTGCGCTGGCTGAGCAATTAGGACTACAGGGTTTGCTGCAGATTGACTTTTTACCGCTGTTATCAGGCGCAAATGTGTTCCTCCAAGGAAATGGTTAGCATTGTTTTGACTAAATTCATCAGATAGCTAATGGTGTTATTCGAGAATCGACTTACCTTTGGCCATTACCTTAGTCTTTTCTTCGTATTATTAATTTGCTGTTTTATCAGGCATACAAAATAAAACCCTTGATTTCCTTCTAGAGATGCCTGTAAGTGAAGTGATATAGCTGTTAAAGTAATAGGTCTGTGCTTAAAACTAAAAGCCTGTCATTAAGCACTAGAACAATAAAAATGAATGGTGGCTCCCAGTCTTCCCTCCCTTCCCCTTCTAGAAGCGCTCAGACCCTGGGCTGCTGAGATGTAAAGCTGGATAAGCTGAGCAGGCTCCGCTCCTCCGCTTTGGAGATGTACATTGATGATAACGCTCTGAGCCTGACAGAAGCTAACCCAAAACCCACACTGCTAAGTACGAGGAAATTTGGCAAATCCATTCATTTGTGGCTTGACTTGCTTGAAAAATGTTGAAAGAAATCCCTTGAAATGTTTTTCCTGGTAGTGACTCTTTGAGCAGGGAATTTGCTCCCTGTGCAGTTCAGCTGAACTCCCATGCACACAAGTCTCAAACAATGCGCCGTACCAGCATGCACGCACAAAGCTTAAATAAAAGGATACCATTTATAGGCATAGAGACAGTGCCAAACTGGTGATGCCGTTCCACAGGAATCTAAATAAAGAACGATTTTGTGAGTGGAAATGATAAAGTTGTCAAAATGTAGACGCTTGGCACACCCCTTTCCCCAGTTTACCATAATTACACAGCTAGGAAGTAGATGCTGTTTCTTTCAGGCTTGTGCGTCCTTTATGTAGCTGGTGTAATGTATTGATTTCTAAAAAATGCTTAAATATTAGGCAACACATTCTGTGTTGACATGGATCAGACACAAAAGCAGTACATCCAGGCAGTATTTTTAAATAAACAATTGCCCAAAGCCTGAAAAAAAGACAAACTGGCATAATGCGAGGAACACAAATATGTTCATTTATTTGCAGTACGTCTGACTGAGGCAGTCGGTACTGATGCAGGGAAAGCCCTGGGGCAAGGGACCACCAGAGCACATGCATTGGGAGAGACCTCCTCCACCACAAGGAACGGACCCCTTCTTCCACATCTCATATATAAACTGCAAACCCTATTCTCTAAAAATCTAGATATTATCCCTTCCCTTTAAAAGAATTACTGGTACGCAACAAGAGGAAGCCGGCAGTGTTTCTGTGCTGCTGAGTTCTTTCTCTCTACTGAACCCCTGAACCCTTTTTTTTTTTTTTTTTTTTGCCTACGACCAGCTCATTTGCATGGGGATGACATTTGTTGCTCCAGTAATTTCATCTGATAATGGCCAGCTTGCAAAGCGGATCTGAAAACATATTCCTTAATTATGTGTTGCTAAGCAACGAGAGGGTTTGGCCATAATCACAGAAAGATTATCTTCTCATTGAAGTCCCTGAAAGGTTTAGCTGAAGTAGGACCTGTAAAATTGTCTTCATTTTGATTTATTTCCCCTTTTATTTTCCAAATAGCCTGAGAGGTTTTCTTCCTGTTAAACTATATTTTAAAAGTAGAAGCCAAGGTAAGACACATGGCAAATGGAAGGATACGGATTAGAAATGGAAGGCGTGGCGGTTTGTGGATGTTTGAGCTGTGTTGAGAAATTGCTCTTTAAGGAACACCATTGCTAAGGAGTGTTCACACTTACATGCAAGGTGACAAGCGAATATTACAAATATGTTAAGATGTTTCTAAAACATTGAGTGGGTGACAGAAACTTGACTAAATGCAGGAAAATTGTATTTGCCAGCAAGAAGAGACAAGATGCATTTTTAGGAGCAACAGACCTCTTAGCTGTTGCTTTGGTTGTAGATACGTGAGACACAAGGTGAAAGCAAGTTCAGTATTAAGGTCTGTCTCTAAATGGCTGCAAATAATTTCTGTTGGTATAGGTTAATCTCTTCTCAGTTAGCAGAGGGTTATAAAACATGTATTTCAGTCTGGTGATGTTTTGGAGCTTCTTATATGGATAGGAGTTTAAAACGGATCATTTTGGTTATTTTTAAAGTCTCGTTGGACTATGTATTGTAGTCTTTCTACAGTGAGTTGTTTCTAGATACCTGATTTGTGATTTTGTGCTGAGCTTTGACACTCCATGTGGATTCTGCACAGCTACTGTGTACTTTGGAGTCTGGGCAGAGGGCTCACGGGAGGAAGGCGTCTTCTACTGCCTGGTATTTCTGATGGCAGGGACAGCGTCCTGGCCAGAAATATAGGCACACACCACATGCTTACGGGCCACTCACTCCAGTACGGTTCGATAAGGGAAAATGATCAGTGAGATTTATTGCTGCAACTTCTTTGCATTTCATAAAATAATTATTAAGAAGTTGTTGGATAAATTGCCCTTCCTGAGAATTGCAGAGTTGTATGAAGAGAAGATGGTGAATGAGCACCTGAAATCTGTCACTGTGGTGGTAGAGTGAGGGGGTATAGGTGCAGAGAGCGGTGTCTCTGGAGCTGAGCCGGTGTCCTGTCCTGGGAACTCCCCAACCGCAGCTCTGGCAAAGCTGCTTCTCTCTGAGTCATCAAGAGCTTGTCGGCGAAGCTGGCAGGAACGGCTTCCCCAGGGAGAAACATGCGCGGAGCTGGCTGCTCCTGCAGCCTTGCCATCCGTGGTATCACAGGTAGTGAATGCACCAAACCATCTCAGTGGCAAGCAGGAAAAAAACCCTGCAATGTCTGAGTGACAAAGCTATGTCAGCTGGCAGACTGCTGCCAGAGCCGGTTTGTGGCCAGCCTTCTGCTGGAGAGGGTGGTAATGCAGGAAATAAACAGTGTAGGTCAGCAAAGCTGGCAAGGGCAAACCGTGTCTAATGGTCACTGATCAGATTACTGGAGCTCCTCCTCCAAAATGCTGCATCTTCAAATTATTGTGTTTACTAGTATTTTTATTAGAGTACTTGATTTATATTTTTTTTAGCCACTGTTTGAGTCTTAAACCTGTTGGCTGATAATGTATTATTGTAGCTAGCCTAGACTTGTCCCGACCGAGTGGTCTGTCCAGATTTCTGTTTCTGATGATGGACTTAGGGGGAGCTCTGATGAGGAATGGGTGATCGCAAATATGTCTCTTGGATGGTTTTTGAAACTCTAGTTTACATGTGAAGATACAAAAGCTTGGTCACAAGAGGGGAGATGCTTCCCACAGGGATGAGGAGCAGGGCTGCCCCGTACAAGTCAGGTAGGTATCGTAAGGAAGAAGGAGCAAAATGAGCTTCTCCTGAGCAGGGAAAGCCAGGCTGAGGCTAGCTGCCTTCCTGAGACAAGTAGTTCCCTCCATTGTAAAGGGGACTCATCTCTTTTATCAGCTTAGAGCCCAGCTAGAAATGCCTTTCACTGTGATTAGCTCAGCTCAGATTATACTGTTTAACACTTGGTTGTGATTCTTTTTATTGGCATTTGCTGCCCTGTGACAGATAAAAATTGTGTTAACCACTCATCAGTTGCAGGTTGAAGCTCTGCATGTTGGCAGCCCACAAAGAGGAGAGGGCATAGTCAGGAGCAAGAGCCTTGATGGTTGTTCAGGGATGGTTAAACATTGTTTTAAGAGTACTGCATTGAAATTGTCGTAGCTTTCTATGGGCAGAGAGTTTAGTGGTGGTACTTCATACACAATATAAGTTTCATGAGCATTTGTTGATGTTGGTTTCTTGTCTGCCCAATGTACCGTATAGCAGACAGTTCAGAGATCAACTTCAGGTTTTCTTCACTGTGTTTTCTGTACAGGCTGTAGCATGTAATCACAATGTATACATGTAAGGCAGCTCAATTAACAATCCTGAGGGAAACAGCACCAAAAGAAGCTCTCTGTACTGAATAAATCTGATTTAATTTGTACATTGACCTGACAGACCATAGCAAGTCCTTGGAGTCATTCCCAGCTAGTGTGTTACTCAAGGTAAAGTGAAGTTTTCACTGCATTTGCTGGCAAAATTACTGACTAATGGTTTTAAAGGGAATTGTAACTTCCATACAAAAATACTGTTTGAAATAAGCAGACATGTCTGGCTAGTGTCTGCTGTCCTGATGGTCACAGCATTGTTCTCAAGACATTAATATCTGACGAGGGTACTAGCTGGAAATATGCGCAGAGAGTTTGGGAAGGCCTTTGAAAGGCACACAAGGACTCTCACTAACCTCAGTTGGGCAGATGAGTGTGCAGATGTGTGCTGTATGTGGATCTCAAAATTGAAGTTATCAGAACTGCTCACATTAGTAGGGTAAGTGGCTGAGGAACAGAGCGTGCGAGACCTGCTTTAAACTACCTTGATAAGCTATTGACTATCTTGGCCAATATGCGCACACGATTCACTGATTGCAGAGAATACACTTTTAAAACACTTTTTTAAAGGTTGAAATACACTTTTTATAATGGTTTTATCAAAAGCAATATAAAGTGTCAAACTCATTCCAGTTGCAATTCATTGACTTTAGTGCCATGGCAATAAAAATGAATCTGGTCTGTCAGAGGAGATGTCAGATGCACATGTGTTGTCATCTTCAATTTACACTTTCCTTTTACCTGGTGTCTGTAGTTCTCTATCATTGTTAGGACTTTTCTTATATCCAGATCATTCCCTGGCTATATTTGCTGACGTTTTTTTAGCTTTCTCATAAGTAGTTTCCATAGCTACAAACTTAGTGTTCATAGAGGGAAAAATTTTTAAAGGTTTCTTATCATTATTGTATTAAACATTTTTTTTAATTTCTTCTCCTTGTCCTTCTCATAGCATTACACTGCAGATGAGTTTAATGAAAATGCTACACAACTGAATTGTCTGTTATTTTTATAAGGAAAGTAGGTGCTGAGCTGAATCCTTAAAAAACAGACCAACACCGTTAAGCAACTGATGTAGAATAACTGTTGCAGACATAGGACATATATTAGTAAGGTTTATGTATAGCAACTGGCAGATGAGCTTTTGACTTTTACACCTAAATAACACCCGATGTTAGCATTCCACTGGCTTTCGGTAAAGAAAGCTAATTTTTAATCTTTTCTGTCTACTGTTTCTAGTGTTTTGTTAAAGATGAAATGTTACTTCTGGAGGTTCGATTCCCATGTGTTATTTTCCCAGTATTTAGTTTCACCTCTCCAGTAGAGGCGTGCTGGGCAGCCATGCCCTGCTGCAGTGCAACCGGTGCATCCTTAGGAAGGGTTTGGGCAGGGGTGCTTTTGGCAGCACGGTGGGACCCTCGCCCTCTGACTAGAGCAGCTTTGTTTAAACAGGAGGTTTCTGAGTCCTGTGCCTGGCCGGTGTGACCGCCAGCGCTGTGGCCGGGAGCCTTGCCTTCTGTACTCGCAATCCAATTACCTGCTCCAGAGCAGATGGAGCGGATTAGTGCCCGGCTTCCCTTCCTCCACCCTCTCTCCCAGTGCAAAGGGTGTCGAGGCCAACAATTGGCTTAAACATGGGTCCCATGGCACAGCGTAGCATGGCACTAGCCCTGCCTGTGCCGGGCCACCCTGTGCCCTTGCTGGGTGGAAGGCTTTCCAGCTACAAGGCTGCTGCAGTTCATTTCCCTGCTGCGATGGCTCCAGGTCTCAGGGAGTTCGGAAGACCTTGACTTTTAACCCTGTTTGCCAGGCATAAATTTCCTTTTTTTGTTATTAAGAAGCATCTGCAGAGCCCACAGACAGATGTATGAGAATGTGCTCAGTGTTTGAACAGCTGGTGCCATCGCTGCCAGCCATAGGGTCAGTGGTGGAGGCTTGTGGTTCCTTCCCTCCTGTGAGCACCCCACCAAGCCATGGGAGCACCCCCGGCCTGGGGGGGTGCATCTCAACCACCAGATGTGGGGTGGTCAAGGGAAATGGCCTCTTGCCGTATGTTGCACATGGAAGCAGAGGCAGCCAAGGAGGGGCTGGGAGAAGAGTGGGAGTACAGTACTCTTCCTGCAGTTCCCAAAAGCACTATAGTCCCTGGGAGGAGGGTGGTTTAGGCTCTGTAATCTGAGAGATAAGCAGGTTGTTGTGGTAAGAAGGAAACCAGCAGGGCTTACCTGAGTGGTTGAAGCCAGTGGAGATCCTTGGTAAATACTGATATGAACAACCAAGATGGCATTGTCATGTTTTATTTATATATGAAGATACACATACACATGAAAATGGGGAGAAAAACTCTCAAAAATACAATCAGTGTATCAGTTCTTATCCATTTGGGTCAGTACTTTTGCGGAGACTTCATTGTTTGCAAGTAGTGACTTGTTTTGGTTATCAAGCAATTTATTATTTCCTAGGTTGTCATACTGACTTAGCAAGTAAAAAAGCAGACAGGACTTTGCTTAGACAGCAAACACAACAATAAGAAATAATCTAGGATATACTTTTGGTGAAAAAAGCCAGAAAAAGAAGATCAAAACTGGGGTCCCATTGAAACATTTGGGATGTATTTTCCAGATGTGAGGGTGGTGTCTGCGGGTGGGTTACCTCCACACCAAAGCCATAGGTGGTGGGATACAAGAACTGGATGAAGCCCCCTTATCTTCCTTGCTGGTCTTCTTAACCCCAGCGTGTTTTCTGACGCTTGTTCTAACACTGCAAATCCCTGAGCAGTTTCAGGCTGCCTCCTACACATTCCTTTACTGACCCTACAGATTATCAGCCTTTTTTTTTATGATGGGCCAGTTTCGTATTGGAGCCTCTCACTGTTACCTACAGAGTGAAAAAACCCAGGAATGGAAATGTCACACACAGTTAGTTGTTGTGTTCTCTGCCTTCCTCTGAATGGTTTATTATAAAGTTTTAAATTAATATTCAAAAAGCGCAGTAGTTTATGCAACTGCATGTATTTTGCTCTGTCAGTGAAAGTAATCTTGATTAGTATGTATTATGAAAGATAAAAGAAAGTATTCAGTGTGGACAGCAGGGTGCCTGTCAGTACCTAGACCGTCCTGTTGGGACACTGAAGTAATCAGGAAAGCCGAAAGCTACAGCTTTAGTTATCCCAGCTAGCCAGCAGTTGCAATTCCTATCGATTGCAAGCTTTCCCTGTCTTGGAATTCTCACTCATGTTGAGTGGACCTGCATTGGAGTGGAATTTGTTATCTTACCAGCTGAAACATTTGGCTTAAGAATCTTAAATTCCCATTTCATTCTTGTTTGCAGCAGTTGTGGTTCTGTTTCATCCGCAGTCAGGGCTAAAAGGTCCAGAAACCAGAATTCCTATACCACTCCCAATGACTACACTATAATGCAATGCAGAGCAACTCTGCGTTGGGAGTTTTCCCCTTATGGTTCATATTTATTCAGCAGGGGCAGGTGTCCTCTGTATTTGCCATTCATCCTAAAAGCTCAGGATCCAGAGGAGCAGCGTGACATCTCCCATGCCATGCTCCAGCCAGAGGGCAAGCCAGGGTATCATCTCACTGGTGTATGATAAATAAGATACAGAGATCTCTGTTGTGGGCTAGCAGCCACGTGCTTTGGCTCATCAGCGCTTTTTTACTCCAGTTTTCTGTTTCTGAAGCTTGCATGAGAAAGGCCAACAAAGTTACTATTGCTAATTTTTGGAGAACATCTTTCTGGACAAGTTAGGGTAGTAATGAAGATTTGCTTCCATCTGAAAAATGGTAGTTTTGTCATTGATTTCAATAGAAGGCGGCTTTTACCCTCTCCTGCAAAAGGAACCAGCTCCACATAACTTACTTTTATTGCATTTTTTTAAATTAGATCTACAAAACCAATGGTTTCTTAAGCAAGAGAAGCTGTAAATTCCATGCATTGAATGCCTGTGCGTTATTAAAAATAATAGGTTATATTTGTCAAATGGATAATGAGTAGGTTTCTTTCTCTGTTTTTCAGTCTTTTAATGAGTACAGGAAATGTTTGCTATTTATTTGCTTTCAGATTTTACCAAGAAGCTCTGGAGATAATTGTCAAATTTCGAAGTGTGTATCAATATTTCATGAAGTGCTGTTTTTCCTCTGTATGTTCACGGGTTAGGTCATTAGCACTGGGAGTGTTATTAACAGTCTGAAGCAAGGCATAAAAAGGGATTCCACTGAACACTTGCAAGTTTGCAATTGAAAATTTCTGAAACAAAATTCTGATAGAGGGGTTTATGGGTAAAATAAATATCAGTAATGTTGGTCGGTTTCAGGTGTTGCATGTTAAATCTGTTAGACCATTTCTTGCTTAATCTCTGTTCCTGTGGTTTGTGGGCCTGATCTGGACGACACCGAGGCGTGTGTGCGTGCGTGTGTGTGTGCGTGCGTGCGTGTGTGTGTTTGGCCGCACGCCCAGCACTTGGTACAAATTCGGGTGTGCCTTACAGAGATAGGATATCCATCCACGTCATGCTTTGGAAAAGAATTAATTCCACCTTTCTTATTACCAGCAAATTAAGTTCTGTTGAATTATTAAAGTTCAAATTGCTTTTAAATGTAGTACTGATCGGCACTGATGTTGACTATTCAGTTTTCGGTTATTTTTGCATGGTCAGCCTGACTTCGAGGTGCAGGACTGGCAGTGTGTTAAGAACTATTGTTCTGGTTTGGACATTTGCCATTTAAAAGTGGTTTAGTTCTGCGTATGGTTGAATGCTTCAATGTTCTTCATTTCTGATATTTCAGTTTTACATGAAATCATATTTCTGTTCCCGTGCTGATTATGCCACATTCTTGGTTTGCTCAGCCTAAAACTGCAATGTGTCGGGCTGGCCTTTGCTCCTATTAATGTGCTAGTCCAGCCAGCTCACTGTGATGCTCTCAAGAAAAAAATAACTCAGAAAATGAAAATGATTCATAGATACAGTGCCACTGTGCTCTGCTGTAGAGAGGGCACTGTACAAAAATAATTTATAAACTTTTGTGGCTTTTTGACCATTATAAATGGCTGGGTTGCCATACATGCTTCACTAGGCACAGCTTAGTGGTATCTGTGCAAAGAGGAAAAACAGACTTCAAACTTGATTGAACTATGTGAAGTCTGGAGCATTAGTGTGGAAATCTAAAAGT
Source organism: Falco cherrug (assembly GCF_023634085.1). Taxonomy (NCBI): domain Eukaryota; kingdom Metazoa; phylum Chordata; class Aves; order Falconiformes; family Falconidae; genus Falco; species Falco cherrug. Next base: position 53,477,867 of record NC_073705.1, on the reverse strand, counting down.
GTACAGATAGCTGGAAGGTGGCTGGAAAGAGCATCCAGGTCTCCTGAAACAGAAGTAGTGCTTTGGAGTTAGAAGTCATTAAAGCAGAAAGGGGAAAAAACTGAGGCTTTTGCATCACTGAGAATGAAGGAGAGGATTTCTAGCTGGAAGTGAGTGGGATATCATGGGATAGTCCTCGACTCTCCTGGAGAAGAGGACTCCAGGTGAGGGGATGGGACATGCTGCAGCAGCAGGAGGTGGGACACACTGTGATGGCAGAAAAGTGTAGCTGGATTTGCAAGACCCACAGAACGGGAGGCACAGAAGGAGCTTACTTGGCTGCTCAACCACAAAAGCATGAATAATGGGCAAGGACCAGTGGCTCTTCCCTGCAGAAGGAGGGATGAGGTCCCGTGGGAAGGGCAGAGCTGGCTGTTTTACAGAGGGGTTTGAAGAACATCCTCAGAAGTGGCAGAAGATGTCAGAACTGGCATATCTGTCAGTATGCATTTTGGGATAATTTTAAGATTAGTGGCACTGTGGAATACAGTAAAGCAGGGGAGGTCACCTGTAAAAGCTAATGGCAACACGAATCATGGTAGCAGTTGAGGAAGAGAAAGAGAAATGGCAATTATGTCATATTGACGTGACAAGAGTGTGTGAAGATAATGAATTTGGCCATGGCTCAGTATTAGAAGTTCCACACTGTAGACAGGTATCTCTCAGGGGGGAAGGTAGTGCTTTGTAAGTAAATAGCACCTTGTAAAGGATGTGCAGCTGTGAGACATTCATAAGAGAAATCCAGAGCAGATCCATTTGAGTGTCTTGTTCTTCTAAGGTGGCACATGGAAAAGAGGGAGTTTGGCAAGTGGGTAGTAAGTATGATTTGTAACATGTGCTTAGTTCTGCAACTGATTTTTTTCTGTCTTGGTAGTTGTTTCATAGTAGTAGGTGAGCTTTGTCCTAGGAAATGCCAAGGGAAGTCCCATCCTACTGTGGCTTCTGTCCTCAGAATGGCAGTGGGACTGCGTGAGCAGAGGCTGGAGACAGCACGTAGCTATGGTGTTATGTCCTTAGTAGGGGTGGCATTGGAGAGAAGAATGGTGCTGAGAAAAGCAAACAGGACCATTTGATACCCATCCACGTGCATTTGTGTGCAACTGGCAGGTGGGCTGAGACATGGAAAGGGATAGGATCAGCGGAGAGGGAGACTGGTCTTTCACAGTCGTGAAGGAGGCAAGCACGTCGGCAGAGACATATGGAAAGCAGATCTCACAGAAGGTTTGGGAGAAACAACATTGGCTCCTACAAGGCTTGGTGCTCGAGAGGTTTTGCACAGCGCAGATTCATGTTATGCAACCGGTTACGGCATGGGAAGTTGCAGAGCACTTAGTGAGAGCCAAAGGAGATGCTCCACCATTCTCCCAGGGGGGAAGTGAGCTGCTTTTGCTCCAGGAAGGAAAAGGCGTCAGGTGCCAGTAAGGAAGAGTGCTGCTTTAACTCCTTCTGAAAAGCCTCTCACACTCTTCCCAGAGCCCTCAGGCTCCATAGCAGCAGCTGGAATCGAGAAGATAAGCAGTTTGCAATGCAATTCCTGTCTTGCTTTTGGTGGTTTTATGGTTCAGCCATGGATTGCCTGCACCAGGTGCCAAGGGTATATGATTCCTCTCTGCAATGCCCCCTGTCATGGGGAGAATCTGGCCATGCTTTGCATACCAGGACAGTTTCCTGCGGAATCTCCAACTTCCTTTACTCCCCCTCTGGGAAGTTATTAGACATGTTGAGTTAATGTGCCTCTTACCTATTTGGTTGATTAATCTGTTCATAAGGCACGTAGTGAAAGCACCGCAGTACTGAACAAGAAGTACGTACCAAAAAATGCTGGACAGACAGCCCAGGCAGCAGCCAGGTTGCGAGCACTGCTGAGCATGGGCAGGGCTGGAAACTGCCCAGCAGAGTCAAAGGGAGCAGCTTGTCTTCAGTGCAAGCATATCTGGAGGAGTGGGAGAGGAAGACAGAAGGTAGGAGGGCAGAAGAAAGGGGAGAATACTGGAATCGGCAGCCTAAGCCAAAATGCTGCAGTGGGACAGACAGTGCCCTAAAGGTAGCCAGTTTCTAGGAAAGTATTCCAGGCTTGGTAAGAACACTGCTGGTAACATTCACAGAATGTTTGTGTTTCAGATTTTTTGTATACTTCTCTCAAGCTGGTGTGGTTACGTGCTTTGTTTGTTTCTCTTTAGCTTCTACCCTCCATGCTGTTAGAAATACTCTGACTCAAGTCCATCCAAATACAGCAGTGCCGTGTTTGGTAAGTGGGTTGTGAGCCCTTGGGGTCTGAGCAATGATTTTCAATCAGAATTTGGCAAAACAGCAAGTTAAAATTGCTTTTTTAAAAAATTGATTCCCAGATCCAAGATTTCACTCCACATCGTTTAAGATTAATTTTCTCGTAAACAGAGTGTTTAACCTGTGCTTTGCTGCTTTATATCAAGCCATGCGAAGGTCCTGGGTGTCAGCCGTAAGGTAATTTTGCAGGTCTCCCGGGGTGATTGCCATGGTCCTGCTGCAGAGGTGTTTGGGGCAGCGACCCTCCAAGGAGCTGCACCTCTCCCTGGCCAGTTTGGGATGATTGTTTTTCATCTCCTGCATGCAAGGGGATTGCAAGGGTGTTCTCTGAGATTTTCTTTTTGGATCCACACTCCAAAAACTCAGCCTTCCTGCTGCCATTGCTCTCCAGTCACCTGTCTGCAGACCGCAGCCGTGCTCCTCAGCCTCCCTTAAATCAGACACCCACATTTCATTTCATTCTGGCAGCTGACTTGCAGCAGAAAAACACAAACACCCTGTCCTCAGTCACACGGGGTGGCAGCCCGCCATGGCAAGGAGCATGCGCAGCCCTGGGAGGCCACAGCTTCGTGTTCAATTACAGTAAGAGCATCTCAAGTGCACCGCTGGAAACAGTCCACAAACTGTGTTTATCCTTGGCCAGTCTTGTGCTTAGGAGAGGCATCAGTATGTTGGTTTTCTGCTGCAGCCAAGTGTTTTCCTCTTCTGCCTTGCTGGTCTCCCCAAACACGGCACAGCTGCCTCCTCCCCAGGAGTGCTGTTCTGGCCCCGGCCATTTGAATTTCCATAGCGGGATGCTCAATCATCTCAGCATGACAGGTGTCAGCTTCTTTCTGATCGCAGGTGTCAGGTGCTCGTCGGTTTGACAGACCTGCATGCAGCCAGCACCGGGCAAAGCTGCAGTTTGTTTGCCTGCGGTGTGTCTACCTGTAGTTTTCTTCACTTTTTGGTACAGTTACCCATCTCTGTCGGCATGTACTCCTTGCTCGCTTGAGAGATGTGCATGATCCGAACTGTCCGTCCTTAGGGAGTTTGTTGTGTTTTCAGGATGGGATCTGGTCCGCTGTTTAAAAAAGTACACAGCCTTCCCGGTTAGTGTTTTCCATTTGCTACGTGACTCGCTAGTTCTCCTGCAACAGCACGCGGGCTCTCCACCAGGACAGCCGGGCAAGCCCAGCCAGCGTGCGAGCACTGAGGTGTGGGTGTCTCAAGCTTCTTCACAGTTGGTCGCACAGCGCTGGATGTCTCTGTACTCAGCACCAGAGCAGGGCAGAGGGATAAGACCACCACTGCCACTGTATCGCCAGGGATTCCTGGACGCTGCTGAAGCTGGGTTGACTGATACTCTGAGAACAGGTCAGTAGTCTCATGGACCGTGTTGTGTGGTAGCAGCTCATGATATGAAATGCTTAGCTGCAGTAGGAATGTCCAGGGGATAGAGTGACAGCTCGTCAAAACTAGACAGCAGTTCTGTATTTGACATCTTGAGGTCAAAAACTGTCAGTTCCTTGATATTTTTATGGTGTCTTAAATTGCCTGGAGAGTGTTTTGAGCCTTGTCAAAATGAATCAATTAAGGCCAAGTCATTCACAATCTTGTACTGCTCTGATTCAGCAGCAGGACCATGCTTGATTTTCAGCCTAATAATTACAAGTGGTTTGGAGGATCGGGGGGGCTGATAGAGCCGCTTTCTGTTTCCCTCGGAGCTGCATGTGCTACACTTTTTACTTGCTCTTTGCCTTGGCTGTCTGTAGCATTGTTTTCCTCCTCCTGAGAAACACAGCCAACTTTCTAATTAAGGAAACCACTCCGCAGCCGTTGTGGCTGTTCATTGAGTTCTTTCTCCACACCAAAGTTTCCAGCTCCCCAAAAGATTTGAAGTCACTTCTTAATACAGCTGAAGGAAGATAGGAGCTTTGGCTTGGGGCAAGATCTTCCTTTAACTCTGTTAAGAAGCAGGCATGCTGCACCGAGCATCGCTGTGTGCAGCATATTCACTTCGTAAGCGCTTCAAATTCACCTCTGGCTATGACAAATAGTGCTGAGGTTATTTTTCTATTGGATTCTTGTATGAAAAAAAAATAGTTATGAGAAATAAGTATCACTTTGTGCTGGGCTTTACTGCTTACTGGGCTTTGAGCCTGAAAGGATTTAGAAGTCATCATGCTCTAAGGGAAAGTTGTACTAAGAGGAGGTGGGGGTTGCTCCAGCCAGCTGTTGTGATTGGGAAGAGGCTTGTCCTGACCAATGGAAAGGAGACCGGGGCTGAGACAGAGAGGCAGCCAGCACTGATGCAGCTACACCCAGTGAGATTAAGACCAAATTAGAAACTCAGCTTGCAGGGGTTTATCATTTCCTTTATATTGTGATATTAATAAATGCAAATATTTTTTATCTTAGTTGTTATCCTCTCCTCTATCTTCTGTTAATGGGCGTTGTCCTAAGTTCAGGCTGCACTGGTAACTGTATGAAGAGGATGGAGACATATTCACATGAGTTATTGTGCCATGCAAAAAGTACCTGGGTGTGCGAGGAAAGAATATGGGCACTTCTTCATGTCTGCGTGCCAGCTCCTCTTGTCAGCCTTGAGTTGGACGAGATTCCTTAAGACAATGCCATCCTAATGCATCACAGTTCAGGGCTTTTGATATTTCACAGCAAAGCACAGTAACGTTTTTTCTCATTTCATTTCTGAAGTACACAAAATTTGGAACATATGCACCGCATCAGGATTAATTGCTCTTGCCAGTCAACCCAGAGGAACAGCTCAGACCAGGCCTGGTCACTCATCCAGTAGGAACTCTTACTGTCTGCTACTCTACCTTTGCGACCCTAGCAACATCAGCACCTTCTGCTTTTCAGAACTGTTGTAGTTTAAAAATAAACTGCAAAGACCTGGCCATTCCCACCTGGTTGCTGTGGTGCTTTACAACTTTTTGAGAAAATTTGTTTAAATACTCTCAGAGCATCCTTGTGCTGCTAAAACTGGGTGCATGGAGGGATGGTGATGGGAGCGTACAACATGGTGGAGGATTTGTTCAGAGCCTGCTCTGCACCATGAGTCCAGGATGGACCGGGAAGCCGGGGCAGGAGGGTGCACGCAGCACATTTACACATCGTGTAGGAGCTGCACTGCGTGGCCAGCACGAGGGAATACACCCCGCCTCTGCCTGGCTGCACGGCTCCAGGGAAGGGTGAGCAGCCAGGAGCTGCCCAATTTGCACCCTTTGCCCAGGACTCCTGCACAACTGGGCTTCGCTGTGGAGGGCCATGGTGGCCTGGTGCTCAGCAGGGACTGGACTTTCCATCCCAGTAGATCTGCTTTCCATCCCAGATAGGTTGCATACGGAAGGGAGCTCTCTACTAGCCAAAATAAAGAGACGCAGCAATCTGCCAGAGCTGGTTAAAGCATGTAGTCTGTTACAGGCAGAACGGAATACAATTTGCGGTAGAGGCTACAAAATACATTTGCAAGGCATCTGAGCCTGGTGCTAAGACATTCTTTCTTTCAACGTTGTTGTTGCCAATAGCTTCTCTTGTGCTCAGACCAAAACTATTTTGGGTGGAACATTTGCTCCCTACTTTCTAGCAAGCCTGGTCACAGGAATGAAGAATGGATTCTTTTCACTGGCCGCAGCTGGTTTGAATGATCCCCACACTGAACCCATTGACTCCAGGCACTCCTCATGTGAATCGCAAGGAAGTAGCAACTGATTTTTTGTTCATGTGCCTGACAGGCCGAAACAGCAAAGCTGTCTGAAGTTGACTGAATGCTTGAATCCAGGCACATGCCAGGGAGGAGTCCTGGTGCATGCTCTGTACCTAATGCTGGCAGCAAGTGTGATTCACCAGCTCAGTGCAAAGTAAGGAGGCAGGAGAGGGTGAGACGTGTTTCTGTTGTGGGTGTCTGTGCAATGTCCTCTCCAACGCTTCCTGCAGGGCCCCTGGAGAGCACAGCAGCATGGCTGAGTTTGGTACAGAAGATCCATCACGCTCATTCAATGAGAGCTTGAAGAGAAGTCCTTCAAGAATTGTGACCTTTGCATTACATACAAACAAAAAAAATACCTTGAAGCCCATCCATGTCAATTGGCTAGACCTTGAACAAGGCATTGAGAGGGATCTGCACCTCTCTCAAGGTCTGCTTCTTGCAAGGAGCAACAAAATAGCTCGTTTAGAAAACTCTTCTTGTAGGTGATCTCTCTGTTGAGAGCAACTTCCAACAAGTTTCTACAGAAGAATCACCTTCCATTTTCCTTCTGAAGGAAGAGGATTTCAGGGAAACAAATGGGCCCAGCATTTGTGTGCTTGCAGAAGGAGGACAACAGGTCAGGGATGGTGACCCATTTGTTGAGCTGAGAACCAGGGAGACACTTGGCAAAACTCTTGCTGAAAGTAATGCTACTAAATGGAAAGGGGCTTGGGGATAATTACGAAGCCACCTCTGTATTCTGAAGTACGCTTAAGAAATTCAACTGGCCATGTGTTACGGATTTTTCACCAATACTGGATTTTTCTTTGTACTATCAAAGGTATTAATTAGAGTAATAGATTACACGGAGTACTGTACATTTTATCTCTCGGGTATTTGTGGAATGAACCATGAAAACACAGACATATTTGTGTGTGAAATAATTGTAAAATGCTTGTTTAGCTGGGTTTCTTGATGAGTACCATGTCTTATTTCACCTCTTGGCCATGTAGCCTGCACCTCTTGATTCCAGCGGGGTGATGTCGTGCCAGTGGCAGCTAATGTGCGAGGGGCTTTGGGATCCCCTAGGACAAAGGCACAGTGTAATGCTGTTGCTGCAGGAGCCGCCTTTTTCAAGATCCCAGGGAGTTTTCTCAGCACACTCTGTTTGTTTGATACAGATTTTGTAATCTGTATAATGTGATCAAATCTATAAACATGTAGACAGGGGTACGATGCATCAGCATCCGTCTTTGCCAACTGCTTTCTACTGCAAGGCAGGAGTTTTTGTCAGCTTTCTGAAACTTTGGTACAAGACTCACCCTTTCCCCCCCTCCCCTACCTCCTTCCCGAGAAAGAAATGAAATCTGATCGGTTCACTTTGCCATACCTCACTCTTCTGGTGGATTTGTGGCACAATTTCAGAACTAAAAAAATCAATTAATTGAGAATAACCATAGGGTATATAACTACAGCTCTTAGGTTGATAGGTGATGAGTTTTATTGAACCAATAAAATACAGAAAACCATTAGAGGAAAACGGCTTATGGCAGTGGTATCGTTCAGTGTGATTTACAGTTTTATAACTGTAGGCAAATTTGAAATATTTTTCACTACCTTCAGTATACATTATTAGATAAACCTATAGCCTGTGCTTACCTACATCAGCACTGACTTTCTTCTCTGTGATAGTGAAGAGGCATAAAAATGAAGACATTTTCAGCCCATTACAGTTTAACATGGTTTCAAGAGCAGTCAGTTTCTCTACAGTTTGGATTTTATTTGTCTCTTAATGTGCTCAGGATGTCGGTAGGAAATGCCTCCCAGCAGCCGCAGGAGTTTCAGTGTAGCTGTCTTTTGCATGCACAAGAAAATAAGACACCTTAAGAATGAAGATTATTGAGCAAAATACCACCTGATGAAAAAGAGAGAGAAAATACAGATCCTTGCCGGGCGTGCTTTATTCCAGCGTCCTGATCATCCTCCTTTAGCTCTTGTTGCATTGCTGAGGTTGCTCCCATGAGAAAAGACGTTCATCAGAGCTGGGGAGGGCAAGGACAGGGCTGCCCTGTGCTTCAGCGAGGTTCTTCGTGTGACCAAATGAGTGGAGTGAACTTCAGGGGCTACTGGGAGCTGGAACAAGCCAGGGCTGCAGTGCTACAGCCCCTTCCCAAGGCGGTGGGGGAGTAGGAAGTGCTCCAGGGTGACGGTCAGAGACCTCTGCGGGGCCCCACGTGGTCAGGGGAGAGGTGGGTGTTGAACTGCCATAGCACACAAATAGCTCATCATTCTTGGAATCGAAAAATATGAATCTGCCAGTGTGTTATCTAGATTAATGAAGATGAAATGTGCTGTATAAATACATCAGAAGTATGAACGTGCTGTTATCCCTTGGGCTGCTCTGGCTCACAAGGAGAAAAGGTTGATTTGTATTTGTAGATGATTTTGCTTGCTCTGCCAATGTTCATTTTTGTTTTAGTACGCAACCCAGGGAGCATGTATTTCTTTTGCTCAAAGATGTAGCAGATTAGCAAAGATTTTTTCTTGATTATCATAGCTGAAATAGCTTTGTTTTTAGATAAATTTTTCATCTGTCATTACTTGTGAGGGTTAGTGATACTATTTTAAACACTGGTGATAAATTATGGAGGTTGTAAGCTCTATTATTCAAGGAACTGTGCAATATTTGGACATTGAATGTGGTTTCCATAAACCAGAAGGTGCTTGTGTGCAGCTGACCAGGCTGAGTGTCCTCCAGCTGGTGCAGGAAAGGTGGAGATGAAGCAGCTACAAGGGTAGGATTTGCAAAACAATGAGAGTTTAACCTAGCCTTGACTTGAGCCCACCCTGGGTGCGCAGGAAAAAACCCATGCAGAAACCCTCAGCAGGGTGGTTGTCACTCATGCCGACAGATGTGGTGTCTCAGGGTGAATAGGTACTTCTGGTATCAGTAAGTTAGTGATGGTGTTTGGTAGGCATTGCTTGTTCCACCAAATTAAAGATGTGAGTTGTGTGGCTGTGAATTATCGCTAATAAGAAGAGAACATTTTCAGGGTCAGGGATGAGAAAAAAGATTAGGTGTGCTCCCTTGCCTGTTTGTGGTGCGTGCTGCTCATCCAGGGCCCAAGACGAGCCTGGCTGGAAAGCTCCGGAGGGGTTTGTTTCAGCCTCCAACAGCCTTGAGAGGACAAGGAGAATGAGGTGGAGTGGCCGGAGGCGCCACAGCTTCCACCCTGGGTCCTTACTTAGAGCTTCCTTCCACTGTCGCAAAAGAAACCACATCTCAAACATTATTTGAGATCTTCTTAGAAGTTTTGGGTTGTTCCAGCCACGTTCGGGTCCAAAGGCTGTTGAGGTGGTGATGTATCAGGAGGAGGTGTGTGGAGGCTGGGCTGAGGTCCCTGGCACTGCCCGCAGGTGGGTGCATGCCTCCCCTAGACCTGCAGGCAGTGTTTTGCAGGAAGGCAGGGATGCTAGCAGCCAGGAAAAGCCTGATAAAGGGGGAGAATAGAGAACCTGAAAGTTAATCATTAAACTTTTTCTGTTACCTTTAGTCAGCCAGAAAATTGAAGCTAGGTGAGGTTTGCAGGGAGACGTAATATCTTTTATTAGACCAACTTGTATAGTTAGAAAAACACATGTGCTTTGGGGACCACACGCTTTTCTTCAGGTCTCCACAATTGCACATTACATTAAAAATAAAATTCATTTAATTTTCAAAGGGTTTAATGGATATTTGCAAGAACTGAATTTAAAAGCAACTCACAAAAAATACCTCATTTGGTTTAATTTGGTTTGGACATTTTAGGAAAGATTTAATATCCATGAATCAATTGCAGAAGACTTTTTTTTTCCTGACTTGAAGTTTAGTAGTAGAGACCTGACATCTGTATACATGGCGTCAAAATTTCTGCATGCAGTCTCCAAAGCTTGTTCTTTTGTGCACCTGAGAAGTCTGTCTTAAGTGTATATACATGCTCTTACTTCTTTCTGAAATACCCTTTTACAATTTCAAGATGCTGTTAGCATAAGGCTCTACAAAGGTGCAAAGTCAGAAGGTTTAAAAAGAGTGAGTTTAAAATAGAGTTCTCTCTCCTGACCACCACTTTTTTCCCTCAGTCTAAAAAAAAAATATGATAAAATGATAATATTTTAAGATTTGGGAGTTTGTTACTAATCGCTGTATTGCTATTAATCGGTGTAGTTTCTGTGTTACAGGAGATAAGATGCTATTGTTAATAATATTTTCAGTAGAGGTCTTGGTTCACCCTGATCTCACGAAATTTTCAGCTTACAATCCCATTCTCTGTTGAGTGTTTCTTTTTTCTTTTTAGAGTGCTTTTTTATCTTTTTATTTTTCATAACCTTCTATGTTGTCCGGTACACCAATTTAAAATTCCCTCAATCCAGCTTAGTCTCAGCTGTATTAATGCATGGCTTGAGGGCACAAATAGCTAAAAAGGGCTGTATTGTGTGGCATCTCTAAAATCTTTTTTCAGAGAAGTTGGATAAAGACATTGAGGTTTCTTGGGGGTGGTCATGGGTTGGTTTTTTTGTTGTTTTTTTTTTTTTTTTTTACAGCTGAGTGAGGCAGCCTTGCAGGTGTCTCAGAGAGAAGACATCAGGGTGGCAGATGCTGCCAGGCCCCACATCACCCCATTTCTGTTGAACTCTCCAGGAGAGTATGCTCCTCTGGGAAGGTGGCTGCAAGCACAATGTGGGATCCTTCTTCATTTTACTGATGTATCTGGGGAGACAGCTTTACAACAATATTAAAAATAATAAAAGGTTTTAGTTAAGGAATGTGGGTTGAAGCAGGAGTGAGTTTCTTTTCAATACTTTCCCTAGGACATTACATACCGAGCTCTGTCTTCTTAATGCAGTCACAGCCAGTCAATCCTGCCTGAGGTAGAACCAGTCTTTTCCAAGATGTAGTAAAAAAACCCAGCAAATACTGGGGTTCTGTATTCAGCTTCAGAAAGTATAAGCGAAGGGGCAGGTCGGAGCCAGCTGGTTGTGCCCCCAGCGCTGCCGTTGCCTGCAGGGCCATGCCCCGGCAGAGCGGCTGGGCTGCAGGCAGGGCTGCGGGGCTGGGGTGCCCAGGGGACGATGCTCCCAGGTGAGCTGCTTCGCTTACTTACTCTCTGTAGCTGGGAGGACCCACAAGGTAGCCTCCCTCTGTAAACTGTTCCTCTGAAGGATAAAAAAATCAGTTCTCATTTGGCTGTGCTGTGTGGTGCAATCCTCTTCTTCATCTCCCATGGCAGTGCACCTTCTTGGCTGGCAAATAATTAATAATGCACCTCGAGGGGATGTCAGCCCAGTCCAAGGAAGCGCTTCTGTTAAGGACAGCACACGCTGAAATACATGCTAAGCTGAAATATGCGCTTGAGGGTTGACCTCAACCGTGGTGGGTTTCCTGGTGTCTCAGTGAGTTCCCTGGGTGAGAGCAGAAGGGCCAGGAGCTGGGGTACTCGGGAATGAGCACCCTGCCCTTGGGGAGCATGCCGGGGGACCTGCCGCCCGGGCTGGGGACATGCCTGCAGCTGCAGAAGTAGCAGAGAACAGACTTTGTTTGTTAATCCTCGGAGAGCTGGTGGGTTTTGGTGGTCGCTGCTGAGCCCAAAGTTTTGTTTGCTGTGTTTTTACGTTTCTAGGCTGCTTTATATATCAACAGGAATTCAACGTGTGCCTTTTTTTTTTCTTTTTTTTAGTGTTACTGTGATAAAATCCTACGATACGCTTGTAAAGCATTCATTGTAAAAGTAAATCAACTTTAATAGCAAGTAGGTTGTAGTTAAGTGCTTTTGAGTGTGAGTATTTAGGGTTTTTTTTCTCGCTTAGTTATGATCCTGTGCTACAGGGAAGTGAGAGTGTTTATCTTAGGGAAATGAGTGGGATTTGCAGGCATTCAGCACCTCCCAGGACCTTCCAGGGTTATCCCCTTGCTCATATATTTCCATTTTGCCATCCTTTCTGCACTAAGCAGAATTGGTCTCAAATTCCTCAGAGTGATGGGAGAGTACGGGGGGGGCTCCGGGTACAGGCTGGGATGGGGAAAGAAATGGAAAAAAAGAGACATAAAAAACTAGGACAAAAAAAAAAGCGAGAGCCTTGTACTGGCTGTGAATGTGCTGCAGAAAAGCTGGAAATGTGGTGGTGGTTGGGCTTCCTTTCCACGCAGAAGTTTCCTTCGTTTGATCTTCACTGTGAAAGAGGGCTGGGGATCTGAGAATGGGGACGTGGCCAGGAGCAGCAATAGGAAGGGAGAAAGTTATCTAAGGTCCAAAGCCCTCAGCAGAAACGTTACACATCGTAGGTTGAACAGTGGCTTTTTCGGTCTCCAGAAGGGATGACCTTGCAATGGGGTCGCTGAACAGACGGTTCCAGCTGGGCTTGTGCACTTGGCAAACGCCCAGGAGCTATTTTAATAGGTCTTACAAGGGATGAGGCCTTGGCAAGACCTGGGGGTTATGGAGTGAGCTCTCAGTCTTTTTTCCTTTGGTAGCTAGCAAGCGTCACTCAAGCTATGGAAAAGCCCCCGGGAGCTGTGTGGCTCACAGAGCTCAGGGACAACCCACATCCTTCTCTTTCCGCTGGTGCACGTCACTGCAAATGGCATCACTCACTGCTTGTGGCTTGAAGGTTTTGCACTTTTTATCGCTTTCAGTGAAGGCACTGGAGGTGTCCAGGTGGATTTTAATATTGGATCCATCCTTCACCCAGGCCAGGGCCTTGGGTGCTCCCTGGGTGGTCACAGCTCCTGCTGCAGCCCGCAGCCGATCCCGCAGCATTTGTAGGAGTGGAGGCAGCTGCCAGCCCTTTTGGGCGCTTTGCACTTGGCCAGAGGTTGGTTTGAGGAGGGTTTTAAAGTCGAGCTGGGCTCTGACTGAAGGCTCCCACATTGCCCTTGTGGAAAGAGCGTTAGGTAAAGCCTGGGTTGGATCTTTGGTGGGTTGATATCCCTTCTTACTGTGAACAAATGACTTGAGATGACAGCAGGTGGATGTGGAGATGAGGATTTATCTTTCAAAAGGCTGCCCAGGCTCCTGCCCCAGCAAAGCCCTGTCTCTCTAGCTTGCTCATCTGGGCAGTAGGAGCATCAGTTACAGGGACCACTGTAAGCCAACAGTGAATGGCAACCACTGTCCTCCCCAGCACAGAAGCTCCTGATGCCATCTTGACCTTCTCCTGAGATCTACAGAAAACCTCCAGCAGCAAAGCAGAGCAGCATGTAGAAAGCCCTATGTATATCTTGCCTAAAAGATTGGTAGCACTTTTTGTCCAGCATAATGGGAAAGACTAATGTCAGTGCTTAACGCCAGTGTAATTTAATTCCTGCAAGTATCTCACAATGCAACCTTTTGCTTTCCACTCAGAATCACTGGCTATCAATGTGCAAACACAAGTTTAAAAGGTGCTGGTGGCACACAGAGAGCTCATGTGATTGAGCCCATTGCTTCCTAAAAGCTGAATCTAGGTGCTTGCTTTGATGGATTACCTTTTTTTTTTTTTGTTTTGTTTGGGGTTTTTTTTGGTTTTTTTTCATTCAAAGGAAATGTCCAGTCTAAACCACAGGGCTGTCAGTTGTCCCTCTATGTGATAAAACTCAGCTTGCATCCTGCAGTGCTGGTGTGTTGTCAGCAGCCCTGGTGCTGGTCTCAGGTGGCCTCAGGTGTGTCAGGCTGTCCCACTGCCAGGGCTGTCTGTCTGTGCTGGTCGGCAGGCTCATCTTTAGCTTTGATTTTTACATCTCATCTTCCAAAATGTCTTTACAGCCTCTGAATAGCTTGGGGTGATTTGACAGCCTCCTGCCCAGATGGCTAATATCAGCGGCTCTCCCCTACACCCTCATGTAAAGCATCAGCATCGTTCTCCTTGGGTTTATTTAATTTTTTTTAAAAAAAAAAAAACAACAATGAATGCTGTCCGTTTCCTGGAGGAGCTCATTTGGTTTTTTTACTGCTGTAGGTTGTAGGAAACAACAATGTAGGTTGTTTCCATTTCGATAGAAGGGAAAAGATAAATGGATAAAGAGAATAGGGAGGGACCCAAAGGAGAGCTGGTGTTGGGATGTCATCCCTCCGGCATGATGCCATATGGCTGGAATGTGTGTCTCAGAGATGAACATCACGCATATGAAACGTAAAGAGTATATACTGCAGCTGAAGTGACCACACTGGAGAGAGAGTATTTTTTTCGGGTTTCTGGATAATATCAAGAAAGCCATCCACTAAGCACTACAAATACAGTTTGTTTTCAGCACTGGGTTTGGTAATGGAGCATGTTCGAGGAGAATTTGTTGAGGTTTTTGCTGCCTTCTCCATAATGGTTTTAATAGCAGCTGCAAAGCTCAGCCCTGGGCAGTGGGACAGTTTGAGAGTCCATATGGTGTCTGAATCATAACCACAGTACAAAGCCTAACTGGGTTTTTCCCTTTCTTTTCCTATCCCTCTCAAAAAACAAAAGGAATACAAGAAACGGAGCTCCTTTGAGCAAGCATTTTTTCTCTCAGGTGCTTCTTTTAGCTTTCTTGGTAGCATCCCTCACCACCCCATATGGCCTCTCCCATCTGCTCTGCCATCTCTCTCACGTGCCCTGGCAGCTCCCACTGCCTCCCCAGACTCGCCATCCCATCCATTCATCCCATCTCTGCACTCCTGCTTCTTGGGGTCCCCCAAGGTTCTCGGGTTCAAGGGTTCTCGGGCACCCTCTGTCTCCTGTCGTGTTGCATGGCCGTTACGAGTGTCACCCTAAGGCCTTGCTTAGCTCCTCTTGAAGTCGCTCCTGCTAACCCTCCTGTGAGCTGGGGCAGAAGGTCACAGGCTGGCGTTTGTAGACCCAGATTTACCAACCTAGCAGCCTGGGAATAACCAAAACACCGATGATTTGGTAAGGCAGGTATACAGCAGAGGCTACATAGTACTATTCTGTTACTTTTTTTATTATATTCCAGCAGTTTCTATACTTGTGGCTGTATCTAGAGAGCTCCTGGATGAGATTTAATTCAGTCCAGAGATTATTTTGTAGATGGAGAGTGCTCCAGAGTTTTGCAAAGTTTGTGTTTGGCTTTCCTGACCCAAGACTGCATCCCTGTGGCATCTTATGCCTATCTCGGTGCTTTAATGGGGGTACGCAAAAGGAGGTGAAGAGGTATCTCTGTTTCTGGTGTGTGTATCTACAGATATTCAAATAAGAGTAAGAAAATGCCATGTATATATATACTCCCTGTATTTTTACTGAGGATTTTTTTGTGGTTGCTGTCTGCTTCTGTAGTTCAGCTGGGGACTGTGATTACAGTGTTTGTATCACCTAGTAAGGACATTGTTTTATATGGGAATTTCCGATGCATTTTTAAAAATACATTCTTAAAGGAAGCCCTGAAAAGTTATCTGAAAAGGGAACTGGAAAAAAGCCATTTACGCTTGTGTGCTGATGGGAGGAAACATGCCGGAGAGGTCAAGAGTTTGCCCAGGCTCTTCCCCATGGCAGGTATGAGTTTTTCCTTCTCTAGCAGGGACCCTGCCCTTCACAGGGAAGGATGAGCCTTCCTGCCTTTTTGCCCATCTTTCTGGGGCTTGGGAGTTTCTCTGAAGTGTGATTTCCCTTGCTGGGGGTGGTGGCCGTGGTCCTGTGGGTTTTCACAGTGGGCTGGAAGTCGCCTCTGCTTTGCCATCATCCTCCTTCCCCATGGCAGCCCTGGCTGCAAGCGTGGAGCCCCTCAGCTCCAGCTGCATTATGGACATGGGTTCAAACACCCAGGTCTTCTCTAAATGAGAAGATTTTTCAGTCTTTCCTTGGTAGGATCCTGGCTTAAAAGAAAAAAAAAAAAGCATGCCTTGATTGTTTATAAAAAAGATACTTGATGTCACTTTATAAACTGGCTGTGTATTTGTGTGGCTTCTGTCTGTACAGTGCCAAGTGCCTCCAGAGTATTTACAATTACAAATAACAATAAATATCTGTTTGTTTCTTTCTTTCCCCTGACTGCAAGATAAGACTGTATTTCATTTTTGCATATGCATTTATTATGAGAAGCATTTATTAACAGGAAAGGTTAAGTGAAAGAAAGAGCATCACGTGTGAGTACACTGCAGTAGGGGAGGGTGGTCCTCTCGGTCCTGCAGCATCACAGTGCTTTGCAAAAACATCCCCATCCTCACAAGAAACCTTCCTTCAGCACTTCTTCGATGGCACCTTCACAACTTGCTTACACCTTTCTGCTACAGCTTGAAATCCCCACCCCATGTCTTACCTGTGACCCACAGAGATGCCTTCCCACGGGCTTCCCCTCCACACACCCCTGAAGCAGGATCAGCGCTGGTTTACAGCCCACGGAGAGTATGGCCCAGAGCCAACAGGGAGTGGGGACCCCGAGCCACCTCAGAAAGGCACTGGGAGACCCCGGCTTTCTGCCTTGTAATGGAGGGGTGATGGATAGGACAGTGATCTGCAGAAAATTTGAAGTGCTCAAGCAATGGTAATGTAAGTTCAAGAGAAAAATGTGCCTAATTCCCCTTGTCTTGTACTCGGAGACTGGATTTTAGGGGGGCTGACAGGTCTCTTAATGTTTATATTACAAGTCAGCATCAGCTTCAGGTAACAAACATTTGTTCTTCCTATTCCTGATCCCATCCTCTAATTCCAGGACCTTCCTGGGCATCCATAAGCATCCAACAGGGTCAGCAGGACCCTTGTCTGTTAGAGGCCTGCACGTGCCTATGAACTGCTGCCCATTTGTCCTGAGTGTTTCCCTGGGACCAGCTCTGGGTGGTCCAGACCCCCAGTCTGCAGAGGGGAAGGATGATGCTGTTTGAACCAGTGGGATGGTGGTGAACTGGTGATGGAGAAACACAGGTTTGCACAGGCTAACCTTGCTGCTGACAGATTTCCCCAGGGACTGCATTTCTCCCAGCTGAAGAACTGTAGTCGGTACCACTGGTGCAGTGGCAGTGCTCTGGTTCAGCTTTGGCTTCCATGACTGAAAATCAGTTTGATGGATCTGGGGTAGTTTGCAGAAAGGCCACCTAGATCCTTCTGTTAACTAACTTGCACTGCTCTCTAGCCAGGGAATGACAAATGGTAAGATGCAGCACTAACACTATTAAGCGGGAGCGAGATGCAGATTTTTTTTCTTGGATGAGGATTGTCTCCAGCTGTTGCTGCCACTGGCAATGGTGATGGCGACTAGAAAGAGAAAAAACCAGCTGCTCCAAGCCGTGAGCCACTGTGTGCCCTGGGGATGGGGCATTGCACAGGTACAACCTCCCCTCCTTCACCCTGTCCCGCAGCAGCCCTTCCCAGGAGCGTGGGACTGGGATGACAATGATACAGGGCTGCTTTTACCTGTTTGGGACAAACTGGTCAGGATGAGATGGGCATCTCTAAGAAGATGTGAATCTTGCCAGCAAGCGAGTGGGATTTCTGATGCTGAAAAGCAGTTGGTGTGGACACCAAGAAAGAATTTGGCCCTTCGTTTCTGGGTGCTAGATGAGATCAGCACAGCCCTGCTTTCCCCCAGTGCTTTGTGTTTGTTTTCGTGCTGCTGCTGCTGCTGCTAAAGGCTATCAGCCTGTTTCTGGAGCCTTGTTCAATATACTCTGCATGGAAAGGCATGTTTCATTTTTAAGTTAAAAAAAACCACACAAAAAAACCCAAACAAACATAAAACGCAGCGTGGCACAGATTAAATCCATTTGAGACAACTCCAAAAAAAAAAAAACCCGCTGTATGTGCAAGTCAATAGGAGGAGGGGAGTGGAAGGGGAAAAAGCAACTGTGACATATACAAACCCTTTAGTGTGCATAGCATAAGATTTTTTGGCTGGCACTCACATGATTTTATTCAAGGGCTGGGAAAGAACTACGATTAGTTAAAAGCTTCAGCAAAGTCTGGAGGGAGTGCTCTGAAGAGTTGGGAGCCGCGCAGAGGTGACTGTAACTCCTCTCGCAATTTCAGACTATTCTTCTGTGGCTCAGGACAAAAGCCTTTTCTTTTCCCTCCGTGTTCAAAGAGACATTTGTCTTGAGATGTTGCAGCTGTGGGCCGTGGGATTGCTTGTTTGAAGATACCCCCTCGTAGACGAAAGGAGAGGCAACGCACTGAAAAGTGGTAGTATTTTATCGTGTGTGGGTTCCCCCCCCTCCTCCTCCTCCCTCCCTCCTCCTCCACTGCCATGTGTGGTTTTTAATAAGAAGAAGAATGTGGAGGCAACATTTTCCAGGCAAGGGGAAATTTCCTGTTTCTTTTCTGTTTGTTTAATAAAGTGTGTAGTTGACTGTAAAACTGTAGCTACTTTGTTGTGAACGGGTAATTCAGGCGAGTGTCAGGATCGCTTCTTGATGCACTTTTATATACTGCAAGTGAACATGTTTAAAGCCTTTTTTATTTTTTTTATTATTTTTTTTTATTGCTGCGTGGCGTAGGCAACTGAGATTAATAAGAATTAGGCAAATGGCTTCTGCTTTTGTTTCTGTGAGATAGTACCAGCCGTCTTGCGGTCACACAAAGGCTGCCATTTACCAAGGAGCACTCCCTAATTCTCTTGGCAGGGGTGCCATTGGGATCGGATACAAGTGGGTGGCAAAGGGGAGGAGCGGCAGAAGAGGACAAGCAGGCTTTGTGTATTAAAAATGAAACAAAAGCACTTTATACGCGGGGCTGCGTGCAACAAGCGGAGCTGCCTGTGAGCCGGGGTGGAGTTTGAGTTCTCAGCGTGACTGCAAAACCTTTCTTTTTTTTTCTTCCATGAACCCTTCCTCCTCTCCCTCTTCCTTAGCAAGCTCTCCCCGCAATGCTCATGAGGGTCCGCGGGCAGCTGAAAACGCCTAAAAAAACCCCAAACATATCGGAACAATACTTGCCATGACTTTGCAAGAATGGCTGGGGGTTTGTTGGCAAAACCAGCTTCAGATGGCGGTGGAGCCGCCAAATTTGTGAGGCGGTTGGGAGGGAGAACTGATCCCACCCCAGCCCCAAGGAGAGATGGTCTGCTGCCTCTCCTGCCTGCGCCGCCCCCTCCCCCCCCCCCCCCCCCCCCCGCTGGTTCTGCTGCCTGTGGGGGGCGGGCAGCGATGGTCTTGGATTGCACAGCATCGTACCCCTCGGCGGAGGCAGCCCCCTGGTTTTGCAGTGCGTGGCAGAGTGAAGGGGTTAATGGCTGCAGTGTTTTATCAGAATTTAGGGGAGGTGTCTGGCTGTTTAATTACTTTCTGATCCATGGCATACCTCGTTCTTAATGAAGCAGTCGCACGCAGAACAAACATGCTGTATGAGCTTGGGTAAAAAGAAAAGCGGGCTGAGTTTAGCTTGGTTTTGTCAGCCCACATGTTTTGGTTTGAATGTGTTTATGCCAGAGGTAGGACGGTGAAGAATAGGTGCAGGGTGGTGGAAAGGCAGGTGAGGACTGTTGCAAATCTGTCAGTGGTTTTTATTAAAACCTAATTTCCATACATTATGCACTTCATCTCATACTGATGTGCTTCAAAACTTTCCTTGTCAAGCTGAAGTAAATTCCCTCATTGAAGTAGGAGAAGGGAGAGACGTTCCTCTGGCTACCTCGCTCTTTCCAGCCAGCATTCAACCTCGGCAACTGCACTTCTGTGTGCGGGTGAGGGTGAAATGCCTAAGAAGCCTGTGTCATCATGCACAATTACATCCCTAATCCTGGGCAAAGACACAGATGCTGTTTCAAAAAAAAAAAAAAAAAAAAAAGCCGTGTTTCGTTTGACTTTCAAAGAAGCTTATATAATGGCTGCATAATAAAACCGTTATTTTGGGGCTCAGATTAAATGTCAAAGTTTCAGCTAACCCGTGGTTTCATTTTCCATGTGCCGTGCTTGCAGGCAGCCACCACCAGCCTCCGTGTGCTGCTGCTCTGCCTGAGGCTGGTCCTGGTCCCTGGTGAGCACCAAGCTCAAGAGCTCAGCTTGTCCAGATGCTGGGTGGTGTGGGGACAGGGATAGTGGCCACCGAAGCAGGGACTGCCACGGCCACCTTGCCGCTGCATCCGATTCCTTGTTATTTACAGTTGCAGCGTGAGGCTGGTAGGTGATGCTCTAAGCCTTGGAGATCATACATGTTAGTAAGCGTTTAAGTCAGTGTTATAATTCACTCGTTAACCTGAGAAAATAATCTAGCTGCAGTATAGTGCTTCACACAAGGATTGTGTAAGCGCTCTGAGATTTGTACATGTTTTTATTCTTGCTTATCTGCTTATGGCAAGCTTCTTTCAGTTATCCAAATCGTCTCGGCGCTCTACCCTGCCTACTGACACAGTTGCACTTCCATCTGGATGAAATGCATGCAAACAAAACACATTGCTTCCAGTACATGCTAATGGAGAGCTTGGTAGGAAAGACAGAGAGGAGGACCTATTCCAAAAATGTTCACGTGTAATGCTGAAAATCTTCAGTCAGGTCTGCTGGGTTGGTTGTTTCTTCATTTCTTAAAGCAGATTCAATAAAATAGGAATGGAGAGCCGTTAAACCCACTGCATTAAACCTGCCTGTTTCCATGGGGTCATTTTTTCTCATGTAAAATATATGTAACTATGTGCTATTCCGAGTTTTATGATGCAGCAGTACAGATACCTCCCCAGGGTGATGCTCTTGGTGCCAGCACAGTCTAGGAGGCATCGCTTTGGCCTGTAGCGCCTGTGTCTGTCACATACGCATCAGCTGGTGGAGATCTTGCTAATACTTTATGTGACAGCAATCTGGACAAAAAGGCACATTTAATTTTGCCTTAAAAAAAAAAAAAAAAAAAAAAAAAGAAAAAAGAAATCAGTGCATTGCTCTTCTCATTAGTTTCTTTATCTCATTGTCACTTCTCTGGCACATGGGGCTGCAGTGACAGGATTCCTGGGGTTGACCGCATTCCAGAGGGCTGGAGCAGTACCCAGCCCTGCGCACAAGGGCCAGTGAAGGAGCCTCCCGCTCTCGGCTTTAGTCCCACTTACTCAAACAGTGCCACAGGCAGAAGCATTTGTTCTGTAATACTCCACATGCAATGTTTGACCCCTGCAAAATACCCCAAAACAACTTGGCAGTTTTCCTCAGTCAAGCCCTGTGCTTGCCCAGCTCACCAGCATCAGCAGCTTCACTGCGAGTATGTGGTGATACTGGTGATGTAGTGTGGCAGGGGAAAACACCAATCCAGAGGGAGTGAAGGCATTTACTGTGCCTGTTAGCCCCTCAATAAAAGGATCACACAACCACTGTGCTTAAAGGTGAGACAGATGTTGGCTGGTAGCCCTGGAAGGTTCCCGTGCAGAAGGGGGTTGGTAAGGAGAGAGGCGATGCTGGGGCTGCTTACGCACGGTGTGAAGGTTCCAACCCAGACCCTTCAGGCTGGGTCATCTCATGGTGGCAGCAGCAGAAATAAAATACTTTGTGCCTAGAGCCCCAGCTCCCTGCACCTATGTTTTTTCCCAGAAACCACCTGGGTAGCCAAAAAAGTTAATTGAGATATTTTGTACGGTCCTAATGTAGTAAATGCCCTTTTGAGTGGTAAAGGGAGGTACAGAAATTTCTGAGTGGCTTGTCCAGAAATGAATGCGATTCTGTGCGACCTGCTCTAGGTGAACGTGCTTTAGCAGGGGGTCAGACTAGATGATCTCCAGAGGTACCTTCCAACCCTGACCACTCTGTGATTCTGTGAACTGGTTAATCCCTGGCAGAGCAATAAATAGGATATAAAACCCGGCCTTCTGCAGCCCTTGGTGGTGATCTTTCCTTTCCTCACCTCAGCCTGGAGAACATGTGAATGTGAAATGAGAAAAATGCAGCACAGCTCAACGGACCCTGGAATACAAATAGTTTCAAGGGAGCAGCCCGTGGCGAGGTGTGTGTAAGTGGGAGAGGAGCGGTGTCCTGCACTGGCATGAGAGCACTTGCTGCCATGGCTGAGCAGGGTCTGCGGCCATGCCATCCTGTTATACACGGTCCTTCACACTGGCTCCAGCCGCACATCCCGGAGCATCCTGCGGGATATGGGGAGAGACCAGGTTTGGTTTTACAAAGTAAGCTGAGCTTCACTGCTCCCACCTTGAAGCCTTTTGGTAGCTGGTAATAGAATATAAGCCTATATGCTAAAGAGATCTTCTTTGTCCTGCTTTTTGTGTGGTTTTCCAGTAATCCTTTTTTTTTTTTTTTTTTAGTGGATATCTGTTTGGACTTGTCTTTCTGAGGTGGTCAAAATGGTAAAGTCATTCCTTAAAAAAACAGACCAAGTGCCAGTGTACATCTGTGGAACAAAACCTTGGCCCTCCTGCAGGCAGGGAGGGGTAAAAATGACTGCTGGCTTGGGGTTCACTCCTAAGGTGCTAAACAAAACGGTTTAAGAGGCCAGCAGCTCTGGTGTACGTGGTTTGATTGAAAGGTGGCCTGTGTCGGTGAGGATCGGCAGAGTGGGGATACACCCCCATAAAGTCACCAGTGGCTGAAATGGGGTCATCCATCCCTGTCCTGGGAGCAAGCCTTGCTGCGTTTTCTCTCCAGCCAGGGCAAAACCGCAGCCCTACTCCCAGAGGGGAATCTGGACCTTGTGCTAAGCTTTGCACTGTGTTGCCATCATCCCCTGAAATTTGTTGTACAACCCAAAACCAGGTACCGCTGCCCCTCACCTGACACAGGAACACACGCAGGTACCGCTGCTCCAGGGGAACCTTCCGACTGCTGCCGGTGTAAAAACTGCGCTCCTTCTGCTTGCAGGTATTCGCCCTCAAATCATGAACGGCCCCATGCACCCCCGGCCCCTGGTGGCACTGCTGGACGGGAGGGACTGTACGGTGGAGATGCCCATTCTGAAGGACTTGGCGACGGTTGCATTCTGTGACGCACAATCAACTCAGGAGATTCACGAGAAGGTAACGTGCGCTGCGAGGGCATGGGGGGGCCGGGCTGGGAGCCGGTGTGCTCCAGCCTTCTCTTCCAGTTCTTGAGCAAAATGTGTACCCAGCTGCACTTCGAGTCAATCAGCAGATAACATCAACAGAAGTCGCCGCAGATTAAAATTCATCGAGGCTGTTTTAGAAGCCAGATGTTATGGGGGGGGGGGGGGGGGGGAGACACAAAAAAAGTCACCTTATCTCTGTGCATCAGGTTTTTTACATCAGTATTATTAATGTTTCTCATTTTTTTTGGAAGTCCGCTTGCTCAGTGCAGGAGTGACAACACTCTGCGCTTCCCCAGGGTGCGGCACAGTTGCTCTGGCTTTGCTAACACCATCCCACACTGCTGATGGGTCTCCTCGGGTGCTGGCTGCACCTCCAGCAGCTCATTTCTCCCCAGCAAGGAGTAAGTGAGGTTGGGGCAGCATGTAGGCAGATATGTGCAGTGTGGATCGGTGTTTCTGCTTGGAAGCTCAACTGCTTGCTTTTAAAAGTATTCTTTGTGCACATTTAGATAATCCCAGTGAGGTTTGAAGTTATCAGAAATCGCTTCCAGAATCGAGGGAAGAGAACGACAAATAGCATCACTGCTGAGCTTTGCAGTGCTTCAACTACTGAATGTGGGGGAAGGAGGATGGAGGGGTTTGTGCGACATTAATAGATGATAGGTGAGCCAGTCTTGGAGAATTTACATAGGTCTTGGGTTTCCAGAGCACTGAGGTAGCTTGTGGTGAGCACTAATAGAGGTTTGAATCTTCATTGAAGGGGACGAAGTACAGCCTTATGTGACTGCAAAGCCTCACGCAGATCTTCTTAGGTACTCTGGAAAACATACAGAAAAGGTTAATGTGAACAGTGTGACAGGTACTTGAGCTTCCAACATGCAAAAGAAGGTCAGGGAGTTGCAAGTGACACAGAGTCATGTCCAAAACCAATAGATACTGCCATAAAACCTAATTCCTTTTTAAAGGGTTGGAAGTAGAAGGATTAGCAGATAACCACCTGGAAAAGGGTCTGGGTGAGCGACAGGCTTGGTTTTCCTTTGTCTTGTCTTCTCAGACATAACATCATAATTTTCAGATACCTATCCGATCCATTCCCAAAGGGAATGGCCTCGGAGTCGGTAGGTGACACCCCTGACGGTTTTAGTGACACCTTGAAGTGTCAGCTTGCACCGTGCCTGGGTCAGATAGTCAAATCTGGGGTCAGCAGTGCAGATGTACAATTCACTGATGTTCTGATTCGGGAGCTGTAGCTTTCCCCTCCGGGTGTCGTGGTGGCTCTTAATGTCTCTATTCTGTTCCAGGTATTAAATGAAGCTGTTGGGGCGATGATGTACCACACCATCACGCTGACTCGAGAAGACCTAGAGAAGTTCAAGGCCTTAAGGGTCATTGTTCGAATAGGCAGTGGCTACGACAACATTGACATCAAAGCTGCGGGGGAGCTTGGTAGGTCTCAGCTCTGCACCCTGATTCCCTCCCGTGTCCTTCCAAGTCTTTAAAATCAGCACAAATACCTGCTGCTTTCCCTAGGGGTGTGCTTGCAGTGCGGGCTTGCAGGCAGGGCCTCCAAGGGGCCTTAATTCAGCCCCTAAAACTACAGGTGCCGTTGGCATTTTTTTTTCATGTAGAGAATATTGTGACAAGAAAACTGGTGTGGTTTTAGAAGTTTTAGGAGGCAGCTTTTAGGCTCATACTGTGTTAAAACTGCCCTATCTGAATCCTTGATTCCTAAGCTGTCCCTAGTTCCAGGTGCCCACTTGTACTCAAGGATATTTGTATGGCTGTTCTATTTCTGGCACAGGAGAGTTGATCTAGCTCTAGAAAAATTGGAGGAAGGGTGTTTTATTATATTTTGTTAAGCAAGATTAGTCTCTTGATCTGATCTGGTTCTCAGAGTCATGCCCACACTGCTGGGAAGGCAACGTGTCAGATGGTAGAGCAGGAATTGTGCGTTGGGTTGCTGTTGCCTCCTTTGCCATCTCATCAAAGGTGCCTCAGGAACTTGAAAAAGACATTCACCGTGGGTCCATGGTACATGGACTGCCAAAACACATGGATCACGTTGTCAGAAAGGAGCCCTTATGTCCCTTATGTGGGATTTTTCTGGGGTCAGGGGTGCGTGCAGGCTGCGTTGCATGGCTGTCACAGTGCTGGGGACACCGGATTTCTGTACTGGTTGGGATGGTCAGAGGCCTTTGGCTGCACACCCACAGGTGCAAAAGCTTAATTGTATCAGTGATTTTAGCAGCTGAGTTACAATCGGTTTTGATCATCTGATCCCAAGATTCAGTCTATCAAGCAGTCCTACAATAGTGTTTAGGATATCTTGTATTAAAGGTTATCTCTGGGGAAGTGAAGAATAACAGCCATTTCACGTGAGCCATTTTACAAAGATAATTGCGATAAGAGAGTTTCAAATAGTCATTCCTAAAAAAGCAATTCTCAATATAGTGAATTATTTTTTTTTGAGAGGAGAACAATGTCTTCTCGATGTAATGGTTTCTTCACGTTTTTAACTCTTATTGTTATTATCCATTATAACAGTGTTCTGAGGCTTTGAACATCAAGAAGGGGAAAATATAACGACTAAAGTAATGGGATACTGCAGTATAATCCTTCTTTTTATACTTGGCAAATTGGGTGGCCAAATGATGTGGTTTCAAGTAGAAAATGTAATGACTACCCACAAATGTAGCGTAAAGTTTAATTGGTATTGCCTTCCATAAGGTAGTTTTTAAACTGTGCAGTCAATAAATGAATGACCAGTGCCTAAACACGGTGCCTGGCCACGCACCAGTGGCCACCTGTGGGACCAGGTCTGGCCCAGAAGACACCCCCAGAACAAGATGCTGGTGTTGAACTATCCACTGTGGGTATTTAACCCCCTGGTGCCGGCAGCTCCTGCTCCTGGGGGCACGAGGGCAAATAACAGGGTAAGAAGCTCACGGGAAAGGCAGTCTGGTGTCATCCAGCTCTATAAGCAAGTGGTCCAGCAGAAAAGGGACAAGACCCAGCAGGGTTGGGGATGGGGACGCTCAGCAGAGCTGCAGGCTGACAGGACGTGCTGCTAGAGTCACCCGTCACCCTCCAGCCTTCTTGTCTCTTCTCTTCCCCCACGAGCAGCCACGGCCTCTGCCTACAAACGGGCAGGAGCTGTTGCCTGGTGCCGAAGCGGGTGGTCATCTTGGGAAACCCTCCCTGCTGCTTCGTTAGGGCCTTGGGCAGGCGCTCAGCATGGTTTCTGGGCTGCACCCACATCCCCAAAGTAAATCAAAAGTTGCCCTCTGTGGAAGCGATGGGGAATGTAAAATGGGACAGCACCAGCTTTAAGAGCTCATGGGGACCGGGGCATCATGGCCCTGTCACCTGAAAGGGAGAGGAGGTGAGCAGTGGTTTAGGGGTTAGTTGGGGTGGGGTTTTCCACCCTGTAGAGTCAGTCAGTTTTTCTGTAGGTCTTTCAAACAGCCACGGGGTGGAAAGCAGTTTTGAAAACAGAAAAGCAGCTCCTGGGAGCAGGGATATTGACAGGGGGATGGGAAACAGATTTTCGACTTTGAATCAGTGGCCCTCACAGTGGAAGGGGATTTTCTGAGTCTCTTACGCTGTCTTTATCTCCTACTTTTTCATGGTTTCTACTCAAAGGCCCCAGTCCAGTAAAGCACGTAAATACACATCCATCTTTAATATGTGTGTTTAAATTGCATTGAATCCGGTGGGATGTAAGCATGTGCTTAACTGCTCTGCCGAATAGAGGTGCAGTTCAGCACCCCCTTACACACACTACCGAGCCAGAGCCTGGACGGGGCAGCGAGCGGGGAGGCATTGCCAGTGAACTTAATACTTGCAGCTCCGAGCAGGGACACAGCAGCTTCAAATAAGCCTTTTGTGGCAAAGGAGCAAAAAGTCTGTTACCAAACCTGCGCCAGGGCAGGCAGGCGTGCAGCGGCAGTGCTGGGGTGGGGGAGCTGCTCCAGCGTGGCTGTGCCCCCTCCACTTGCCACATTCTGAGAAAGCCTCCAGATTTTGCAGCAGGAGCAACTGGTTCTTCCTGCAGAGTGTGTGGTGGAGGCTGCACTGATGGTGCACGTGCCATGGTGGTAGCCATCACCCCAAGCCTTGCTGTGGGGTGTTTTGAGTCGACTGTTGTGGTGCTTGTTGGTGGAAGGGGAAGCTGACCCTGCCATGCCAACCTGGCACACCATCCTGCTTGAGCGCACCAAATTATTGATCCCTAAATAATTTAATAGTTGAACAGTCTTCTTGTGGAAAAGGAGTGACTTCTGCCAGCATGATTTAAATCACTTTGAAGGTAGATTAAAGTAAGCAAGAATAAGACTTCCTATTGCAAAACAAACCTTTGCTGCTAGAGTTACTCCTGCATAGCTATTGCACTTGAAATCTGCACTTGTCCTTACTCTAGAGAGACGCTGGAGTGTAGGGGACCCCTGAGTATTACAGGTCACTGTGGTTTTTGCAGAGATTTCAGGCAGTTGTACCTAAACCAGGCACATCCTTAGCAAACGTTGCTCCAAATGCTTTAAAAAAAAAAAGGATGGGCTGGCTGAGTGATGTGAAGATGAAGTGCCAGGAGCCCCCCTGCTTTGCTGTGGGGTGGGTGGCCGGGGCTGCCCCCCCTGAGCCACGGTTGTGCTTTGTGGTGTTGCCTCTGCAGGGATCGCCGTCTGCAACATCCCCTCGGCCGCTGTGGAGGAGACGGCCGACTCCACCGTCTGCCATGTCCTCAACCTCTACCGACGGAACACGTGGCTCTACCAGGCACTGCGGGAGGGCACGCGGGTGCAGAGCGTGGAGCAGATCCGGGAGGTGGCCTCCGGTGCTGCCCGCATCAGGGGGGAGACACTCGGCCTCATCGGCTTCGGTAGGTGGGCGAAGGGCAGGCAGCCTGCGAGCAGCATGTGCAGCACTGCTGGCCCCATGTTCAGCCTCTGAGGAAGACTCAGCACCACTTCACTGCCCTGAGAAGGACCTAAAATGAGCATTTTCAAAACCAGAACCACCTCTTAATGCTGATTTTTTTGGTGAAGGAGCTGCATTTTGTGAGCCTTGGCTGAGTCCTTGGAGAAACACTGGTGAAACCCAGCAGTGCCCCAGGAGGGACTACATTTGGTAGTGCTGCCATCCTCTCCCAAAAAAACCTGTCCCTGAACCACAGCTACACCAGCCTGGCTCTTCCTGAGACATTCTGCCCTGCATGGGGCAGGGCTGGGGAAAACAAAATTTGTCTTCAGTTCACCCATAGCTATAGGGAGTTTCAGCATCAGAGGGATCATCAGCACCTCTGCTGACAGCCCTCTTGGATATCCCTTCTGGGAGCGAAGCCCAGCCATCACGAGAGGGATCAGGAGGTGTGTTCAGGCAGCTGAAGCTCACCCAGCACTTGATGGCCAGGTGCAGGCAAAGTGGCACCATCGTGAGCAGAGATTTGGCGAGGTGCTGGTGTAGGGAGCAGTTCTGGCTGCTGGAGGGTGGCCGCTGTTGGGGTTGTGCCAGCCGGGAGCTGCACCACAAATGCCACAGCAGCATCTCCACTTGGTTTCTGTGCCACAGCCGTTTGCCCCACTTGCTTCACGCTGTTGTCCTGCAAAGCCCTGGGCTAATTAGTGCAAAAAAGCTGGCATATGAGCACGTTTAAATGGGGAAACTGGAGCAAGGCGGGTGGGTCAGGTTCCAGCAGGAGGTCGGGGTTAGCCAAGGTCTGTCTGGCAGGGCGAGGGTGAGGGCGGCAGCGCGTACCTGGCTGTGTGCTGGCAGCTGGATGTCCATGCAGGCAACCGGCTGATGTCCCCTGCTCAGCCATGCCTCTCTGGGGCAGCAGCAGGGCGTCAGGTGTGTGCATGCACGGGGGGACATCACCGTGCACCACTAACCGGGCACGCGCTGGGCTGCCACGCTGCTGCTAGCTGGAAAAATTAACAAATAAATAATTGAGACCTGACACACAGGGCACGTGGAACTTGCACAGCCTGTGGCGGGGACAGGCCGGGGGGGTCTGTAGCAGCGCTGCACGTCCTTCCCCAGCACAGCGGCCATAGTAGCCCTTTGCTTCCAAGCCACGACAGTTGCCTTCATCATGCCCAATTAACCAGCCGTTCAGTGAGAGGCTGAAAAATCTATCGCAAGTCGTCTAGAAAAGGCGACACTCTTTTTCTTCCATTTTTGGCTTTTCTTGGTAGACACGGCACCGCAGAGGATTGTTTCTCTGTGATGTCCAGAGCTGCGTGTTGGTGGGGCCAAGGCACACACTGGGCCTTCCCTGCCGGACCTGCATGGCCATGGATCGTGCCACATGTTCAAATGGCCACGAGCTGGCAGGTGCCTAATGGCCTCACCCTTTGCTTTGTTTGGCTTTTTTTTTTTTAATTTTAACATAAGCATCTGACATTTGCTAGAGCCAAGCACAGCCCTCCCTGTGCAAGGTGGCATGGGTTCTCCCCTCCAGCCAGCATCCCTTCAGGGGCTGTCTGGGGAGCCCAAGGGGTCCCAGGGGACCCACGGCAGCCCCCAAGCCACGCTAGGGGATCAGGCCATGGGGCAGCTCAGCAGTGTGAAGCCAGGGAGGTGGGAATCAGTTAAATTACTGCCTCTCTTCCCTTCACACACAGGTCGCACTGCACAGGCGGTCGCAGTCCGAGCCAAGGCGTTTGGCTTCAACGTGATCTTTTATGACCCGTACCTGCAGGATGGGATAGAGAGGTCCCTGGGAGTCCAGCGGGTCTACACACTCCAGGACCTGCTCTATCAGAGCGACTGTGTCTCGTTGCACTGTAACCTTAACGAACATAACCACCACCTTATCAACGACTTCACGATTAAGCAGGTAATTCACTTCGCATGCACAACCAAGGAGAGTGCTCTGCTCTTCAGCGGGCAAACCCGACACATCACTGCTGGCCACGCATCCCTCTGCAGTTGCGGCCACAGTGAGCCAGCGCCTCAGTGCCTAGGGGCTACCTCCAAAGTAGCTGGTTGCACCCACCAGCCCATCTGTTTCCCCACGGTGCTTACCAGGGGTAGCATGCTGCCGGGTACGCGTGCCCTGCGCCTGTGGTGGGGAGGCAACGGCAGGAGCGGGTTTTGTTTGCTGATACCAGCCAGAGCTGGACTTTCCCTAGAAAACCCACGTGCAGCAGGGTGGGGACTGCTCTGGGGCAGGAGCACAGCCACTCAGCCTGAAAAGCGGGGTGCAGTCCCAGCGGGAGGCACCCCAGGGCACCTGCTGCTGCGTCGGGACAGGAGTTGGGTCACTGCACTGAGCTCACCCTCATCTCTCTCTCCCCGGCCGCCGCCAGATGAGGCAGGGAGCGTTCCTGGTGAACACGGCGCGCGGGGGGCTGGTGGACGAGAAGGCCTTAACTCAAGCCCTGAAGGAGGGACGGATACGAGGGGCTGCGCTTGATGTGCACGAGTCTGAACCATTTAGGTAAAGCTCCAGTTTGCGGGGCCAGGGGACACACAACACCCACGAGCCTTGTCACACACTGCCAGCGCTGGGGGATGGTCCTACTGGTTTGGGAAAAGGCTGTGGCACCTTGTGGTATCCATCATTCGTGGGCTGGCACCGGGATGACAGATGTTCAAAGGGACACTAGGAGCATAAAACAAGAAATCAGCCTGGTTTTTGTTAAACAAAAAACCACGCTCATTAATCCATGAGAACAAATTTAACATGTTGAATGTTGGGCATTTTTGCCCACAGGCTGCTGCTAGCTGGGAAGGGGTTGGTTGTAAGTGGGAATGCAACTTCTCTCGTTGAAGACCGTTTGCTTGTGTTTTCAGAAACTTTTTTTTAAAAAAGTAAGTGTGCTTCTATAAAGGGTGAACCCCCACCTCCTCCCACCCTGGGCTGGGTGATCCAAAGCCTGTGCCAGCATCCCCAGCGCTGCTGCAGAGACACGCCCAGACATTTATTCCTGTGGAAGCATTAAGACCAACTACCCAGTAGGTTGGGGGTTCAGCCCTGTTGGCTCTTTTTTGGTGCATTTTCAGTTGTGCCATGCACGGGAACTGTGCTTCCTCCCCAGCACTTCTGTGGCCATTTTGGGCTGGCAGGACCCTGTCTGGCTGCTTCCAGCCCCTGTGCCACAGGTGAGGGGCCGGGAAAGGAGGCTTGCATGTGCAGAGGACAGGCCACAAATCTTCTGCTACTCATAACATCTTTTATTCTCTCTTTAAATCTTGAGTAATCTTTGTTTCCTCTCCCCCTGCTCCCAGTTTCGCTCAAGGCCCGTTGAAAGATGCTCCTAATTTAATCTGTACTCCACACACTGCTTGGTACAGCGAGCAAGCGTCACTAGAGATGAGAGAAGCTGCTGCTACTGAAATACGGCGTGCGATCACAGGTACCCAGCCCCGCGGAGAAGCTGGGGTTAGCTCGTGTGTGTGTGCCTGGAACGGGAGCCAGGAGAGGCACAGACAGGGCTTCACCCTGTTGTGTCTTGGCAGGATACTGGGGAAAGGGGCCTAACCCTGATTGTATTCCCAGCAAAAGAGCTGAGACACAAAACTTTACCCGCATTTGAGCATGTTTGTGGTTTCTGTGGGGGTTTGTTTTGTTGTTTTTTTTTTTAATTAATGGGGCACTTGTGCAGTGTGGCAAAGACTAGTGTGCGTAAGTGGGAAGCAAAGGACAGCGAAGCGATAATTGCTGCCCAAACGGTGGTGCAGACCACAGCCGACTGCATGCCAGAACCAAACCCCGAAGCAGGGAAGGCACCTGTGTCCAGCTCTTGCTGTAACTCAGCTTGCTCCGAGGTGGCAGTCACAGTACTCCAGCAAATGGGTGGTTCTCTTGTCCTAAAAATTGCCCTCCTGGTTAAGGTGGAAGGCACAGCATCATCCCTGGCGGACTCAGAGGAACCACCCTTCCCGAAACAGAGTTGGGACTGAGGGTAAGAGACTGTGCTGCAATGTGCACCTGGGGACAGCCAAAACCTCCTCCTGAAACAAGGCGTATGGGATGTGTCGTCCCCCCCATCCTTTACACTAACAAATCTAGTGACATGCAAAAAAAATGTAGCTTATTAGAGGGTGATAAAGCTAGGACCCACCTGACGCATAATTACCTTTATTACCAACTCCAGGGCGCATCCCAGAAAGCCTAAGGAACTGCGTGAATAAGGAATTCTTTGTCACAACGGCTCCGTGGTCGGTAATAGATCAGCAGGCGATTCATCCGGAGCTCAATGGCGCCACGTACAGGTGAGCGGGGGAACGGGAGGGCTGCACCCGCGGGCCCGGCTGTAGCGCTAGGAGCCCGGCTGTAGCGCCCAGGAGCCCGGCTGTAGCGCTAGGAGCCCGGCTGTAGCGCCAGGAGCCCGGCTGTAGCGCCCAGGAGCCCGGCTGTAGCGCCCAGGGGCCCGGCTGTAGCGCCCAGGAGCCCGGCTGTAGCGCCCAGGGGCCCGGCTGTAGCGCCCAGGGGCCCGGCTGTAGCGCCCAGGAGCCCGGCTGTAGCGCCCAGGGGCCCGGCTGTAGCACTAGGAGCCCGGCTGTAGCACCCGCGGGCCCGGCTGTAGCGCCCAGGAGCCCGGCTGTAGCACCCGTGGGCCCGGCTGTAGCGCCCAGGGGCCCGGCTGTAGCGCCAGGAGCCCGGCTGTAGCGCCCAGGGGCCTGGCTGTAGCACCCGCGGGCCCGGCTGTAGCGCTAGGAGCCCGGCTGTAGCGCCCAGGGGCCCGGCTGTAGCGCTAGGAGCCCGGCTGTAGCGCCCAGGGGCCCGGCTGTAGCGCCAGGAGCCCGGCTGTAGCGCCCAGGAGCCCGGTAACGGCTGCTACCTTGACTCAGGCGGCGACTGGGATCCCCCTCCCTGGGGAGCAGGGATGCCACCGCGGGGAGTACCAGCGCTGCTCGATGTAACCACGGGTTTATAAAGCCGCCCGTTTACGCTGCCTTCGTTCGGGTGGGCCAGCAGTGACGGCTGCAGCGCCTCCGTAAGCCGCAGGACCCCCGGGCCTGCAGACACGCAGGACGCAGCTTTTAAAGCGAAGTAGCGGCTGCAGGTTTGCTCTCCGCTTCGGCCCGTGCCCTGACCGCAGGGCGCCTGGCCCAGCTCGCGGGGTCGCGAGCCAGGGTGAAAGCTCCAAATATAGGTCCGTAGTCAGGTGGCCCAATTTCCACCCAAATCCCTGAGATTAGGGTTACTTACTGCTCCACTTTGGGTGGCTCAAAGCACGCCGATAAGAGACACCAAGGCACGAGGCCTCAGCTGGAACACGGGCAGCTTTCACCATATCACCGTTGCCAAGAATACTCAAGATACAAAAAAAACCCTGCGGGACACATGGGGTGGCATTAGAGGGCAGGGGCGGGCAGGCATGCGGCCGGCCGCAGAGCCTTAGGTCAAGGCCCCCGGCCACGCATGTGCCATGGCCCTGCGTGCTCAGAACCTGCAGGTCCCACACAGAGTGCACAGGCTGGAACATCCGAAGCTGGGGCAGGCATGCCCCTCCGTCCTGCTCCGGCTGCTCTGAGGCATGGGGACAATGCCACCACCCCAAGGACAAGCCTTGGCTGCCGCCACAGGGTGCTTCATCCTTGCTAAGCCCCTGGGGAGCTGCGGCCCCGCTGCCCTGGTAAGCGGACAGGGGTCAGCTCTGCACCTTCAGGTAAAACCTTCCTTCCCCTCCCGGCTCCCCCTCCGCCTTTCCCTCCAGAGATGGCAGCCACGGGAGGTGCTGGTGGTTGGGGTGTCCAGGAGCCCTCCAGAGGGTTATGGTCACATTGCCCCCATGTGACAGCTTCCCTGTGGACAGCTCAAGAAATCCCTTCTTCTCTTTCTCAAACTCTTGGAATTTCTTGGAACACGCATAACTCACCCCATCCTTAGAAAAGAAGATGAACCAGATCCTACCCCGTTTTTCAGCTGCGCTCTCTGGTTACACGAGGAAGATGCAGCTACCCTCTGGAGAGGGAAAATTTACAACCCGGGTGTAGGTGTTCAAAGGTATTCACGTGCAGGGATGATTTAAGCCAGCGTGCCAGCATCCCAGAGCACTCTAGAGGATTCCTTACCCAGTTTTTCAAAAGAGAAAGGTTTCCTTATGGTTCAGCCACCTGCTAGAAGGCACAGAACAAGATGCAGTCCTGTGGAGGACATTTACCCGAGACGCAGCAGCACTGGTTTAACATTTAACATTGAGCTTTCCCTTGTAGTCTAAAAGAAAAACCAAACTCAGCTGTAGTAGAGAAGCGGAATCTCTTTGCTGCTCGGTCTTTCCATAGCCTCTGCAGCGGTGGTTGTGCTATTCGTGCTGTCTGTGGCCAGCTCTGACGTGACAAACTTGCCTCTCTCTGTCCCCTCTCCCAGGTATCCACCTGGGATGGTCAGTGTCGCACCAGGAGGAATACCGGCAGCTATGGAGGGCATCATTCCTGGAGGCATCCCTGTTACTCACAATCTTCCCACAGTGGCACATCCTTCCCAAGCTCCATCTCCTAACCAGCCCACAAAACACGGGGACAACAGGGAACATCCCAATGAGCAATAGCAGATAATTTAAAAATCATTCAATAAACTTAGGACCAAGAGACATTGGAAAAGAAGTTATACACAAACTAAAAAAAAAAGAATTTGATACGAAATTTGTAACGTTGATTTTGGACAGACGCATCATTGATGTTCCAGTGTTAATGACAAAGCGATAGCAGTCAAGACTGGGGAGAAGCCCTGAAGAAGTCACCTTCTGAAACTGAAAACTAGGATGTGATACATTAATGATCAACTTCTGTTATTGTGTGTTAAGTTTCCTTCATCTGTGCATCAATCACATGAATAAAAATAGATATTTTTTTCCCCCCCTCAATTCCTTGGGAAGGACAGGGCTTCTGCACCTGTTTCCAAACCATTGCATTAAGCCATCTTTACAGAGTTAACATAGAAATGTTAGAGGAAACCATTATGTGGCTTCAGCCCTTTCCTTACTCTTGTATCTGGTTACCTCTTCTAATGGGAGGCATCAGTACTGGCTTAGAAGTGGAAGAAAAAAACCAATGGTAATAATAATCCTTTTTGCAGTCTTACAGGGCCAGTGACATATAACAGAAGTTCTCCTGCCAGGTTTAAGTTCTAGCCATTCCAGCTGGGATCTGTGGGATGGGGAGGGCAGAAAGGGCTCCCGGTAACAGCCGCTGCCCTCCCAGGCTAATGAAAAAAGAAACTGCCAGTCTCTTCTCTGCCCAATACACTGAATAAAGTAGCTGTGCATTCACCTATGCCCTCCCTGCAATGATGCAAGAAAAAAAAAAAAAAGAAAAAAAGAAAAAAAAAAAGAAAAAAAGAAGAAAGTATTAAGTTTCACACACTATTTGTACTCAAATATATTTTCTCAGTTTTAAATCTGCAGCTATTTTATCAAGTGGAAAAAAGTCTTGAGCTGGAAAGGGTTCAAGAATAATGTTGCATTTCCTTATGTCTCAGGAAACACTTTTTATGGTAACTTGTCAGACTGTCTATGAACAAAACCCACTTTTTTAGACATTGATAAAAGTCTTCTTTTCTTCACGTGATATTTTATACAAGAACACTTCAAAATGTGTTATTAGATGTGACTGATTTTAACAAATCCTATTAGATTTGTATCAACTAGTTACATGTTATATTCATAGTCTTTTGTGAATCATCGCCTTTTTGTTTTTAAAAAGATGGCCTATTTTGAGCCTTTGTATGGGTACATTCCTGTTTCTGTGACGAAAAAAAAAAATATCTTAAGCTGTCCCAAACAGAAAGAAAAAAAAAAAAAACCAACATAAAAACGAATGGCTATCAGAAGTATGTTTTGTTTTAGTGTGTTACCGTTATTGTATTTGTTTATTGTAAAGGTGGACATTTAGCGTTCAGTGCAGTTTTCAATAAAAAGTGATAAAATTTCTTTAATTTCTGAAAGGTAAGAGCTCTCGCTGCAACCTGGCTAATGCTTTAAGTTGGAGACACTGAGAGGTACAAACTGTAACGCTGATGGCTCTGTGCCCTCCTCCAAAAGCGAACAATTTTGCAGCAGAGAGCAGGTAAGTTTTCCTCGCGTCTGCCTTCAGTACCTCTGGCACGTGAGCAGCCACTGGGACCTGCTCCTGTCCCCGCCAGCAGAAGGGTGACGCTTACAGCAAACTGTGATGGCATCGGCCGAGGAATGGCCTCGGCTTCCTGCAGCAGCCTTGGAGAAGTGCTGTAGGAACTCTGTTCAGGCTTGCTGCGTGCAGCTCGCTTCTAAAATTGCACTGCTGGGAAACAGCTTGCTGAATTCAGTTTCCCATCCAGGCTTGCAGGGGGTGCTATCCATAAGCTGTACATTTGTAATTTGTGAATATTTAAAGTCAAGTGGGATATTACATGCAGCCTAGGTGAAAAAGTAAAAAAAAAAAATGCTATGGTTTCCGTTAAACTACAAAGGCAACTACACCTCAGCATATTTTGTGCACACAAGAAACGAAGCATTAACAAACCACTAGTGAACAAAACTGAAAAGGTGCTCTAGAGGTGCTAGCGGCTCCGAGCCCCACCGGACAAAACACCCGTTCATTTGCTTCCACCCTGCATCAGAGTGCCAGCACACACGGCGTCAGACGAGGCACGGAGCTTGGCCTGAAGAGGGACCAAGAAAAAAAGCTGAAACCAAAAAGCATCTAGGTTACAAAAGTCTGTATTTTGTTTGCTTTAAATTAAACTGAAAACTAATTACTGACTTCGCACATGTTAAAAGTTGGTCACCGTTTATAGATGAGTGACCGCTCTTTGTCAGCAATCAACATAGCACAGCAGTGATTATCCGTGACCACCACGAGAAACCAGGATGATAAACCAGGTTAGTTACAGAGAAGGTGTTTGGGAAATGCTGAAACGACAGTAAAAACCAATAGGAAACCATTTCATTGATGTTAAGGTTTAGAGTTGCTTTTAAAAATAAACTAGCTCTGGTACTTTGGTTTGTTTTTCAATAAGCAGTTGCATCCCAGATGGGTGCAAGTGCTTCCCTGCGTCGCAGGATCTTGTGCAGCGGTTGTTCCTCGGGGATCTGCTGCCAGCAGCGGGGACCGCAGCCGGACAGCGAGGGGCTCGGCTCAGACCCCCCAGAGGACAGGCAACACCGTGTTCTTCAGCTGACACCCAACCTGCCTCTCAACCCAAACCAAGGACGGATGCAAACGTGGGCAGGCAGCTTCCACTGGAGCGCTGCAAGCTCCACAGGAGCGGAAATCCGAGATCCCAAGGGTTACAAACGAAAGGACACGTTTTGGTAACAGGCTGCAGTTCGAGAAGTTCCCTCTGCTGTTGGGTTTCAAGCGTCTGCAGCGCAACCACCAGCAAAACGTGCAAAGAGAAGATCCATGGACGTGGAAAGGGAAGAGTATCATCGCAGTTACCATGTGTTAAAGTGCCGGGAAGCAGCATGCTGCAACTCTCAAATGGAAGATTATTGGGGAAGGAAACGGGAAGTAAAGGAGTCGCTGCTGCGGCTCTGTGCCGTTACTTTGCTGACAGAGCCACACTGCTGTCATGCTTTGGGCAGGCAGATGGGGAGGCTCTCCGTTGACTATGGATGTCAGAGCAGCTTAAAACAAGCAGCTTGAAGGTGACAAGACACCAAATAAAACCTAAAAGAAGGTGTTAAGGGAAGTTACTGAACAAAGGGGTGGGGGCAGTGGGGGGAAGCAGCAATTAAATAAGGGTCTCTATAAATGCACACAAACAGATTCTGTTAATGGAATAAACACGATCTAGTAATATTTGCCATAAGCCATGCAGCAGAACTTTGGAAGAATCCAGAATTACTAAATTTTAATATATTAAAAACAAAAGAAATACAGGGATTTTTCACTGAGGAATTCATAAATTAAACCAGAAAAAACAACCAGATGCAAAGGAGGTAGCAATGAAAAGCCAAGTTCTGTGCCAGGAAAGCACGTGCTGCTGCGAGCAATAATATGAGGAAAATAACACGGAGAAACCCAATTTTATATATATGTACTTGGCTAAAAGAGCAGAACTTGCTGACAAGCTGCAAGGTAGCATTTGCAAATTAACCTCATTACTTGTAAACTTTCAAGTATGTGATTCAAGGAGAGTACCCATTAACATACACTGACTACCGTGCTAGCACAAAGCAGGGGATTGCATCTCTTTAATCTACAGGTACATGAGGTTTGGATTAACTTGGATTCTGAAAAAGATCCTTCACCAGTTCCGAAATGACCTGTGAAGCACGGTAACCTGAACATACCATTTTACAGCACATCAGAACAAAACAATAATGATCAAAAAAGCCAAGAGCTCTGAAGTACCAGGACTGCCCTCTCATACCAGAACTAGATAAATACCGGAGAGCACGGTGCATGCTTTTGAAAACGGCTGAACTGACTCATGGTGAACTTCCACTTGCTGTGGTGAGGTGGTGGCTGGGGACGGGGATCGTCAGGCCACAACGCAGGCTGCCCACGTACAGCAACGGGAGGCGAGGAAAGGCGCTCGTCAAAATTTGGCTCAAGGTAGACTTTCACATCGGTTATTCCCCCCATGTCACACGGAAGCTTTACTTCCTTAAACGGAACAGTACTGCAGAAAGCAAAGAGGGGGTGGGGGGTGTTAAAGTTCTGCACACCCCGTGAAGTAGCCAACTGAAGGCAGGAGCTTATCCTTTTGTCCACCCAAACGGTGGTCTGCACAGGGGAGCCAGTCCTGGGTAAGCTGGGATCTGAATTTACAGCAGCGCGGCCACTGAAGCACAGCTGCTCAAGCTGGCAGGCCTAGCCCTGCGCTAGAAGGGCCTCCAGAAGTGGGGCAGGTTATGCCACAACGGATCAACGATGCCACCGAGCACACCAGCTCAGATCAGGGAAACTCTCATCCCAGCTTACTCTGCACTCCGCTCCCCCGACAGAAAACCTTCACGTCCTCAGCTAGACAAGGTATAAAAAGGATTTCACCGCAAGGTAAGAAAAAAAGGAGAGAAAAAAAACAAACCAACCCAAAACGATTTAGAAAGCAAACTTGAAACAGGACCATATGCTTGTGAAGAACCTCTTTAGTATCTGCGGTTTGCCTATTTAGTTCAGGTAAATCATACGTACATTGCAGATAAGCATGCATTCTTTGAAATTTGCGCATGCATCCATCTTGAGGAGATCTAATGGCCAAAGGAAGAAAAAAAAAAAAAAAAAAAAAAAAGGTGAAGACATTTCATAATAAACCTCAATGGAATCTGTGCTGGGAAAATTGCTAAATTAATACAGTACTTCATTATTCCTATACTTGCGGTGCTGTCACCAAGTTTATGTAGGAGTTGTGCACATTTCAACACCATCTAAGCAGCATTTGGAAGAAAAAGCAGCAAGTTCCTCAGGGTTTCCATAGCTCTGAACTACATAAAAATATGTGCTATGGGGCTTCTTTCCAAATTCTAATTCAAACAATTTCATCTACTGCAAAATTCCTTAGTCAACCACCACACCATCAAAAGTGCTTTTCCAGACAACCTGAATTGCACTGTATATGTAAAAACTGGCATTAACCTTTAGTGTTTAAGTGAGATTTTTAGATAAACTTTATCCATTACAGGTTACATGGCTAAAGTTATCAAATATAATAAAATTTCTACTGGAGAATATACTCTGAACTTACAATCTTAGGAACTTACATAAGTTTAAGTATGGCCACATCAATCAACATGCAAGAAATTCCCAGGTTTACATACTGAGAAATATATAACAGTGCTTTTAATAACAACTTTAGCATAGATTCTTCTTTTTAATCAGAACTGCCGAGTGTATTCTCACTAGATTTAATGACTGAGGAATAACCCTTTAAAAAGGTGTTTTTTCATTTGCAGCAATGTTTGAGTTGATGAATAAACGATAAAATGATATATAGTTTGTATCACAGCAAGACAGAGTTCTGACAATATGAAATTCTCAATCATGTCTTGAGTTCTCGAATTTCACACAATTTTGTTTAGTGTATGCTCACTGGAATAAAATCCCTATATTTTAGGTCACTTCTCTGAATAAATATTCTTACATATACTGAAAGGAATCTATTAACTATTAGAAGAAAAAAAAATATGAAAAAACCCAACCAAAAAAAAAAAAATCATCTTTTCAGGAAACAAATAATTTCACTCAATGAAAAATTTAGCTTCTCTTCCAGTTTGTTCCGTAGAGTTTAGATTTTATTATATGGGCACAGCAGTAACTCAAATATTAGTAAAATAATGAATGTATTTTGCTTATGACTTGCTGTGGCTATTTTGTGCAAACAAAAAAAAACCCCTCACAATCTGACCTGGGCACTAGTGAGATTTCACATAAATGGGCCTTTCACGGAACTGTGTCAGAGTATCTAAAGGGTGATGCAGAATACCAAGTTCTACTGTAAAAGAATCTCGGAGGGAAGAGAGATCCGTCTAACATGTGCTTTCATAAGTGCCCTTATTTGAAAAATTTCTTCGCAATAATTAAGATGCTGGTATACTTTTCCTATTACACAACCTCTTACACAACCACATGCGGTACATTTATAGACAGATTTACAATCAGAAAGAAAAATGGTTTTTTTCTGTCTTGATAATAAAATTAGCTGTTTTTTGTTTCTTTTTCTTTGTTTTAATACAAACTGTAGTCCAGCCCATTTTGCTCTCTTCACGCAGCAGATGAGCTTCTAGACTCTCTCCATGCTGGTTAGAAAAACCCTTTACAGCACGTTTCCCCTAGAATTGGGTCGTTCCACAACGAACTGCTAGAGCACAACGCTAACTCCGGGTCAGACACTCTGCGCTGGTAATTTCCAGTTTCTTCCTCATCATTCATCATCATCATCCTCATCTTCCTCACCATCAGAAAGCGATGTACAAGGGCGGATCTGTCGGTAGCGATCAAGCCACTTCTCTACCATCTGGGTGACCAGTGGATGATTGCGCCTACGGGAGCTTTTCTGCATCGCCACGAGAACCCCTCCTTCTGTCACACAGCAGTCCAGCCATTCCCGAAGCAGTTTCTCTTGCTGCTCCTCATTACCTATCTTTGGGGGAGAGAAAACAGATTGAGAACGATGCTTGAAACGTCACCAGCAACTTTAGGCAAGCCACCTGTGATATTCCGGAGCACCCAGGCTAGGGCAGCAATGCAGCTCCTTTTCAGAGCTGCCAGAGTTAGCACACTACTTCACTGCAGCTGGGAGTCCCCAAAAGCCACACGGATGCACACTGCATCTTCCACCAAAATTTGAAGGGTCTGGAAATATTCCCCAGCTATTCTTCCCTTCTGCATTTTTCAGATGTGTATTCCCAATATAGTGCTCCTATATTTACTTGTAAGCAACTCATTATTTATGGTAGGCACCATATATAAGGAGGATAACTCCTAAAAGAGTCTTCTGGCTTTATAAAGTAGTTTTTAGGAACCTAGAAGTTCTTGGCATGAAATATTTCCTCTTTTAAGCCATAACAAATGTTGCAGCTTACTGAAAAAAAATATCCTTCTCTAGATTAAAGCCCATACCTTTTCTCCTTTATTTACAGGATGCCCACTTTTAGCAATTACTTCAGATTTTCCAACCCTCCCTTTCCCCGTGTACACACCTCACTGAGGTAGTTCCCTGTCTTTTATAAAGAAGAAGAGAGTTGAATTTCACTAGAAAAAGAGGTAGAGCATGCTGTAACTACTGGCCAATATTTGTGTCACATCTTTTAAAAAAAAGAAACCAAACAAAAAACAGCTGTATTTCAGTCTCACATCAGTGTCAGAATCCTTATTTCTCGGTCCTTTTTAAGGTACGCTTGTATTCGCATGCACAGTGAAGTTACATTCAATTTACAGAGCTATAAATAAGCATCAAATTTGTGGGAAAACACCTCTCAATCACCTCAAATGACGGGGAAGGCAGCAGTATTAATTAATCAGAACGGTACACTCCCTGGAATTCTCTGAACTGCAAAAACATATGGGGCTACAGAGACTGCTGAGGCCACAGCTTAAATAAGCAGCTGTGACAAAGGCGACCAGCTACACAGCTATTTCTTACCTCTTGAGCAGAAAGGAAGTGAATGTGCAGTAATTTCCTCTCGCTATCCACCAAGGGTAGAAAGGTAACAGTAACATCATCATCAGTGTTCAAGTTAGCACCAGCACCTCGATTGCCATAGCCATCGTTCTCCATGGCAACCAGAGCGGAGAAATGGCCCCTTGTGTAGCCCAGAGCAATAGGACTTTTCCAACAAAAACTCTGTTCCCATAACAAAGGCAAATATACACCTGAGACAAGTTAAAAGAAAGGGTAAGACAAAACTGCAGTGTTCAACAATGAAGAATTCGGAAACAAACCTTTTGCTTTTGGCTAAATGCAGTAGCAGCGACAAATTACACAAGCATTTTAAATGGACTTGGTTTGGTCTGCACTAACATAGGTCACACCTTTCATACAGCTGATTATTATTAGGTTAACAGGAGATTAGTAAAGTATCTCTGCAATTGTACAAAAGCGATCACAATTACAACCAATACCACGTTACCCCAAAAACCTATGGTCTATAATATAGCGATGAACAAAGAACGAGGTTAGAAGAGCAGTCTTAGGTTTAGCAACTCTTCTTAAATATGTCTTAAAAAAATTACAAAGGGAAAAAATCAGATTCTGCATCACAGAAATAAAAGCTACAGTCAGATGCCTATTTTTACCAGAACAAAAATTCCACCACCTGCTTACAAAACTTATTATTAGAAGAACTTGCTGCACTAAACGTTATTCAGCACCTAAGCATGTAGCCCATCCCAGAGGCAATGGGACTTCTCATAAACATTGTATTAATAGATTAAAATAACCTACATCAACTATGCATACCTAGTCTCCAAAAACAACCCCCACCAAAACCCAAAGCAACCAACCACCGAAAAGCTGATCCTATTTTACTCAGCTACGACAAGTTACCGATGTCACAAATTCTGAAAGAAACTGCACTTTTTCCTCACCAATGTTTTTATTGCTAAAAGACAGGAATTCGCTTGAGGTGCATGAAGTCTCAAAATAAAACTCTAGCTCCTTTCTTCTAGGAACGTCAGTAATTCTTGGTGTGTACTGCTGCAAGACAACTTAAGCAAAAGCATGCCTTACCTTGTGACAGTTTAAAAATAGCCACGCATAAACTTAAGTGCACGTGTAGCATAGCAACCTTTCCTGGTACAGCTGCTGCCAGCAAGCGAGGAATAGACGCCGCAGCAAAACAAGGCACTTCACTTCTACTCCAACATCCATGGAGATGAGGTCTGAGGAGGGGGTGGGTTTGGAGGTTTTAACTGAGTTTAAAACTCATCTTTGCCGCAACAAAAATTAGCGGGGGCTACCAGTAAATACTTGTCCCTTGTTTACCCTATTCTTGAATTAGCAATCAAGAAATACCTAAAAGTCTTTCTACTTCTTTGAGGTTAAGATTCCCACAACTTTTAACAACATCTAGTTCTAAGGACAAATCCATTTAACACCTTTTTAGCGCTGCCCTCCTCCCATCCCCGTTACAACGAAGTCTCACTGTGATTCAATGCTAAACACAAGAGATGCAGAACAAGGGATAAGCATTAAGTAGAAAACTTCAAGCCTTTACACTGCAGGAAAGAACCGAGCATCTGGTCAAAATTCAAAATTACACTGAAAATAACATGCTAACTGTCAAACGTAGCAAAGACACTCCCTCAGTTCCTGGCAATCCAGTCTTAATGCATACTCACAGAAATAACTTCATGAACTTTTTTCCAATCTTTCTTTTGAAGCAGCAGCAGAACAATCAAGCAGCCGGGGGGAAACCGATCTATGAATATTGTATGCTTTGTTTAAGTATGACGGCGCTACCTACCTACATGTTGGTTAGGTTACCGAGGCCTTTCAGAACTC
Organism: Falco cherrug; assembly: GCF_023634085.1. Taxonomy (NCBI): domain Eukaryota; kingdom Metazoa; phylum Chordata; class Aves; order Falconiformes; family Falconidae; genus Falco; species Falco cherrug. The sequence goes on along the minus strand of NC_073705.1, from coordinate 53,434,074 downwards.
AAGGCATCCGCACCCTCAGGATGACTGCTTACCCACCTTCTTCCACAAGTTATGATCGTAGAGATCTATCAGAAGGTCCTCTCTCTCCACTTGCCACCTGTGCCAGCTCCTCAGGACAGTTACACTAGCGTGGCAAGTTGACCTTGGCTAGCTGCTGAGCACCCACCCAGCCGCTCTCTCACTCCCCTTCCTCAGCCAGACGGAAGAAAACACAACGAAAAGACTGTGAGTCAAGATAAGGACAGGGAGATCACTCACCAGTTACCATCACAGGCAAAACCGATTCGATGTGGGGAAGATTAATTTAATTTATTGCCAATGAATACAGACAGTTAATGCCTTACTGACCTCAACTGGTAGATTTTGGCCCCAGGCACTACACAATGCTTTCAGGGCTACAGAAGTCACTGATAAGCAAAGGGTCTCATCTCTGTGGCCATCTCATACCGCATCTAACACCACAGAACTCCTGCATCAAGCACAGCTACGTGACCTTTCAGGAGTGGAACTAGTCTGTTTGCCTTGCTGTGATCTCTACATTGAAATTCAGCAACTTTGTGGAAATTTTTTCACACTATTGTTTTATCTTAGTAAGAATTCGCCACTAATAATAACCCCAAGACAGAAGGATGTGTTACGCTTTCCATTCCTCCTCAACATTATGTGCTGAGCTCCACAAGAAGGGAATTTCAAGCATTATCAGGGAGAATATCTTGTGCTCTTAAGATTTATAAAAGGCAATCTGATATAAATTGATAAGGTAGCATAAGAACAGTTGACAAGCACACAAGCCATGGAAAATAAAGAGTACGGGGTAACACCTACCCGTGAAGCCATCCACACCGGGTTCAGTTTCTCCAGCCTGACCCGATAATCATTTCGGTCACCTTTTTTCCTGTTTAATTTTAAAAGCTGTATAGTCGTGCCACTAAATACATGCGGCTAGACCAGGAGCACGCTTCAGGCCGAGTAAATGGATCTTTCACTGTCAAAGCTTTAATATTTAAAGAAGCATTAACAGTCAATTGCAATCTAGGAAACAAGGAGGCTGTCAGTTACGGGATTCACAGCAGTTACAGCAAGGATCCCACGCTGGAGCAAGGAATCCTGGAGAACAAAGTTCTGATCAGGGAGATTTCAGGGGTGGACAGGGTGTGTACAATACCTGCCACGGCACTATGAACTGAACCGTGATGTTAAGTTAAAAATCACTTCCCCACCTCTATTATAACCCACAATCTTTCTTTTTTGGTGAATGTGATCTGAACACACAGGCAGGGTGCTACACGGCAAGTCCGAGAAGCCCGAGCACTCCTCAGAGCTCCACCGAAGGGGCACATGCCAAGCAAGGCTCGCACACAAGCCCAGAACACCACGTCTTGTACCATTTACAGACCTGTCTTGGCAGCCCATACTACTCCGAGTCCGACGGCTGTTTGGTTTCAGCTGTGCTGCTAGCATTTAATTAGCACACATTAACCACAGAAATGTGGTTGGACAGGGACAGAAGTTACACAGGACTCCCAAGTTCACCTGTTCAGTGCTGTGTGTTTCTATGTATGGATGATGTGGCTTGTGGCAAGCAAATCACAAGTCATAAATATCCGTCTGACTAAATTCCTGGAAATGTGTGTCTAGTAAAAGACTGTCCCCCAGACACCCGGTTACCTTCTGGTTCACAGAGCTAGAAAACAATTTCAGCGTATTTAGGCCACATAACACTTGTCTGCCTCAATGCCCAATCTATAAAATAAAAACATCTTGCAAACCACTCAGCCTTTAAGTTAAAAAGCAACACAAACCTGAAGCGTCAGATCTGTATCACATGAATAACTGTTCTTTCCCAGTCTATCCTTTCATCATCTCTAATAAACGATACCATGTAACTACAAAGAGTACCAAATTTTTTTTATACTCTTCAAAAGAACATTTCATTTCCTCACAGAAAGAAGTTTTGTCTCTGCCCCAGACTTACAAGCCGAGTGATTTTCTGAAGACCGAACAGTTCTAATAGGTTACACATGCGACGTTAACGCCACAGTCTGGAGTTCTACACAACACAGCTCTGCCCACTTCCAAAGGTAGCGTGCTCTTTTTAAAATCACAGGAGAGGTTTTGGGAAGTCCTCTGCTAAGATATAAATAAATGGCGATGTGTTGGTGAAAACAACTGTAGGAGAGCTGTCAAAGCAGATGTACTTGAAGGCAGGAAGATGAACCATGGGAAAAACCAACACCCTGCAGCACAGCCACAGCATCTGATCAAACAGTTCTTCCCACATGGGTTTTGTTTACTGCTGAGCATCTACAGATGCTCCCAATCCCCTCTTGGGTTTTTATTCTTTAAATAATAAAGTGTTAGCGCGTGATACTGGGGAAAGTCACCCAAACATGTATTTGGCTTGCAAAACAGAATACACATCTTTATAAATCTACAAACATATGTCTAAGCAAAACTGGACTGTCAGCTAATCATCTTCGCATTTATCTTGAGGATAGTTAGGCTGTTTGCCCAGAAGACTAGGAGGAGGAACAGTCAGAAGGAACCTGATCGAGTTATGCAAGTGTATAGTACTACTTGAGAAATAGGTCACTATTTTGCATCACACTTGCTGTAAACTGCGAATTACAAAAACTCAAGACAAATTTTAAAACCTTCCCTTAACTACATCACGGAATTCACTTTCGCAGAAAATGAGATTTACATTATCAGTCGGCCGATATTTTGCAATTGTATCTAAGTTACCTAACCTCATACCTCATAATTATCTGTTGGTAGAGCACTTACGAACAGAATTCCTTCCTTTTCAGCCTCTGCAATATACATTCAAGTTGCCACCTCTTCTACTTTAATCAACTACAAACAAAAGCTCAACTTTATCATTCTCAACCCTACTTTAATTTCTCTGCCTTTCTTTGTATACCCTTGCCTCTTGCTTCGAGGGTGGCAGCTTTCCGCTGTTCTTAAGGACTGCCTCACAGACCACCTCCTGCAGTGCTGCAGAGTGCCAAGACGTGCTCCTTCGTCCTGGAAGAGCATCCACAGATCCCACCATCACTCTGGTGAGAGACTTGCCAATGCAAACACCTTCTGCCTGCCTCGCCCCCAACTTTACGAGCCTCCTTCAGAAAATGCTAAATACGATACAGTTTCCAAAATGAACATCTGCAGCCATTAGTACCAGTGAATGAAATTTCAAATTCCATTTATTAAATCTCTTGTGTCTTACAGCAGTACAAACCATACAACTTCTGTGAAGTTTTCAGTCCGATTATTTTACATAAATTACCAACTAAAGGCAAGTTGAGCGGAGGTAGAAACACATTTTTACTGTGGCTACAGGCAGCATGCCCACTATACAATGAAAACCTGCAAGTTTTCAGGGGATTGTTTTGGGTTTTTTAATAGCTAACGAAAATTCACCTAAACCATAATTTCATCCTCTTCCAACTAGTGGCGTAATGTCACTCTCCTTCCAACTTCCTTTGCGTTTATGATTTATAGCTCAACTCTTTTTAAAACTCAGTTTGAAAGACTAAAGGCTTACCTTGAAAGCGGGTATATCCTAGTGTTTCTCCTCGGAAACTCTTATAATATTTTACTCCATAAACTATAATTGGTCTTCTAAGAATATGTGCAAGTACAAAAATGTGTGTCTGCTCCAAACTCGCTCCAGGCTGAACCAAACACAAAGACAGACATCACTTGAAGCAGAACTTATCATTCTTTACTCTGAAATTTGAAAAACACATCTCCAAATTGAGACAGAAAATGCTTTTAAGAGTGATCTAGCTTTACAGGAAAAACGAAACACTGGAAGACTATTACATGTCAGTTGGAAATAAGCAAAAACATTTCAGCTTGCTCCAGAATGTAACCTGTCAGTAATAATTCTTTCTCCTGTCATCCAGATTCAATCTAACATATTTCATTCCCCAGTTAGAAGTGAAACTCTACAAAATGTTTAGTCTAAAAATAATTCACTCATCTGAGGACAGGTTAAGCTAAATACCTTTCGATGATAGCAAGAAAGCACATCCAAAACAAAGAAAATAGCACCAAAATCATGTTTATGCTTTAGAAAATGAGCTAAAAATATTCCTGTAGTTGGAAGCGTACAGGAACGTACATCTCTTTTTTTGGAGGGGAATTACAAAATACCAGCTTGCTGAAGTTCAAGTAGTTTGAGCTTACAGATTTGTAGGCATGCTCTAGGAGTCAACACATTAAATACACAATTGTGTATTGGTTTATTCTACAGACTTCACTCTGACACCAAAAGACCCATACTTTTTTGTACTGTACTGCTTCATGGTAAGCTCAAAAATTAGAATTTTAAATGAACCCTTCCCTCCTGGCAGAAGAGTCTAGCCAGTGATACTTTAAGATGGCTGGCTTAAGGGGAACGTTTTCCTTTGCACATGGAAACTCTTTATTCCTGAAGAATACTTTGGGTCCTTGAAGTTTCTATTCAGAGATTAAAATATCCTTTCTAAGGGCCATCTCATAAAGAAGTTTTCTTACCTGGCTCGCAAGAGAGAGTATGAATGCCCAGTCTTCCTGCCACTGTTCCTCTCGCAATGAGAAATGTAAACCAAAGCTTTGGGAATACCACGACTCCCACTCTTTCCAGCGCGTATAGAACCTAAAACAGTAGAGAAAGAGTGGTAGAGACAAAAATATTTACTCAACCACCATACACCAGATAGCAATGTTCAATCCTTGTAATCCTTCATCCCAAGTCTGTAAAGAAGAGGGATGAGAGTATGTCAGGAAAACTGGGTTTGGTTTGGGTTTTAATCTTCAGCAGACTCCATTTGGTAAACCTCATTTAAGAAATCACTTGGGATCGCATTGCCTACAGCAAACACGTGTAATAGATGCAAGTGCCTAACAGGCTCCTGGCTACTTTGATGCTTCTTGTAATAGGGGTTTTTTTAAGCCTTAATTAAGATTATTTATGTGACGATATGCAGGGAACATAACTAAGACGTTCCATTTCAGGTAAGAGGAGTTGTTCATTCTTCTCACACAAACAATACAAGTATTCCCTATAGCTGACCATATCACGAGCCAATTAATGCCAAAATACTTCTGTATCAACTTCAAATAGACCGTTGTTAAGAGGCAGAATCTGTTGTAGATCAGGTTTTGGAAGAAAGAGTATGGTAATTTCACATTATATGGAATAGTTATAAAGCAGCGTAAACAAGATTCAGATACAGAAAGTAGAATTAATCTGATTTGCACTGAAAGTTTTAAAGTCACATAATTTCTATTTTCCTGTTTAAATTAAAATTAGCATTTTTATACACTAGTTCTAATGTTTTACCTTTCTTAACCAATTCCTTAAAAAAAAAAAAAAAATTACCTACACATTAAAAAGCAGATGCTGGCTTTTTAAAATTGTCAACTCAAGCCTGATCACCACACTATGGAAAGGCCACAACTTCACATTAGGAACATGGGTTTAGCGAAGGGTGCTAAGCCAACTTTTAAACAATGGCCTTTACTGTGAATACAAAGAAACCATTCTGAAGTTCAGCTTATTAAAAAAGTCATTGAAATGAACTCATTTAATTAGAATCTGAGAAAATTAACAGACAGGGAGCGTGTGTGGAAGAAACCTTTCCTATGCTTTCAATGAAGATGCAATTATCCTAAAATCTTGGTGTATGTAACAGACCTCACCAACCAGGTTGGCTTTCCCAAGTACAGCTAAAATCTTTGCATGGCTTAAAAGGCCTATTAATAAAGACATTTTGATAGGTCTCCGTGCTCATTCACAGAAAATGAAGGGAGGGAGGGCAGGAGGACAGAAAAAGAAACTACTTCCCCAAAAGCTCTACTGTGAAAGTGTTTTACTAAAGAAATTTCTTCCTTGAATTAGTCAGCCAAAGCCACAGTTATCTGTAGATGTTCACAGGAGGTAGCCTTGTAGACAGAAGTCAAGGCTCAAGATTTGCATCTAAAAAAACACCCGAAAAATAATTCTGAAAGCCCACTTAGGGGCATATGCCCATTCTCCACCAAAAGCTTACAATGGAATTTAAACAGGGACAAATCAGAACACACTTCTGTGTAAGCTAAAAAAAAGTGTACTCATCTAAAAGGTGAGTGGAAAAGATGCCACAGGCCAGAGCCTCTGGGAACTTCACCACTGAGCTTTTTCTGAGTAGCGGACACTAGACTGTCTCTAGTAAATAGATTCTTCTTTGTTCAGCATCTGAACAAACACAACAAAATGAGGCCAAATGAGTTACATGAACGTTCTGTGTCTGAGTATAGAAATACCCATTTTTAAGTGTCTTTGTGAAGGCTTTGAAGAACAATTCCACTTGAAAACAGTTTAAGCATACTGTTGTTGAGACTAGCGGTTACGTTTAAGAGCCTACTCCTTCAGCACAGTGACAACAATGTCACTTCTACCTGCTACACATCCTAGCCCACAGAATTAGAAGTGAATGTATCTTCCCACATAGATTCTATACAGCAAGTAAAGGATGTACAGGGTGATCTATTTACAACTGAACTTCAGTAAAAAGACCTCTCACACCCTCACTCGATCTTTTGAAAGGAATTATGACTCAAATCTGACCTAGTATCACCCAGACTGACCTTGAAGAAGTTGATTCTTTACGGATTTCCATCACTAACAGCCTCTGCAAGCAGGTAAGTTCCTACCAAGGATGTAGCTCTGTAGGGGTTTGTACTAGAATCTGTACTAATTCTTCCACTGACAAACTAGTATATAAAATTATCCAGACTGAAGGTAGGCACCTGTACTTAAACAACTACGAAGGAACACATGAATCAGTCAAAAAAATCTGTGCTTTCAGTAAGGATAAAGATTAAGTAAATTCAGAGTAAAAATGCAAATTCTGTCCAGAACGTGAACTAAAAAACTTAACCAGATTTCATAGAGTCTAAATAGCGAGTGTTACATTAGATACAACAGTAAGTCAAGAACAGTTAACACTAACATTTTGAAAGACTGGTTTAAACATCAAAAGTTTGCAGCATGTTTTTGGATACCACACTTGATTTTGTTACCATAAAGAACAAAACCTGACCTATCATAAATCTCTGTTCTGGCCTCAGGGGAGCTGCTTATAATGCCAGGGACATTCCTGCATGGTCGAGATGCACACTCCATTATAAACAACTTCAGAGTAGCAGCAGATCCATTCAGAGACAGGTCCTCAGGAGGACAGTTACTGAAGCACCACTTTATTGAACCCAGCTCTGGATGCTAACTGGGGGAGTTTTCTCCGAACTGCAGGCAGCTGGGGACAGTAATCACCAAGGCTACGTACAGGTACCCCCAAAATTAACCTTTGTTGTTGACTTCATGTACAGCACAAAGCAAGGGGACAGGCTCTTTCTCTAGTATCCTTGCTTGCAGTGTTTCTCTTGCCCTTGACTACAAGAACGTAAGAAAACCGACCACCTGTGTCTTACACAATCTCTTCCCTTAGTCCCTTTACGCACTCAAGAATTGTTGGACACCATTGGGGTCCAACTGTAAGAATTTTTCCTCTAGTAAAGGCAAACCACAGTATCGGACTAAAGAAGGTTGCCAGTGTAAAACAACACAAGTTCTACAGAATGATAAATTAATTTTATGTCCAAATGACAGCGCTGGTTAAAATGTCAATGCTCTGTCCTTAACTGCCATTATTTTAGCAGACAGAACAGAAAGAAAAAAAAAAAAAAAAAAAAGAGCAATACTGAATAAAGCTGTAACTAAGCAGACGGAATGAAAATACTGAAAAATTTGTACAGGAATAAAAGGCTATCTTCCATCAACAATCTTCTGCAAAGCTTCCACAAGGCAGCGAGGCATGGCATGTGCATGATTTACACTGCAAGTATACAGAAATTCCAGTCTTAATATCTGTTCGCGTACTTTTGACAAGCACACAGCATAAAATACTTTACTGTGATTTAAATGCCGTTTGTTGAGTATCACATACCATCGCTGAGTTCAGAACATCCAAGTTTCCAGTGCTTGCATTTCAAATACACTAGATCTAAATGACCATGCGATTCACGCAGTGACTCAACGTCTCTGAGGCACACAATCCACAGTAAATTGGGGAGCAGGGGTTGTGTTTCTTTTTAATACTATACTACTACCGACTACTATGCTACATGGAAAGCTGTCTTTAAATTTGACATAAAAAACCCCTAACTCACCAATGTGAGCAGTCATGTAAACTGTCGTGAAGAGCTTTCCGCAGCACTGAATCCTTGTCGTAAATGCCCCAAGTGGCCTGTAGTACTGAATCAAGCAGGCAGTCCCCTGCAGTCCGATTCCAAAGTGCATATAACCTGCTGTCCAAGCGCGTACCCAGTTCCAGTGACCAGTTAATAATGGGAGATTCCTCTTCTAGCTCTGCAACATGACAACAACCTCTTTTAAAACCGATGTTTGTTTGAAGTCTCAGAGAATCCAAACAGCACAGTAGTGGCATAATCTCAATAATTTACCCATTTACCAAGTAAGAAGTTTTCCTTCTTACTACAAAACCAGGTGAACTACAATGGCTAAATGCATTCCTTGGGCAAAATACTGTCAAGAAAAGAAAAAACAAACACCAAAAACAACCCCAAAAAAAGCAAAACAAACCATAGCCTTAAAGCATCACATCATTTGTTTGAGGATTGCTACTGAAGCAGAAAGATTTTTTTCCATTTTCTTTAAAGAGCTTGTGACTTATAACTCTAAAGCTTTAGAAATCTTTAAAATTCAAAAGATACATTATAAACATGATTTCTACAGATTCCATTCTTGCTCTGCCTCATAAATAGACTGTAGATGTTAAAATAATTCCAGGGTGAAGAGTAACTTGAAAGCAACAAATCTGTATTTAAAACAAATTCAGGCAACAAAGCCACATACATACACACACTTTTTTCCTTTCTTTATTTAAAAAAAAAAAAAAAAAAATTTCCCTAAAGAAAAGCAAGGAGAGATTCTAGCTATTCTCAGAGCACTTACCTTTCTGAACATCTCTGTCAAGTACTTCATCAAATAACTTTTCTTGGACTGTAGGCGGTAAGTCTTCAATATCTGGAAAAATAGAAAGCAAATATAAAAGTCACTTAATACTGCTGTAAGAGAGAGATTACGAGCTGGTGCTCAGGAGAACTTATGCAACAGCTTTTGCCCCATCATCCCTAATGTCTCCTCTGAAAAGCTGCTGTTACTTTCAGATCTGTCATTTGTGAACACAGGCTTCATACAGCACGCTAAAGTAGGCATGTATCCCAGACTGATTTTCATACCTTTTACACAGAAAGGATCATCACAGCACGCAGAGGGTAAGAATGGATTTGTCTGAACGAGAAAGCGAAGTAGAGAACCACTTTGACGTAGGGAGGAAAAAAAAAAAAAAACCCAACACTACTGCTTTCATCCCTACTGTACTTAGGACAGACTCAATCCTAAGCAACAGTTTTCCACCCATTTGAAGGGCTTTCCCTCCCTGGTCTCCCCCAGGGGACAGGTACAGTTTGCAAGAGATTTGTTCTTGTACAGAATATCCATTTCATTAGTCATTCCATGCAAACTTCAATGAAACAGTGCAGAGAACCCCAAGGGTTTGCAGGCTGCAGTTTGCACATTCGAAAATAAGAAACGGAAAAACTAACTATTGAGCTATGACACCAAAAATACCACTACTGACAACTGTTCCAAGAGCTCTACGGACAAAACCTGAAACTGTGAATGTAGCTCTTAAAAAAAAAAAAAAATACACAACAACAAAAAAAAAAAACAAAACCAAAAAAACCCCACAAAACAGGGATGAAAATTGTATACTGGGCAAAACCCTTTTGCAACTCCTGTATCACGTACATTAACACACAGTGTCACACATTCTAAACCACAAGCATCTGCTACACCTTAAAGATCAGGTTAAGTAGTAAATGGCTGCTAGGCAAATCAGCAACTGAAGAAACTTTGCTAGCCTCAGCACCATTGTGAAATTTAAATACATTAAAGTTAAGGAAGTAAACCAAGTAGTTACACAGAAACATCTAGCATCCCTTCAGGCAGTCTAGGGGATAATAACTGGGCTCTAAGTGGTATTTCAAGGGCATGAAGATTTCTCTTAATTCCAGTGTCCTCTCTGCCAGTCCTGCTCAGATGCCCAATACCCTCAGGCTTCTAAAAGCGAAGCCAACATTTAGGCATATGAGTTGCTGCTGAAGCATACTATTGTTTGGTGCCAGCAGAGTGTTGTGGGATGGAGTTTTTTGGGTGGTTTGTTGGGGTTTTTTGTACGATTCATTGTTTTTTTTCAAACTAAAACTGACTTAAATTGGTTGCTGGCCACTATAAGACTTTTGCACTAACGTCTGTTCATTGGCTTTTCAGAAGGATCCTATACATTTCTTTGAAATATTGAGTGGAAACTGGTTCCTAAATTACATCATATAGGTAATATCCAAATAGGATTGCGTGACTTACACTACTCTACTTGGAAATGCTGTGTTGAGACCAGCTGCTAACTGTTGACTACAAAAGACGTTCAGTTGCCTAAATGTGATGGAAGTGGAAATACACTGACAGCCTTGATGGACAGAAGCTTTTGAACATTCTTATTCTTTAATTATTTAATGGTTCTTACATGTATCAGAAAGCTGCACAGTGGTTTGAGACAAGTCTCTTGAAAATAATGAAAAAATTCCTCAGTTCTGGCAAAAGCAACATTTCTCATGCAAGTTACAAGATTGTTCTGTTGCCCCTTTTTCCCTTCTCTCCCACAAAGGGCAAGGAAGCATTAAGTCTCTAACCCATGCCGTTTGCCTCTCATATGTGACCTGCAGAACAAGGCTGAATACACCACCTCAAGTGGATAGTTGGTAGATAAATGGTAAATATTATCCAGACTTTTTGAAAAGGAGGAGATGAGGTAACACTAAACCAAAGATGCTCCAAATAATTTTCTGATAATACTACTGCTTCATTAAAAAAAAAAAAAAAAAAAGACAAATGGATCTGATTGATTAGTACAGTTTCCATCTACATATTTTCTTACCTCTGGTAGCATTACTATTAAAGGAAACCGCTACTGAAGATTAAAAGCCTTCTAATAGCTTTTTGTTAATAGGTAAAAATTCTCTAATCACAGAGTACCTCAAAAGTATTCAAAAAATTGTTACTGCTATAACCAAGTGCAAATGCAAAAAATAGCTCTGGGCCTTAATGGAAAGGACCAAAAGCTAACGTAGCTATGTGAAAGGCCCTATTAGAGCCCAGAAATATCTAGGCTCCAATCTTAACTTTAAACACAGCCTTTCCTTAGAATACACCACTTTTCTTCAGTTTCCTAGTGTTTAAATAGGGTAATAGATGTTCATTTCACAGGAACAATGTATGGATCAAAGTGTGCAAATACTGAATATTAATAAGCAAATTTAACTGCTAGATCTGACCTAAGCTATTAGAACTTAATAAATAAAACCTAATACACACACAACTACCATCAGAAAGCCAAAGTATACATCACATCCAAAACAAACAATTCTCAACTAGGTGAGGGAAAAAAAAAAAAAAAAAAAAAATCATCTATCAGTAAGAATTTTGTAACTACCTGCAGGTAACGTAAATGTTACAAGGTCAGTCAGAAAATAGCAAGCAAAGTCTCCCTTTCGTTGATGAAGAGATGCAGCAATTTCACGACGAATTTGTTCCGTGACCTCTGGACACACCATGGCAGGAATGCACTTTGCTGCATGTTGCGATACCTGTAACATCACAGAGTTACTGCACTCAGTATTATTTCTAGTTAAATACGAAGACTTAGGAGTGATAATCGCCAGCGGACAGTATTTTGTTAGCAAGTAATGCAACAGGAGTATAAACAGTTTTATACTTTATATACCCAGAAAAATTAAATGTTTGGTGACTGTCAATGAATTAATGTTTCATTTGCTATGTAGCTGATAAACCAAGCTGGTTAAACACCTCTTTTAATCAAAGTGAATTAACAGGGGACCACTTCCAGCAGGAAAACAAACAAAAAAAAAAAAACCCCAAAACCCAAGAACCAGAGACCAGTCACACATACCTCAACTCTTATGCATGAGCCCTGTCTACATTTAAGAAGGAACTTTGCTAACACAGCACAAGACAGTTTCCTACAAAGAATCTTCCCAAAAAGTATTAAGCTAAGACACCTAAGACACTTAAATTTCTCCAGATTCTAATCATCACTGCCACCAAGAACTCATTCAGTGATACAGGGCAAGTAACACAGGGATGACACTGCATATATATATATATTAAAAAAAAATTTAAAAAAAAAAAAGGCTTTAAGACACACATTTTCACTAGTTAATACTCTAGCAAAGGTAAGGATCACTGTGGCTCAAACACTACTACTAACGATTTTGACACATGGTATGTGGAGTAAGTATTCCTAGAAACTGAAACAAAACCACACAAACACTGTAAGACCCTATTTCCAGCAAATTAACTTGTTTTGAAATGCGTAACTCCATCCACCCAGACAGCTATGTAAGCAGCACAGAACTACTCATATTAGCCATATATATTCTTCTCGAGGTTTTAGCTATATTTGTCTTGCTTCATTTACTTTTTTTAAAATTATTTAACCCTACACATTCCATAATCCTTATGCCCTTCTCAGGCATGCTGCTTTTCTTAGGAACACAAACTTTCAGCATTGTATTAGGCATCAAAGGAGGCAGAATAAAAATTTGCCTCTGATCAGGTGAGGATCCAGAAGTCTGAGATGAAGAAAACTGACCAAAAGAAAAAGATAACAATTACATATGGGCGTAGCAGGAAAGCAGACCACCAGAACTGAGGTGGATCGTACAAAAATATACAAGGAAATGGAAGGCGCAAGAGCTAGGAGACCACAGAGAGGAACCAACTAGCCTATAAAAAGGGCAAAGAGCAGGAAAAAACGCAGCAATTTTTCAAAGCAATGAACTTGCCTTTCTCTTGCAGAGAAGGTCCCAAGAAAACCAGAGAAGACAGACCAAGCAGACTTGTTCATTAACAAAACTCAGAAAAAAAACTACGCTGTCATTGATGTCAGTGTTTTGCTTTCAGGGCATTTCCTCTCCCCCACCCAAAACTCAGGAAGCCTCACAATAGCTCACTTCCACCGCCACTAAGGTCAGAACGTGTGCCAAGACCACTCATTAATGAGAAAAGTGAACATCCTCAAGACCACCACGCACATACAGCCTTAAAGTAAATTTGCTCCTTAAGGAGAAACAGCAACAAAAGCACAAAGCAGCAATTGATGTATTCCAACAATATTAGCCTCTATCTTCTAGCAAATGCCACTGGCTGCAAACAATGGTGCAGTTACAAAAGGTTCCTATTCAGCCTACACAGGGGCCAAAGTAACTCACCTCCGTAAGCAAAATTGCTAGCATATCTTGTCTCTGAAAGCGTATCGCCAGATGCACAAGCGTGTACCCAACGTCAAAAGCAGAAGGGCGATTTAGCAGGCGCACTTCATCCGCAGTAAGCTGCCGGGCAATATCTCCTCCTGATGACTTGTAAGCTTCAACAGCAGCTAAATCACCTTCTACAACTCCTGAAGAAAAAACAAAACAAAAAAATAATCAAACAGTTCATTTTAGCTAGTGAATGAGCCATTCTGGATCACGCTATCTTACTTAACCCTATCTATTCTGGTACAGACCCAACATACAAAGACCAACTGCATATCAAGAAACTTGCTTTTTATTTCTTTTCTTGAACAGACATTATAAAATATTTAGACTTACCTCACCTCCTAGACCATTTCCACTACGCAAACTAGCTGGAAGATACAGCAGATCAAAGGCCAGCTACGAAGTGGTGCTGAGGACCCTTGATGAAATACCTAGCGCAACATACTCACTGGTTTCATTTGATCAGCAGTGCTGAAGGAAAGTCATTAATTCATAGGACAGAGATTAGTTCAATTATTATATCTTCCCTTTTAAATTATCTTAAAAACAGACTACTGGACCTACAAAAAATAGATCTATCAAAAGATTTTTGGAACAAGTCTCAACCCCCCTCCACATGGTTTAAAGCAGTGTTGGAAAAGGGTTCAGAACACAAAGTTTCTCTTCAGCTCACCATCTCTGCTACTAATCGAACTCAGGCAGTTATCACTCAGGGTACTCTATTAAAACTGAGTTAAAGTCACACACACACTGCATACGCTTTCTAAAGCAAGATGCAAGGGGAACCCTAATGTCTTCTAGAGTCCCTGGGAAATTCTAGTTTCTGTACCATGCTTCCTATCAAGCCCATTCACGCTGAATGCATTCCTTAGCTGCAATTATCAGGATACACCATCAACAAGATGCGGTAGTGTTAACAGTATCAGTTCCAGTATTAGACTTTCTAAATTTAGAAATCCCTTTAAATATAAAGGTTCTATTTTACATATGGGCTTCATAAGAGAATAGTGTAACACTGAACTGAGGAAACAGAAAATTGATCTTAAAGCCATCTTTAGTAGATATGTAAATAGAAGACTTCAAATTCACTATTGAGAAGCAGCTCTATTTGCAGCAGCTCAAGATCGCAAATGAGAAAACCCCCTCCCATTCTCTGCAGATAAACCTCCTTAACAACTCCTAAGAGTCAGCAGTTGAGCAGAGGCCATGAGGCTAGAAACTGAGACTCCAGTTTATCCTTCACTCAGTTTGCTTAACAAGACTCAAAAACTGTTCAGAAGGGCAAGAGGTAATTCTCAGTCAGGGCACTCACTCCCGCTCAGGACCAAGATTCAAACAGACACCAAAAAAAAAAACAAAAACCACCCCAAAAAAACAACCCACACCACACAAAAAAACCCACCAACAAGCACCAAATACCACCACACAAAGGACCAAAAAGGGGGGGGTGGGGGTGGGGGGGTGGGGCAGGAAAAAAAAAAAGCCAAATAACCCAAAACCCCAATAGAACAAACTGAACTGCCTACTACTAGAGAAGCATACTAACCGCTGGGTTGCTGGTTAATCCAGGATTTAGGAAAGCGATTCTTAGCTCGGCCAAAAAGTCTATCATTTTCAATAGTGAGATTGTAAAGCTTTCCGAAGAAACGCAGGGGGGGAAAATGGATTATCAGTGCAAGACGTTTCTTGACAAAGTTATCAGCTCTACTTCATAAGCCTCTACAAATAAAAGTTAGATTATTCATTTTAACAGCGGTCTAAAGCAGAGAAGTTCCAGAATACAAACTCAACTGCAAATTTCAATCAGACAACACCTACCTATTCATCAAGGGCCCAAAAATCCTAACAGGCCAGGCCAGAATGAAAGCAATATGGGATGACAATTTCTTAGGGTTTTTGTTGCGTGTTTCTGGTCTGCCTGTACAGGAACTCATTCCCACTCCACCCCAGCACCAATGCCTCATTCTGCTTAAGTGCCTGCCTGTGTACTCACCCCAGATGAGTTAGAGAACTACTTATGCCTGTCCAATTTTAGTTCTTGTTCCATAAGATTTAGAACTTTGCTGATGAAAAAATATTTGATTTTAAAGAAAGGAGCTGCTGCTTATGGATAAAAGCTACTTCAGCGAAGAGAAATGAACACTGAAAAGTCATTGGTTTTCAAGACATTCTCCAAAACACACATCAAAGGAATGCAGCATGGGACGTGATGAACATAGCTGTGCTCCTCTTGCAATACTTCCAGCTCTGAGGGGAACCAAAACATACCAAAGCAAAAGGTACGTTTTTGTCAACACATGCTGTATCCATAACAAGAATGCCAACCGCAGCATTTTATTTCCATGCAATCCCATTTATGCCACTGATAAGGCAATACCATCGCTGCCTGTGATACATCATTCCAACCAAATGCAGCAAACTGACCTGTTGGGGGGTTTTTTGCATAGTAAGTAACCAAAGTCAGATTAATTTCCATGACCCACTCTCTTAAAACAAGCTATACTACAGCTCTGGCCCAAGTTCAGCTGTTGGCAAACCCAAGAATCCACAGGGAAAGAAGAACCTTGACAGACGAGTAAATTCTCTTCTATCTTATGACACCCTTAATTTTTTATCATTAATTTATGAAAGATATTTTGTTGAAGACTAAAAGCCACTTCATGCCCTTTTGTATTTTAACCACTTGTATTGACACAGGAAGGACTCCTGTTACCGTACATGCACACTCCACCACACCACCCAATGACAAACATACTGAAGACCACCTAAGACAGGCAGGTAGCCACTCTCGACAATCCAAATATCACAGATTAATTTCAAACAAACATCCCAAAAATGATCTTTCAATGACAGGCGATCAGACCCAAATCATGGCAACAGTTCCAGCTGGCCAGCTTGCCAAGCACATACAGCGATATGTGCTACCACAGACTTAAGTCAGTACCCAGTCAATTTGTATTTGTAATTATTCTTTTAGTCCCTGACCCTCAGCTGCTAAGGCAATTTATTATCATCCCACTCTTCAAACAGCAACAACTGAGGCCGAAGACCGATGCTGAGAGGCAGTCATGTGAGGTTTGGCAATGCCTTCAAGCGCTAACTACTAAAAGCTGCGATAGGGATCCAAATCAGTGACATGTGCTCTTCACAGCACTGCCAGTTCTTGCAGTTTATTCCCACGTCTTGCAATACTTGACATTCCTAAGAGCCCCATGTTCTAGAATTAACTACTAAAATTTTTATATAAGCTGTCATTTTAAAAGTACATTTCTAAACTTTGCTGAAGTTTAAGCTAAAGATCAACACATCAAAACCAGGCAAACCACATATGCTTTCTAGGCCTTATTTAAAAAACAGAGATTGTAAATTATTTTTTTTTAGGTATAGGGTTGGCAATACTTTTATCTAGAAGTGAAGAACAGTGATGGTGTGCTAAATGACACTTCAAACTAGCACAGTTACAGCTCATGGAGGGATGGTGATGTGACTATGTGCAAGCATCATATTTGGTCATCCTCTGTTCTTTAATCCAAACAGCCAAGTGACTATTTATGGCTGGGGGGAGCATCAGGCAATTTTTAGATCAAGTCCAGACAGACAAACTCACTTCTGGACGCACTAACTATTTTGTAACTGAGCCTCAACAGATGAGCATGAGACACAAAATCAAACCATACGGAACTCACTCGGCATAATTTTTTGCATAGAGCCCATTACAAGTCTATTTCTTTTTAAGAAGCTTCCTCTTGCAAAACTGCTGCGTGCTCTAACGCCTGGTACTAACCCGCGCTGAAATACCGTGACCCCGGTACCCAGAACATCACTACTGCAGGGACAATATTCTATGGTCACTGCAAGTCTCCTTGGCCTCTCCTTGCCACAGCAAGGTAAGTCCGAATTTCTCTTTAGCCGTTCCGCCAAGTATCTACTCTATTTTGGTTGCTTCAAAACAAGGAAAATTCTTGATCCTGGCTCATTAGGTGCCAGCCTGACAGTACAGTCCAAGCCTGCACTGAACACCAAGCAAATATATAGCATTAACAGGCAGACTGCCAGAAATCTGAACCAGAAAACACAAATCCTGCCCCAAAACTATGGGATAAACTTGCCTACATGCAACATTCATCAGAACTGCCTGCAATTCCTAAATTCAGTATCGCCACTTCAAAATGAGGTCTTAATATGCTTTCATTGACAATAGGAGGCATATTCCTACAATAGCTTTGATTTCTGTCAGATGAATGAGAGCCTCCAATTCATTAAGTCTATTTAAATAAAGCTTAACAAAACACTATTTACAAAAAATATTGCAGAAATATTTACTGATGTTCTAATTCACTACATTTCATAACACACAAGTGCCTGATTACTTACACAAGCAGCCTCTGAATCGCGTTCTGATACAGCACCATGCCAATTGGATTACTCCCCACTGACACCCACAGCATTCCTCAGACTGTTAAAATGTCAAAAGAAAGATTGGCATCTGTCTTAAGATTGTTCACACAGCATCCATGAGTGCTCCAGCAGCTAGACCTCTTGCGAGGGCACAGCTCCGATTAGCCATAAGAGCTACACAAATGCAAACAGATCCTTATGACTCAGTGTCTACTTCTGCTCCACAGCAAGAATAGCTGTTCTTTGAAGTGGACTCCAGAAATGTTAGTTTGGTGTTGCAACTGAAGACATCACTCTGTGTGTGTCTCCCAACAAGTTTTGCGTTGCTTAATGCATACGCATGACTACAGCCTGACACCCCAAGCGACAGGACAGAATGCTAAGTGCTGCACCCAAGTAAGGAGAAAATACAAAGTTAGTATTCCACGTTTACAGGTTCAACTGTGTTCCCATTTGCAACTCAGGCATTTCCTTTTATTGGAAGTCTTCCACAGCACAGGCAGCCAAGGTTTTTTCTTTTTCTAGTAAAGCCCCAACTCTTACAAATAGCACAGATCTGGAATATGAAATCTCAGTGCACGTGAGATGATACACAACAGAGATTAAGGAGATTATTTAAGAAGGCTAAATTTTACAAATATTAATCACCCAATAACAACTATTTGTACGATCTTGATCCTGCATTTTTGCTCCTATGATGACTGTTACAACTATCTTCTTTATTACGCATCAATATTGCTTGCCTTTGCTCATATAAGCCCATAATGAACGGAGCTGCTAAAACCAAACTACTTCAGCTAACGTGCTGTTAAGTTTATTCTTTAGAACATGTAAATATTTATAGGGTTTAGTGCAGTTAAGTAAACTTGGAAAACCAGCAACAGCTTACAGGCATATCCAGAAAACTAAATCCTGGTTGCCCTCATTGCACAGTCCCAGTGACTTCAGAACAGCTGGATGTACAAGTTTCCAGAGAAAACACCACAGCAGCAGCCTTTATTTACTTCACTGTCTCTCTGACAGACCTGGAGTGCGCTGGCTGGCACAACTTGCACATGAAATCGGCAAATTCTTCCAAATAGATTGATGTAGTTCTGCCGCTTATCTACAGGGCAGAAGAGAGGCTGGGGGAGGCAGACCTGGGCAGCAGCACTGCGCAGTGGATCAGGACAGGGGCCCACCAGCTCCACACACAGTTCCCAACAACAGCAAGGTTTAAACATGCAGTGAGAAGAGACTAAAAGCAAGTAAGAACACAGATTAGTAACCCTCACTTCAACAGCATTTGCTGTCAGTTTAAAGTTTCCTGAACAATTCAATTCCTCAGTTAAACTGCTGTGGAGACAAATGAGCCATTGCAGAGCAGCAAAAAGCAGTGGGTCAGACAGCCCACAGCAGCGGATTCTGCAGGAGGCTCCTAACCCTCAACAACTGTTAGAAGCATCACTGCATGAAAGGCACATCCGCAGTCTTGCATATACTACGGGGCAGGCGTTCTATATCTTTGAAAAGGCTGAATAGGATTACGCTGAAATGAAATGAGCAAAACCAAAGAGAATTAATTTCAATCATATACCTGCTAAAAAGAAGTACAAAGGGTTTTGCTAAATTAATGGAAGAGTGTGAAGATGCCTCTGTTTAGATAAAACATGTAAAAAACCACCCAGAGATTCAAGATTTCTTTGATTCAAGAAGGTAGCAATGCTGCAGTAAACAATCTGTTCTCACATTTGTGTAGACTAAAAAGGAAACACTTCATATTAAAGAGGTCTTCGTGCCTCCTATGTGGGACAATCGCAATCAACTTTACTGTTCCTTGAACGGCCTGGTCATAGAAGGCAAACTTCTCAAACAACCAAATTATACATTTTAAACGTCAGCAGCAGAGTCAGATCCCTCTGTGACATACACCAGATCAGAAGCACAGAGCCCTGTGCTGCTTTCTCTTCTGTTACAGGCACGATTGCAAGTGATCTGTATCATCCACATGCTCTCACTTACCCGTCTACAGACCAAGCCGAAGATTCGTTTAAGCGCCAAGGTGACCTTCCACAGTAAGTGAGGGGCCAATCAACTGACCCACTAAAACCTAATTCTGACACTTGTTAAAATCCTACCGCTCCTCCAGCATCAAGAGCGCTGAGGACCGGTGGTACGACCACGCAAGCTGTAGCACTGGAGCTCAGCCCGCACCCTCTTCCAACTGCTCCCCAAGGGCACATCAGGTGACCATAAAGGAAGATCTGTTATCAATAATTGCTCCACCATTTCAGCATTTGGAGGACAAAACACATTCAGTCTGAGAAGAATTCCTCCTCTTAGAGGAAGAACTCTTTTGCAAACAAATATGACACATCAGTTAATACAAATGATTGTCTGAAAAAACTTTATGGGCCTCTAACCACACCCTCCTGCTCATTCTCCTCATTCTTCATTTCCAGGACCTCTCTTTTTAGTATTAGCACACAATCAAACAGCAGATCACTCTCCAGGTAACAACAGCTTGAGACTGAACCTTCTATATACTAATTTTTTTCAAAAAAAAATTTAACCTCAGCAACTTGTATTAACTTAAAAATAACAACTTATAAGACATGTACTTTAAAACTAAAGCATGCAATGCACGACAGTATGACTATCACCTAATTCTTCCCCCCCCCCCCCCCCCCCCATACAGTCCATTTAGTACATTCATAACCTATCATTACAGGACAAAGCAGCACACATGTAAGACCTGCTGAAAGATGTCCTTATCCCCTCTCCTTATCTGTCAGATGCATCCACACCCCTTGTGGCGTTAACAGCTGATCAGCTGCTTGCAGGGTTCCACCCAAAAGGGAGACTGGACAGTGGAAAATTATGAATGATACTCAAGTTAACCATTAGTGTTTCCAAGGCAAATTTAAATAACTATTTAACTTGATAATTTATTCCGTCATTTTAACATAAAATATCACCAACCATTTAAAAAAAAAAAGTCTTTTTTTTTTTTTAAGCCAAGAGACCAAAATAAAAGCGTGTTTCAGGAGTTAAGATTTTCTACCAAGGTGTACAGCCTGCAGAGTACTCTCAAAGATACACACACACACAAAAGCAAAGCATTTATGGTAGAATATAAGTACAGGACACAGACAACAACACAACAAGATTTCTTACCCAAGTGAAAGTTGTACGCTTATGTCACTGTTACCTGGCACACTACAGACAAGTATGCCAAGTCATGCTTCCCAGCATCACAAAGGAACAGGGAAAGGCAGCAACTAGCCCTACGGGCAACTGTTTGCCATACTGAGTCAAGGCCAGCACAGCAGGTAATCACCGGTCACAAATTCATGCTCTATTTCCCCAAACAGTTCAAGGTAGCCTAAACTGACACTAGCAACGGCTGGTGCATGACCCTTCCCTGCTTCCAGCAGCTTGTTCCCACCCATATCCTCACAATCCCTCATTACAGCATAAACAGCCCCATCAAGACTCAGCTCTACTATGGATGGGACGAGGAAACTAGTCTAGGTTTACTAAAACAGCAAAACCAACAAACACCACCACCACACCCCAACACAAAAATATCGCCTAATCCAGTTTATCAAGCTTCATTTTCAGCGAGATTAGTCTCAGATGCACTTCTTCACATGCAAACACGCCAGGAGGACAGAAACAAGCAGTCAGGAGGACCACTTTTGGGTGGCAGTGCCAGCTGAAAGCACCTTGGTGCATCAGTCCCTTCAGGCTGCCTTTATTGTCAGTGAAGAGCCACATGCTCCGCAGGACGCAGGGCAGGAGGTGGCCTCCACATCTCCTGGAGCTGCAGAGCAGCCTGGGACACTGCCCGGCCGACTTCATACCTGTATCTGGACAGAATGACTCTCCTTTCCCACAGGGTTTCAGAACGCTTGGGTAACACATTTGGCACTATTTCAGAAAACCGAAGGGAGAAAAGGACAACGAAAAAAAACAAACATAAAAGAGATAAAGTAGTTGACAAAGGAAAAACTAAGCAGACACATATGGAGGAATACCAGGAATGAACTAACAGTCCTTTTAAGGATGTACTGCAAAACAAGATTCATTGCAGTTTGCTCTAAATATTTTGGATTGTTTAAGAAACACACTCTTATCCACTTCTTCCACAGAGCCAACAAGAGCGCGTGCCTACTTGGCTCTGAGGCCACCACCCCCAGCAGAGGAACTCTGGCCCACGATGGCAGTAGCTACCTCACCGGCCTGAGCTGAAAGAGAAGAGCACACTCTCTTACAGCAGTTCATAAGCAGGGTTGGAGGAGAAACGAAAAGAAGAAATGCAGTTCTTCTCATCCGTGGGCTGCAGTTCAAGCTCAGGAGTTGAAGACACAACCCAGGAAGCCCCAGCAGCGCCCTGCAGCTAACACGCGCTGCTAGCACCGCTGCAAAACCCAGCCCTGCAGTGACAGGAGAGGGGAAGCTTCAGCAAGAGCTGAAGCTGAACTGTAAGTCCCAAACAAACTCTGAGAGTTTTTAAAGTCATGACCGCCTTCATCCATTTGTACTGCTTAAATCCACAGCCAGCTGTAACCAGCTTCACCAGGCCCCACAGCAGGACTGCTCCTCTTGCATGTCAGATTCCCTAAGCCCCACAGGCCACCGAACCTCTTTGGCATAGATACCGCGAGTTATATAAAAGACAACGGAGCTTAATTTCAAATATACATTAGCTTCCCTCCCTCCTCCAAGAAATGAGTCACCTTGGACTTCACATTAACCTTGTACTAGGCCAGTACAGTAGAAAGCCTCGATGTCCTTGCAGAAGACATTTGTGATTTCTCACTGTAATTCAAACTGGCAGTTGTAGCAAGTCATGCTATTCAACAGCCATACTTACTAGACATTCTGTTTTGATCTTAATAAATTTTAATCAAACAAATTGGTCCTAAAAATCTCATCCTTTTGAGAAAGAATCATTTGACTGATACATCCACTGCTGCAAAAACCAAGTCAGTAACAACAAAAAAACCCCATTAAAGTACATTTACTTGCAGGGTTTGAAAGGGGGAACTCCACTAATCCTGATTTGGAAAGGATACACTCCATCAAGGAAACTATGCTGGAATGCAAGAGTTGCACTCTTCACATTCTGTACAGCCTAGATTTCAAGGAATAGAAGCTTTGACGACATGTTTATTTACTGAGGTGGGTAGAGCATTAAAGGATGTCTCCAACAGGGCAAGAAAAACCCCACAAACACACAGAGGTACTTTTTTAAATCCACACAAGATATCTTCATGTTTCAGCTAAAAAGAGCAGATGTGGGAAAAAAGTAATCCAATACATGGTTTTAATGACACCCGACATTAAATTTAAAACCTAGTAAAAATAATTTTATACTAGAGCTGAGATACGAAGATGCAGTTCAACTAAACAGCTGTCCTAAAGTATCAAACATTTTCCTTTGTACCTTTTGAAAAATACTACCTCCTAAGAGAAAAGATCACCAGTCTGCCAAGAATTACTCCTCTAATCTTTGAGTTCAGAAAAAGCTACACTTTGCACATCCAAAAAACTTTAAACTGATATATTTCTCCTACATAAGATAGAATCAAAACAAATGGATCCTCCACAACCGACGGAGCTTAAACTTGGAGCTGCACAGCCTGAAGTTACCAAATACTAACAAGTCACCACTTGTCAGCTGAACTATGGTAACAGACTACACACCAACTCTTAATCCATCAATTTTCACAAACTTGCTTGATGGACTTAGCCAAACACAATTATAAAATAGGACAAGGATTTACAAGTATCAAGGTCAGCTAAAAGTTCACAAGAGCTCCAGCTTGCTAATGAACAGTAACTCACTAAGTCACCATAACTCAGTTGATTTCTATGACAAAAACATATGCTTCAGGCAAAATTGTTCAATTGATAGTTAAATTGTTTTAAGTATGTCACACTAAGACAATAAAACAACCAGCACAAATGTGGCTTACTGCTTTTAATTTTTTTTAAAAATACTGGTTAAACTGGTACACCTTTCCAGTATCAATACACTCTGCAAAACGTCCAGAGACAACCACAAAAGAATATATGAAACTTTCATCAATCTTCCTAAGGTTATTCCAGCTACAACAAACATTTGGAAAAAACATGACATCTATGATATGCAAAATGAAATTCTGAAATGAAGGATAATTAACAGCTTTGGTTGCTGGTCCCATCCCTCCCCCAACAACTCCCCCATCCCCGCACAGTTAAAAAGTCAAAGTATAGTAAGTGTTCAAGTTACAGAAAGAAATTATGCAATCTCTCAGCACAACAGTATTTTTAAAAAAATAATAATAATCAGCACACAAGTCTATTTGCATTCTGCTTTTCTCATCAAGATCCCTTCAACATCCCTTCAAACTATTTTCATTTTAAAAGAACCAAACCATTACTGCCTTACAAAATTTCTATGAACATAGTTTTGAGTTTCATGCACAACTATAGTCACAAGCCACACTAAATACTTTTAAAACTCACATTCTAAAATATACACACAACCATTCCCACACAGATTAGAAAGTGTGAAATATTTTAAGTAACATTGCAAGAGTAAAAAAAAAAAAAAAAAAAAAGTCTAACATTTAATACAACTGGTATCAGAATAGACTCCTGTAAGGCGAAGGAATGACCTCCAACAATTGGTCTTGGGTATTCAATGACTTAGAAAATACCATACAGAATTCCAACTGCTTCATTTCAGAAGGAGAAAGCACTGCGCATCTACTAGCATGTAAGGAGCTGAAGGTATCAGGAAACAGAGGCATCTATTTTCAAAAGGAAATGTGCTTGTCGAACTACTAACGCAACACAAAAATAAACTGGGACATTTATTAGCTCAGAGAAACCAAACCCACGATACCCATTAAAAAATTTACACCTGATCAAATCTATCAAACGAAGCAGCTCCACAAATTAATTCCTCTACTATAACAAGCATGGAGTAACTTCATGAAACATTAAGGAACAGTACAAGACATACTAGTAGTGCCAGAGTTTCACATTAAGTGTTTTACTCTAAAAATAGTTGTGTATTCCAAGCGTTTAACCTGCATGTACACTAGGCCACAAGGTATCTACTTCTGGGAAGTTACAGCACAAAAGTTAACCCACAAGGTCAGTAACTGAAGAAAACCCTGCTCTCACATGTCCCTGTTCTTTAACAGCATTGGGAGAATTACCCACAATTTCCTTAGGAAA
Organism: Falco cherrug; assembly: GCF_023634085.1. Classification (NCBI taxonomy): domain Eukaryota; kingdom Metazoa; phylum Chordata; class Aves; order Falconiformes; family Falconidae; genus Falco; species Falco cherrug. The sequence goes on along the minus strand of NC_073705.1, from coordinate 53,409,012 downwards.
GCACTAAAATGCAAAACAAAATTGGTATTTGAATTTTTTGAAGCAGTTAACTACAAAAATACTTCGAGAGAGCCTGTAAACATTTACAACACAGTAGCTGTATTAATACAACATTATTACTTTCAAGGTCAGTATTACACATGCAATTTCTTGGAGCTACATATTTTGGTGTTATTTTTAACATCTGACAGAGCATCTTGTACTGTTGCAAGCTCTACACTGTTTACAAATACTCCCAAGCTGCAGCTGCTGATTCTGCTAGCAAATCTTACCATTGCAAAGAGAAAAGTAATTTTAATGATCCAGTAATGGCATTTTTTACAGTACCATATGCATTACATTGTTCTGTAGACTGCCTTTGTAATTTTTCCACCTTTCAATGACTACATAGAACTACAGGATTTGATTACAAGGATATCCACTTCTACAAAAGGTCAGAAAAATCCAAGCACAGTTGGGAAACACGTCCAACACTATTCAGATTATGGATGAACTCTACACCTTCTTTTAGCTGATACTATTGCAGGAGTTTCTACATGTGGTTTACTTTTTAAAATTAAAATGCAGAGATTAAAAAACTCCATTGCAAAATGTCAAGCTTACATTTTAATTCTTCATTCTCCCAAAATACCTAACCACAGGCAGAACGGTATAAGGTAGCAGCAAACAACTTACCAACACAAGCATTTAGAAACAGCCAGTCAGTCTTTTTCATTCTATTTTTAATTTGCTTTAGTTTTTTGAAGTCCACTTCAAGTTCTTCCTTGCTGCCAACAGCTCCAGCCAATTCAATTCTTTGGAAGTCCATTTTCACATCAGATTCACGTTTGGTTGTAGGTGGAGATCTTCTTTGGCTATTACCACTACTACAGCTTCCTCTCCATCGAGCTCTGTCTTGCTCATTTATGATTGAAGAAGGCTCTTCTGTGTCCGCCAGTTCTATTGTTTCTATGTTGTTAGGTCTGGGATGATCACATACAACACATTTCCTGGCCTTCGCCCAGTTTTCATATGTACAGACAGAACAAGTCCAGTGCTGAGCCCTTGTGTTTAGTTTATTTCTGTCATTATATTCCTCACAGGGATCAACAGAAAAAGGGACTGGTCTTGAACCAGAACCTGAAGACTGAGGAGACTCTGTGGGACTCCTGGTCCTGCGTTGAGACAAGCACTGAGTACACCTGATTGCTCTTGGCCAGTTCAAGTACGTGCACATGTGGCACGACCATTTATTTGCACTTTCCATACTGTAAGATGATTTAACTCTTGGTCTTGCGCTAGAATCTGGACATATCAAAGGACTACTCCCTCCTTCAGTGCTCGTAGGATCCCAGTCTCTACCAATATCACTTGAACCGCTTTTAAATGGATCTTCTGTGATAATTGTTCCACTAGGTCTTGGAGCACGACACATGGTACATTTGATTGCAGATGGCCAATTTTCATATGTACAATACTCACAAGCCCATTTAATTCCACGCTCTGTCATCGTGCACTTCTTGAAATTAACTGCGTCAGGCAGAAAGCTAAGTAATCAGAACACATCATTAGTACACACTGGCTGTATAGGAGCTCTGTTTAAAAAAAAAAAAAGTAAATTAGACTCAATCCAGTTGATGTGTACTACACCAAATATAAAAATCAGGCTGGGCAAACAGGCAATCCTTTTTTCTTGATACTATCCAAACACCTAGGGGGAGAAAAAACACTATGAAAAGGATAAGACTTGAGCTAACAGCACTTTAAATGCAGACTTCAGGATTACCTAGTGCAGAAATTGTAAGATAACTCAGCTCTGCATTTCTAAAGTTTCTTAAACTTGCACAAAGGCTTCCAAACAATGTGTATCTGTTTTCTGAATTTAAGCACTGAGAATATTGAAGAAGAGACCAGTATGGCTACAGAAACAAGCTACATACTAAATTATTAAAATAAAACTCAACATGAATACAGCAGTACAAGAAAAGGAGCACAAAGCCTAAATCTTGTGAGGTCTATTACAAGACCTCACCAGATTTGGAAGGAAGGAGTGTAACAGGTGAGCAGCTACACAACGAATCAGTTCTTTTGGAAAAGTAGGTGTACAAGTTTACATAAAATGCACGCATCTGAAAATTTTATACATGTGCTTAATCAAGACTAGGCCTTGACTGGACACCACTCATAACAGTACTGTTACAAAGTTAAAATACCACTTGGAAGCAAGCACAAGCTGTGTGTGCTGGCAAGCTAACATAGTATTTTTGTTCTACAAATCCAGATTTCAATCCAATTACAACTCACTTTTTCTCTAGTGAAGAGGGGATTCTGTCCTCATGCTGGCTCAGACCTTTTCCTCAGATTGGCAAATATGAAGGATGAGACTAAGCAGGTAACTATTCCTGTAAACAAAATGAAAACAGACTCATTATAGGTTTCCTACTGGACCTGAGTAACCAGAAAGTTAATTATTAAATGCCACACCTATACTGATCCCAATTTACTTGTTCAAACGCAGTCATGACCTGCTGAGACTAACATATAGACTGGTTAAAATAAACCAATATTTATAAAGAACCAGTCACCACACAAGCAATCAATCTGCTGAAGAACTATTATCCAATCAACGTCAAATTCACATCAAAACATCTACAAACACTCTTACTGCAATCTGAAACTTAGGATGGGGAAGAAAAAAAAAAAAGCTTTGCATAGAAAGCATAGCAGAGGGAAAGAGTGAGGCAGGTAGATAAAGGACAAACAGACGAATGTATAGACTATTTCCTCTGTTACCACAGAATAGTTACCCAACACGTATGAGACAATTATGTGCTATTTTTAAAACATGCAAAACTGTTAAAAAAATAAATTTGTCATATCAAATGACTGAGAATTCTCAGTCATCATATTGCAACTCTCTCGGCTAACAAAAACACCCAGAGTCTAGTAAACAAAAACTCTAAAAAAGTTACACAACAGGATTAAAATCAAAACTAGACACATCAAACTAAGAAGTAGTTTATACCTGTTCTCCGATTAGGAAATGTTTTATGAGTTAGTACACTCTTCACCGAAATACCTTCACATGCACCTTGCTCTACCAAGGCATAGCTAAATGTCCACTTAAATTTGTGACCCTTATTCCTACTATCTCCCTTCTGTGGGCTCCAACACACAGCGCAGGTTTTTTTTCCAACAGCTCAACGCTGATCTATTTGCCAGATCAGGTGGCTGCATGAATGAGGGGCTATCGCATGGCCAGGACAGAGGAAAGGGTAGGACTATCCTTTTCAGCAGCAATCCATATTTATGCTGCATGAAAGCAGATGAGCAATCAGGAACACAATCAAACTTTCTCATCAAGCTCGGGTTCTAGTATCACTTGTCTGAACAGCCTGCAGAACACTTCACTCCCACCTATACGTTATAAAGCCGTGTCAAACTACGGAATGCCTTCTCGGTACAATTAGCCTTCCTACTGCCTCCGCTCCACCATTCCTCATAAACGTCCATGGCCATGCGTAAGGGAAAAAAAAGCAGTGAGATCATACTAGGGTCCCCATTACCTGTAATAAAATAAGTGAAAAATACATATACACGAGAATGCAAAGTCAACTTGATTTTACTAAAGGTGACTTCATAAAGACGACTTTTCAGAAACGTGGAGAAAAAAAAACCAGTTTCTCTACTCCATAGACAAACTAAAGCTTTACCAAAACACCTCCTGTATGAGTACACTATATGCTAGATTTATCTATGCCACTTGGTCAAGGCTTTTTCCCTCAATTCCCAAAATAAGTTTTTAAATTACTTTATAGAGAGAATAAGCCTATTCACAAATGTTAAACAGTAGAGTTACCCGAGATATTAACACTTTCTACTTAAGGATGTAAGACAGTTGAACGTGGGTTTCAGAAAGGAGAAGGAAGCAGCACACCGCGCACACATCTGCCAACGGCCACCAACAGAACCACCAAGAGCAGTTTCACTTCTGCTACCGAGGACAATCAGAAAGTGGCTGTCCCAATGCGGCGATGCCCAACACAAGCTTGAGAATAATTTCCACCTGAGCAGAAGCTGGCATGTTTTGAGCAGGTTATGCTTCCAACCAAAAGCCAGATCCATATACAATGTGTGACGAAGCCCGAGAGGGATCTGTAACTGTAAATTGTCTCTTACCTGCCCTAGTTTGTAAAGCCTTAAACAAAGCAGTTCCCACTGAAAACAAATCCCAACCCACATCTGGGATAGGGCAAGAAAACAAAGCATCATCTGTTTTACTGACATTAAGGCTGGGAAAGGGGAGTGCTGCTCAAGTTGAAAAGTAGCTGGTTGCAAAAACAATCTAAACAAATACAGAGATACTACTTATGAAACTAAATAGCACAGTGCATGTTGAGTGACAGAAAAGCTTTCTTAGATATTGTAAGATTAGGGGTTTAGCTGCAATTATCCTCTGCGCTCCTGAAAAAGCTAGATGCTTTCAGATGTAATTCTTGGAGAGGCTGAGTATCTGCAGCTTCGAAAGCCACCGAGATATGAGCTCACTACCTCTGAACACGAGGCCTCGGGTTATTATGAAGTAAAGCAGATGAAAAGGCTCAGTGGAGCAATGCAATTTCTCTTCTTTGATAGCTCTGCCAACACCCACTACAGCACAGCTAGATGAGGCAACTTAGCACTTCCACCTACCAGGGGGTTCTTTACCTTTAGGTCTTGGTCTGACCCCCAGCTGCACCCCACCCCAGGGACACCAGAACCATCTGATTTACTGGTGACACAGGATTATCATCCAGCCACCCAGCAGTTTGAAGACTGTTATATTTTTTCAGAGTTACTTCTTTGCCACTCTGTCTTCAAATTAACTTATTTTAGATTCTTCACAGAGGAGAAGCTGAATCATGTAGTACCTCCTCCGACAGAGAAACAACGCAACAGTGACTGTGAAGTGCAGGTGCATGCCGTATGTCCAAAAAACATGAGCAGACAAGAAATTAAAGCCCACAAAACTCCAAGCAGATTCCAATTGATCAGTTTATATGGTGTGCTAAATACCTTCTGGACAGACTAGTTAGTAGAGTAACTCAGTACATTAAAGAGGATTTATCAGATCTTAATGTATTCTCAAGTAACAAAGAAAAATCAATGCATTATCAGACCACTTTTTACTAAATTAAGTCAGTTGGAAAAGGTCTCCTAAAACAAATGAAATTTTGTTCTGCTTTGTTTCAGCTTTTAAGAATAGTCTTCTTTTTAGGTGCATGGGAAAACGCAAAATGGCACAGAGAAATCAGGAAGAAACATCAGTTTCTTCCCAGTTGGGAAGTCCTTAAATAACATTATTATGACAGGTTATATTATACTCCTCTCAATTTAGTTATTCAGTGTCCAAAAGGTATTTTTGAGCTCTGTTTCATTAAACAATCAAACCCTTCCCCGTGAACAGGGGACACCAATTTAAACCAGTCTACACTATGGATTTTTTTGCTGGGCTGGTGCTGGCATCTGTGCTGGCAGAAACCTCGTGTAATCACACTGACCGAATCAGTGTTCCCACCTTAACTCATTTTGCTCACATGTACAGATTTTCAAACAAATCTAACTGCTTCTGCATTTGCACGGAAAAGAGAGCTTAGGTATCAACGTAAGCCTTCAAGCAAGACCTGCAAGGCAGAAGAAATCCACCCTTCTTCCCCCTGACCTAGCTGCCTCTCTCAGGCTGCTCCAGAAAGAAAAGCGGGCTGGTTTATTTATTTTTATTTTGAAACACTGAAGCAACTTTTCGGAGGAACAAAATAAGCGGCAGCATCTTGTTCTGAAAGAGAGGACCCTATAACCAAAGGCAGAATCTGTCACCGCAGCAGCTCAGCAGTGCAGCGGTAACACCTCTCACACACCCGACCACAAAAAGGAGCGCAGAGGAACAGGACTGCGAGTCAAAGCAAAAGATCAAACAGCAGCACTTTCACTGACTGTATTCCTTATGTACGATGAAACATGGTGTTTTTAAATGTACACCTACCAATAACGGGTCTCAGTCTAACAGCTGTAATTGCTCACTAACAGCTGGATAACATTGCTGTGGAGTTTATATACACACAGGATGGGCAAACAGCTTTAAGAAAAACTGCCTATGATTAACCCTAGATAGTCTGACGTACTTGCAGAAGTACTTGCTCCCCTTTGTACACCACCACCTCAAGTTCTCTTCCAAGTACCCATAAAAAAATTACCATGCTTCTTAGAAAACTGAAGTTCATTTATACACAAATAAACTTTCTAATTAAAGCTGTAAGAAGAGAACCTGTTAAAAACACACATCTGGATGATCACCTTAAATGGTTACGATAAAATATGCACTAGTCTGAATTCAGGTAGTTACAGCTGGTTTTGTTTTATAGAACTGCAGAATGTTTTTAAGAGATGCCTAAGATGAATTCGAGTCAACTGTTCAAAGTCAGAAACAAAGCAATGGATTGATTTCACTGTTTCCAAATACATTTATAAACACTGCCGCTCTTGCTGACCCTGACCACAGTGTCTTTCTAAATCTCACATAAACTGCACCAAGGGGCTCAAACAAAAATTTTGCAAATTTTTTTAATACAGCCAGTAGGAAGGTCTAGAAAATAACATAGCTGTACACAAGCTTAAGTAAAAAAGGCCAGTTTGTTTCTTTCAAAGCTGTAAACTCTCTGAAAACCTCCCCAGTGATTTGCTACATAAAAGACATGGTTATTTAACTGGCTCAAATTCACTTTTGTTATCTGGGTCCAAGAATCCTTGTGAAGTATCACACTGTCTATACACTTCAACAAAAACAACTGACATTTTTAAATAATCTAGTTGAAATTTATTGCCAAGTATTAAGAATCAATTTTCACCTAAATCTGCCTCACCCAGTAATTTAGGGTGGAATTTTACTAACGCTTTCTTCTTTTAACGTACTATACTTGCTTACTCCACCTTCAGCTAGCTATTCTGTTCTTGCATGACTGCTTTCTCAAGAATTCGGCATAAACTGCAACAGATCATTATATTAAAAGCATAAAACTCGAACCTAAGCTTCTATAGTTAGAAAGGAACCAACAACAAGTTGCATTGTCATCTCTGCATATTAGTTTTTTAAAAAATTAAGAACACTGACCTTGTCAATGAGACAACCAAATCAAATCAGTGCTGAATCTGGAAACTCTGCATTAAGGGCAATAATTATGTATTATAATAAAGAATGGAAAGATTACTGCAAAGTCACAAATGTAGAAGCATTCTCTTTATTAGCCTGAATACATTGAAGCAAGGAATTTAACAAGTAAGCATAGCTGCTTTGATTGTTAGGACAGTTCTTTAGAAATGAAAGGACACTGTCCCAAACAGATCAGCAGAAAGGAGAAAATACTCTGTCATCTCAGGAAGAGAGCACCGAAATAGTTTTCTGCAAGCTGCTCTACAAGGTGGGGGTTTTTGCTTACAAAATTTTTCTTTCTTTACAGAACACCAGCCAGCTATTTGCAGTGCAGACAGCAGGAACTGGCCTCTCACTGCTGCGATCATCACAGAACGCAGAAAAAAGCCCTTTCTGATAAAATACAGATAAAAAGCAAGAACCATGCTGGAAGACAGAGGCTCTTGTCAAACCACATTATCCTTCCCAGTCTTATCCCAGTAAGAGCACTGCTCTCAAAACACGAAGTATCACCTTTGCTCTCCTCCGAGTAGTAGAGTTCCTCCTTTGCTCCCAATAACATGGATAACAGGGAGAATGTTGCTGTCTTAAGACAGGCGTCATTAAGATTGACACATATCTCAGTTCTGAAGACCAAATCATTGCTATGTAAATCACAACACAATCTATAAACTGTAACATTAACGGTGCACGAGAAAAGAAAAACTGAAAATATTTTGCTCATAACTGAGTAACTATTTACAATCTAGTACGTTAAATGAGTTTTAACATTTTTCTTCAATTTTGATAGTCTGGGCTGTCAACAAATACTCTGCACTGCAGATTTGTAGGTGTGACCTTTGTTACACATAAGAGTGTATGACAAGTTGCAAGTGGGCAATTAGTTAAAAATCCAGAAGACTTGATCTTTCACAAAGAAACAACGCTGCAAGAAATGCAGTTCCCTTAACCAAAGTAATTCTGACAAAGTAGAAACTTTCGAAAACATTCAGAAGTATGTTCATTGGGTGAATTCTGACAGGCTTTGTTTATATATAATTAATAAAAAATTGTTTTAATTTTGATTTATGGATACGCATCTCATTTCAAAGCGCCCTAAGTCTACTGCGTTAGGTACTTATGATATTCAGAAAAATGATGCTGGTTTTGGTTCAACTTTCTTTTCAATATTCCATCCACACTTCCAGCCCAACTGCTATCACTTCAAATAAACCCTAAAGCCTGACTTTTCGTAAGCAAGAGAATTTATATGCAGTTTTAATGCAAAAGGATAGCTAATTTTGCAAACATTCTATGCAGTAAGTAGTCAAACGTTTTGGAGGTTACAGATCCCAGGAGACATCTGAAATACAAGATCTGACTGTGAACTTCAGGTTAGGGTGTAGACCTAACTATACAGACTCTTGCACAAAAGCTGAAAACTCATCACAGAATTAACAGGTATTTGACAATATTCAGCATTCACTCTTTCTGCTGTCTTTTTTTTATTTTGATGTTTATCCCTTGAAGCATTTTTGTGCTCTTAACCACTACAGTTAATGTTGCTGCGTAACTTGCAAAGTGCAAGTTTCCATTCTATTTGCTACTCACTCCTCTGGGTCAAACTACATATAGCTCTATTAAATTTGTGACTAAAAGCAAGGAAAACTTTAACTGCTGTAGCAGCTTGCAGTTCAGTCCTCTTTCTTATTTCAGGAGAGAGTTACATTTTTCAGGTTTTTTTGGTTGGTTTTGTTTTGTTTTAAACTCAATTGAAAGTGAGCAACTACTTAATGAGATGTTACTACACATTAGGATGGACCAAATACAACCACTTACTTAGAAATCAATACCATTTGGTAAAACGAGAGTAAGCAGATCAACAGTTACATAATACACAGCATCTCCCACACAACCCTAATCAAAAAAACAAGCAAAGTGACTCAAAATAATGAGCTCTGATGAAATATTCACATAAATACAGCCAGCAACATTTAATGAATGTGATCATCATGAACAGTCAGCAACAGATAAATACTGACTCAAGATGTACAATACAGCAACATATGTAATAAAACACAACAGAATTGTTAAAACTTCATTTTTAAGACATGTGCATTGGACAAAGTACAGAAGTTGAACAAGGGCATTCTTTATTAGAAGCAAGATCAAATACAAAAATACAGTTTATCTGTGTTTAGACTATATGCCTAAAACACGTGACTCAGTTTTGTTTAGATCTCAGCCATCCTCACACAAGATGAGGAAAACCAGATGTCATGCTCTGACTAAAAACACACTGTGGAGTCACACATCAAACTTGAAAACACTTAAACCTGTCCAACAACCAAGGAACATTATATTAAGGCTTGTACATTTGACATTCAGTTCCACTAATTATCCTCTGGACCTCCTCAGTACTGGCTGATCATAAATTAGATCATGGCTACATGCAGACATAGTCACCATTTGGTGGAGAAAAACCACCTGCCTCCAAATGAAACAAGGAAACACACACTCAACATCAACTGTTGTGTAGTTTCCTCCTAATTAATGGCAAACCACTTGCAGATACAGTTAAGGACTGACGTCGGTATACACATGTGCAATTGGGCTATATTTAAGACTAGTTCTAGTAAACCATACAAGCTACACTATTAGCCAGCTCTTCTTAAATACTGGGTAAATAGCAAAATACTGAAAAAGGGGAGGGATGGTAAAAAGAGAAGCCAAAGTGCTACTATCACAGCACACATAAAAACCACTACTCTGTGTGTCACTGCTTCACATAGTGCAAAGAACTAGTAACCAATACCACAAGAAAAAGAAATTCAAACTCCTCCTAGAGAAGGAGTGGTATCAGTTTTAGGGAGGGGGGGGGAAAGACATAATTATTTTTTTAGCCTTATGATTAGTAACCTGCATTTTGCTCATAACTATCCAGCAACCCCCAAGTTATTCACCACAATGTACTCTGAAACTTTTTAGCATCTCAGGGTAACAGCTCTAAACAGTAAACCTTCTGCTTTTGAGGGGTGGGGAGTAACTTACTCCTAGAGACAACACTGAACAACCTTCTTGAAATAAACCATTTAAAAGCCATGAGGTGACAATTATTTTTATCTCCGCCAAGCTAAACAGTAATGCAGAGAACAAAACTGATGTACGTAGCTCAGCAGACCACCGCAACCCTTCAGCAAGATAAAAATTAGCTTCTGAACAAGCACACAGTAAAGGGAAGCCTTTACAACCAAAACCTAAATCCACAGGCTCATCCGACAGATTGCATAAATGACAACATGATGATCAGATATTGTTAAGACACCTAGTACAAAGTACTCCTGACTTACCATGGTAGCATGAACTAAAAAAATGGAAAAAAAAGAGAAAAAAAATAAAGGCCTAGCATGAAAACAAGTATATATTCAACACTTCCTGTAGCTGCAGAAGATTTGAGACTGAGACCTGGAGATTGAAGCTGTTTCAGGGGAGTATTCAGATAGCAGCAACTAATAAACATGCCAGCTGTCTCTACTGAATCCCTGCTTAGATACTGGGAAGATGAATGGAGACAGAAGAAATACTTTCAAGCCCATCAGCCTGAAAGAAGTACAAATCAACACTTACACAATGCACTTACAGTCTTTACAACCACAATAAACAGGATTCTCTCCTAAACCCACAATCACCTTCACAAAGCAAATTTCCTGTTTTTTGCTAGAATTATCCACATTATGAAGTCTATGACAGTCATTTTTCTTCCCAGCTAATCAATGCACCGAGTCGCACGGTTATCAAATGAATAGACCTACAAAAGTGTGTGCAACTTCAAAGCCACTTGATCATAGATTACATAAAATATTACTTGATCACAATAGTTCTCATCTACTGGAAACAAAACTGATCACTCAAGTTTATTTTTCTTTCCAGTGTCACATAAACCATGGTTCTGACAATCTTCTTTAACTCAAGAAAACTAACTCCTGACTATCTCTGGAAGATAGCAAAACTCCAATGTAACTTAGAAAAATTTTCTTAACATCTGTAAACTCCCCGCCAACTCTGACTTTTTCTGTTTCATTAAAAACAGCTACTCAAGACTAGATGCTAAATGAAATCAAAGTCAAAGAATCACATGGAGGATTTTTAAACCATAACATTTGTTTACAATAATAATGGCAAACATAACCCAAATAAAACATCACCACAATTGGCTTCTGGCAAGGTGGGAGTAAGGAGAAGAAAAAAAAAAAAAAAAAACAAACCCAAAAACACACACACACAAAACCGTTGCCTCCTTGCTCACAGGTGATAGTTTCAGAAAGAAGCCCTACTGACACTTACCAAAACAGACACAGGTCCATACTTTCAGACCCCCATCCCCTGGACAGCAGGTTGCACACCTGGTATTCATTTTGTACCTAGCTCTCATTACTTCAAGTATTTTCAGATCAAGTCTGAACTCAACCTTTAAAGACAGATGTAAATTCTGTGCCTTCTCCAGCATCTGTTTTAGGAGTATTTTCCTTAATTTAAAATGCACATGTGAATACAAGCAAAATTAGCAGCCATTCTTAGCAAAAAAAAAAAAAAATCCACCTTACTGGGGAAAGAAAAAAAAAATACTACTGCATTATTATTAGCAGAACAGATCATATCACGATAAACTCAAATAACTGAAGGGAAAAATGCCAACTTAATTATGCCTGCTGTACAGCAGAAGATGCAAAAGGGCTGCAAACATGACTGCTTCACAGGCAAGATGCTCTGTACATACCAGTAACTATGCTATTTCCAACATATTACCCTCCCATGTGCCTCCTAAAAAAAAAAAAAAAAACAACAAACCAACAAACAAAAAACCCACAACAAACTACCATTTCGTCTTCCTTCTTGAACCAAGGTCTCCATATCAGCCCCCTCTTGACAGCTCCTTCTTCAAATGTCACTGCACTCATTCTATGCTCCACCCTCTCCAACACCTCTCCTGGTCTTCAGCAAAATGAGGTTTTGCATAAATGGGACAGCAGCACAGAAAAAAAGGTGTTTTAAAAAATGCTAGGTGGATACAACTACAGTTCAACTGCAGAGCTTCTGAAAACCTGCCCATGCCACAAAAGAAGGAAACACAAAATCACCTGTATTATTAGAACGAGTTCTTAGAATTGACAAAAGTTCTCTTAATGTATGTTAACTGTAGGACACCAAAAAGGTAACAGTCCTATCATTAATCTTGTATTTCAAGAAAGTTCCAAAACAATTTACATACATATGAGAAGTTGCGCTTCAGCAACTGATGCTGCAAAATCACACACAGCCACAAAACCAATCCAATCCTGTGCAAATTAAAGCAATATCAGCTATGCAAGAAGTGCTATGAAAAAGAGTAAGTACCAGGAAAGCGTCTGAATTCCTAATGTTTGAGATCTTAATTAGAAGATAGAAGTTTTCTTTTTAAGGTATAACAAATTCCATTCAACTGACATTACAAAGTTATAATTATCTGTGATTTAACTGATTTTACCAAGCTATGCCATTTGACAAGTGAAGCAGTAAGCTCTTCATCAGCTGTGTTGAAAAAAATTCTTTCAACTCTGCCTCATTCCCCTCTTCATATGCAGTACTACTTAAAAAAAAATAAAAAACTAAGAACTCTGTCACAGCTAAGCCAGCCATTTTCAGCTGCCAAACTAAAGTTTAGTTCCATTTTAGTACCAGAAGACTGTGGAACATAATTCATGCAGTTAAAATGAGGATTACTTGTTGACATAAATTCTGAACAGCTCAAAATAACCAAGTCTTCAAACTTAGGGGGGAAGAAGGGGCATGAGATTGCTAACAGAACTGGCAGTAGCAGTTTAAATGCTTTGCTGTGATTGGTAGATGGTATATCACAATAAAGAGCATATTGACCTGAAGTTCTGTACAATCTTGACCCAGTGCAAAACCGGTATGGCAAAGGGAAGCTGGAAAGAGAAACTCCAACACCTAAGTTAATACCACATGAAGGAGCCTGTAAATCTCACGTTAAAGTGCCTAAGAGTACATCTGATTATTTGATTGACTGTATTAAAAATAAACTCCCTTACAATCAGTAAAGTATTTTCTACTTACACTTCCGACTTATTTACAGATCCATCTTGCAAAGAACACCAAAGACGGATGGGATTTCCCATCCCCAAGGAATTTACGTATCGCGTGATGTACAATTAGCATGGCAATACACAAGGCCAAACAGGCTGTACACAAGGTTAAATAGGACTGAAAATGTTGCCCTGACCAATTTTGCATTTTAACTAGTCTCCCATTTAAGTCATGCCTCTGTGATGAATCCCATTGATGTTTTACGCCACTGAGCATTCCAATTAAATTAGTGTTTTTAATTATACTTCTGAGAAAATGCTAATGGATACAACTCTACAATAACAGATCATGGCCTCATTGGTCATCCCCATATGCCAGTCCTCACTTAAGCAGCATAAGAGAAGTAAAGGTAACAATTTCTTTTTTTCTTCCAGAGTTACACCACGTAATTAGTTTCACAAATCCTACAAAATGCAACACATCCAAAAGCATTATTCTCTTTTAACGCTGTGACAGAATTAAATCAAAAGTGATCTTTTACATATGACATGCTAGACTCCGCATGCTGAGACACCAATTCAACTCAGCCTTCGGAAGGAGGCAAATGAAAGAGTTCCAGAACACCTCCTGCTGCTTACCTGCTTCCCCACCTCTGAGTAACCACTGGAAAAGGAGAGGGAGGGGGGGAAAACCAGCCAAAAAGGATTCACAAATCTTTCCTACAGTCCCCGAAGACCAAATGCTAAATAAGCAGAAGGGAGAGCAAAACTTCAGTGCAACAAATATCTCCTGAACTACTCTTACAAGGCTCTTCTCACACCAGAATGAGCTTTAACACAGCACGTATTAGAAAAAGGAGGAACTTAATAGACAGAAGACATCTCACCTTTCAATCTGTGCATCAACAAATGTATCAACGTGTTAAACTCACATGCCAGCTTCACCACTTATGACACAGCAGGTTGCTAGTGAGCAGAGACTGTTCAAGCACAGCACAAAGCCTGTCAAACAACATTTGTGTACTACACCGGCTCCCAAGAATTCTAGAAAAAGTTGTCATTATTATCACTGAAAGTCACCGTGGCAACAAGAAGTTCTCAGCGGCTGCGCTGTGTCTACAGAGACCCAGATGAATCGTCTCCCATCACCTCTCCCACCCCGCTGCTGCCGGGAGAGCGGCTGGGTGCTGCGGGGCGCCGGGAGCGGGGGGACCCCGGGACTGGCGGGCACTCTGACCTCGCCGAGAAGTTTACCTTCCCCTGGCAGCCAGCTGCCGCAGCGTGGGACTGCGAAGGCAGAGCCAGAAAGCTGGGAAGGGGTTTGCCTCACTCGTTCATAGAAACTTTTCTCATCATTTTTAACCTCCGGCTCCCAACAGCGAGCTCGGCTTTGAGATACCTCCCACGGCGCGCTCCGTTCCTGATAAAGCACCGACGATACGCGGTGTCGTACGAGGGGCAGCATGATGGAAGTTGTGCTAACCCAAAATTCACAGGCACAAGCCAGCAGCTCCCATCACCCATCCTATCGGGCACACAGACCCAACCAGGCAGCTCCAAAGGGAAAAAAAAAAAAAAAAAAAAAAAAAGAGGAGGGAGGGAAGAAGTGGGAGGCAGCAGGGGCAGGATCTCGCCCCAGCAGACCGAGGTACCGCAGCCCAGCGCCGGGAGAAGCCGCCACAGGACAGAAATCAGAGTTTCCTGCCTTTGTAGCGAGGCTCCAGCCGCCGGGGCACGGCCGGCCGAACGCCGCCTCGCCGGGCGGAGGGCGGCACGCCGCAGCCCGCTGCCCGAGCGGAGCCCCCTTCCACGCGGGACGGTGACCCCAGCGGGGCAGGGCCGGTCACGGGGCCACGGAGGAGGCGACTCCCCACACGGCCCCTCGGCCGGGCCGCCCCCGCTCCGCCGGCGGCGGCCGAATCCCGGCGGGTCACCGGCCGGGGAGCCGCCGCGGGCGGGCTCGGTTCGCCCCCGCCGCCAGCCACCCCCCCCCCTTCCCCCGCGGGGGGGCTGCCAGCTGTTCCCCCCAGTGCCCCGTCCTCCCCCAGCGCTGCCCGAGTAAGGGAGAGGGGCTTTACCTCGCCGCCGCCGGGAGCCGTCCCTCGGGCACACGCTCGCCGCTGCAAACCGCCTGCACCCCGCGCCGCCGCCGCCGCCGCCGCCGACCCCCCCCCCCCCCCCCCGGCCCGCTGGCTGCGGCGTCCTCTCCCCGCTCAGGACATGGTCTCTCCCAACGCGGCGGGCTGCCGCGGCCGCGGGCGTTCCCACTCGGCGCGGCGGGGGGAGCCACTCGCCCCGCTCCCCGGGCTCCTCTAATGGCGGCGGCTGGAGCGGCCCAAAGCAAAATAAACCCCCATACGGCCAGGAGCCCGCACGTCAGCCCGGCCTGCCAGCCTGCCCGGCGCCCATTGGTGGAGCCTGCTCGCTCCCCTCCGCCAATCAGCTTGCGCCTCTTTGGGAAGAACGGGTGATGTCATCCCTGCCGCTGGGGCGCCTCGCTGCGGGGGCGCTGGGCCTTGCCCCGCCGGCCGCCCCGCGCAGCGCGCTCCGTGCCGGCCCCGCCGCCCGCGGGCCCTCTCCCGGCACCGCCCACGGGCTCCGGCGGCCGCCCTGCGGCGTCTCCCTCACGCATCGCCCGGTCGGTCCCCTCGGGGCCACCCGGCCCCCAGCGGCCTCCCCGTTGGGGCTGGCGCTCGGCCCTGCCGGGGCCCTCCCTGAGGCAAACCTGGGTCCGCCTCGGTCAACAGCGTCGGGGGTAAGGAACGCATTAGAGGTGGAAACAAGACCGGCCGCTTGGCTTGACGGTGGTGTATCGGCATAAGAATTTCCTATGGAAATAATCCCTCATGAAAACCCCCTTGCGATGGCATGTGGTCAGGCAGCAGCCATCGAAAATACCACTTGTGTGGCAACACATCCTTCCAGCATCCTGACGGGAAGCATCTCCTGCACGGAATAAATAAAGAGAAAATGGCAATGGATTGTCTCACACTCAGGCTATACAACCCCCAGCCTTGGTAGATTCCCGTTAATTCCTTAAATTCTTCACTGCAAAATATTCCCTGAACACTGGTAAGAAATAAACTCGAGATTTTCTCCACATGTTGATTCCAGCCATTCCTAACTCGGCATGGTGAGTGTGTGGGGTTGGGGTTCAGGAAGTTCACCCTGGCCCGAAGGACTGTTCCGTAGCAGTCATGCAGTGCAAAGCCCATTCCTCTTCTCAGGCGACAAGGCCAGTAGCAACGGCTCTGCCAGCCCTTGGGTTCAGGCCTCGTGATAACTAAACAGTCATATCTTTTCTTTGTCTTCAACTCAAAAATTGTGAGTCTGCATCTTCCTTAAGCTGCTCTTGCAGGCTCACTGACAGAAAAAGTGTATTTGCCCACATCCTCACTTTTCCCTAATAGGTATAATTTGATACCTGACTTTTTTTGTTCCATCACAGTTCCTACTTTTTATTTCAGGCTTTCTGAGATGTTCTAGTACTTTTCTGTGGTTTCATTCCCTGTTCTGAGGGTGATAGAGGGGACTCTGTTAGCTAATGCCTTGGGCTAGGTGTTGCATTGGGAAACTCATCCCCTTCTGACCAGCTGCATCCACCCTGTCTTGTTCGGTCGGCATAAAAAAAAAAGCACCCGAGATGTTCAAGCAGAGCAGTGATGCCTTGCACTAGAGAAAATCTGTTTGTCCAGCAAACAACTAGAGCTAAGGTCAGGACAAGTACAATGTAATTGCTTATGGAGACTGAAATAGAAATTTGTCTCCATTTGCAATTAGATTAGTTCTCTACAAACATGAAAAACTGTTGGAGGGGAGGGTAATGTGATTTGTCTTTCCCAGACTAGTTATTTACTAAATTCTCTTTCAGACTCCACTGAACAAGATGGGCCCCAGTCTGCCTTTTGGGAAACATACCAACAATTACATATATTTAGCTATAGAAAAGATGGGGACAACTCTATTTTCTTTCACACACCCACATATAAGATCCAGATGAACTTGGATAAGTCATGTAGAAGTCCTTATCTTAAGGAATTGTGCCATCTCTGTGCTTAGAAATAACACAGAAAACGTTGCCCTTGCTCTTGGCAGCTAGGCAAGATGATGGAAGAGCTGTCATGGAAGCGAACAAGTAGTGGGGTAAATCCTAAATGCTGCCACAGCTGTACAACAATGGGGAATTCCCAGAAATAAATGTTCCAGATTAGACTGCATTAAAAGATAGGAAAACACAATGAATATATAATTTGGGGGGAAGTATCACTTCAAATTTTTCCAGAATATTTCCTAAACCTGTCAGAAAACCATTTGGTGATCACAGGAACATATTTGAAGCAAAACACAGTGCACTGCAGCACATTAGGAACATTTAATATAATTTCACAACTCAGAACAGAACTTTAATGAAGCGAGATTCCTATAATTTCAAAGACTTTTGTTGCATAGGTAAGAAAAACAGTATGACCAACTGAAAAAAACATTTTGAAGAATTCTAGAGAGAAGGTATTTTCATATCTGCACAGTTGTTCTGCAGAACTGAAGCATTACAAGTAATGAAACCGGTACCTGTATCGTGTATGAAGGTGAACACATAAGGGAAAATTGAATTTGAAAATAGTCACCAGAGCTGTTAGTTTCAAAAGTGAATCCTGGCAGCATCTCCAAATTACTGGGCATTTTTGATGTTGGCAACATTATTCCTAAGGCCATGTCTTTGGCTTTCTCTCAGAAAACTGCTGTCATCTCCCACCAGGTTTACCTTGCAGGGGTTTGCCATTTGTTCTAGACTTAAACAATAAAATACAATAGGAATGACCTTTCAGCAGTTCAGAACGCTGGTATTTACACGTATATTTTAGCCAATAATAGCTTTCAGACTAATAATTTGGAGAGAAACAAAAATCTACATGACTTGATAACCCAGTTCTCAATAGATTTGGTGTTTGATCACCTTTTTCTTTTTTAAATGTCAGAAAGATAATTCTATTTTTGTTAGAGGTAGCAGAAGTTGTATGCAAGTACTAATTTCCTATATTCCACCCCAAATTTTAATTTTATTCCATCGGTTTTGGGACAAATTTTAATTCCCTAGTAAGGAATTTGGAACAGTCATGTTCATTTGACAGCTTAATATGTTATTTTGGGAACTTTGCTTTGCAGAGCTGAATTCACTCATGCCTTAGAGATTATGTGCCTTCACACAGAGGGTGTGCAACTGCCCTCTGCAACCCAGAATAAACCCATAGCAAAACTATGTGCCTTCATTCACATCTAAAAATATGATTTGCATACGTATGTCTTCCAGCTTTCTTCTTCCCCCTGCTTCTCAAACATCATAAATGTTCCTCCAACACCCGCTGATTTCTCCCCACCTTCCTCAGCCATCCCAGGTCTCTCTAATCTCATTTCTTTCCTTCCAGTTCTGCTAGAACAAGAAAGAGCTGCTCAGGAATGAACCGATAGTAAATTTCCTTGTCAGAACTCACAGATTTCATGAAATCCGAACGGCGCACACGAGTCATGCAATTTCGCAGAAACACTGGTGGAACCCAGCTAAGAATCCCACCTGGTTCCTGCTCCTTGTCAGCCTGGAGCTGCACCACCGGCACTTGTGCAGCAGCCAGTAGCACAGACTGCCTGAAGCAGGAACCCTTTGTGCCTCTGAGGTGCGAGCCTTGCTGGCAGCCAGCGAGGCAGATGGCTGGGAAGTTCCCTTCCTTTTCTGCAAAGAATTTATAAATTTAGGATTTTTTCAGAATATCCCAGAATTGCAAATTGCCGCTATCTCCTATTAAAACAAGAGCTCTTTGCACCACGCTGCCTTACAAGATGCCTATTTTTTCTGTCCTGATGCTCACTGCTAGTAAAAGGTTTCTTCCTCAGCCCTCCCTGATGCTTCTGTTCTGATTCACCCTGCTTATAACCGAGCAAATGACACTGAAAGCTATAATTAGAAAGAAAGCATCAAAACGTTTCACAGTAGCATGTTTCCAGATGTTGTGTACAATAGCTGGGGAACTTAGTAAAGCAAAATTGTGCTTCAGGTAAGCAAAAAGACAAATACCAAATTACTTCACGCTGGCATGGAGTGTTTTTGTGCTGCAGCAGAATTGCCTCAGCCTGAGTGCAAAGATTACACCTAGTTAGCAATGTGTAAGTGCAGATCTCGCTCTTATGTAATTCTCTTTACCCTGGTAACTACTCGCTCTCAGGCAGAGCAGTGGCTCCCAGTAGGCAATTCATCCTCGGCTTATCCAGGAGCAGAGATGTACGTGCTCACCAGATGGTTATTTCTCACTAGATGAACTTTGAATATGCACAACTCCCTACTCACTCTGGCTCTTCAAATCCTGCTCTTGCCATTGCTTTATTCAGTGTTTTCAGGCTTTTTATGAGCAAGGAAGATTTGCAACTGAACTGAAACACTTAGATAAAGGGTGAGGAATAGAAATGCATGAAAATCCAAAGGAAGCACAGTTTTTGAAGCTATTGAGAACAGAATATTTTAAATAGTTGACTGATTTCTTATCACTTTTCCATCCTCTATCTGAGTCAGCCTCAGTCTTCACACCCAGTAGATCTCATATTTGTGGCTCCTTTTCCCACTTTAGTTGGAAACATAAAAATATTCAACTATTGCTAGATCACTATCCCCGCTATCCAGACAAGGATGAAGTCAGAGAAGGCATAATGCCCCAACCAAATCCATTCTTCAGCCTGCCACAGCTGTTGGGTGTTGTTACAGGCTGCCACCCTGAGACCTGTAAGCAAGCTTCAAATATTTGCAGCTGACCTCTGGCCAGGGAAGGAAGACGGGGTCCTTTCCCCACGTTACCGCATGCTCCTGGTCATGATGGGAGAGCTGCTGCGCTCACACTGGCCCTGGTCTGGCCCCATGGCTGCATCCAGTGGGAAATGGCTTTGATGATTCTACCCATTCTGTTGGCTCAGGTTTAGCTGTTTCTTAAAAAAAAAGCATCCTTCAGAAAATATTTTCAGAGTCACAAGTTTTCTCCTGACTTCCCCAGGAGCTGTGCACGGAGAAGGGATGTCATGCATGCAGATAAGCCCTTCTCCTTTTTGGTTGTTTTTTTACTAGAAGAAAAGTAAGGGTTTACCCCATACCCTGAGCCACCAAACACATTGGCACGAGGGCCGGGGAAAGAGCAACTGCAGAGGAAGGTGGTCCTTTCTGCCTCGCGGTCTGTACCTCCAGGAAGAGCTCGCCATCTTCTCCCGGTGGGTAGGCAGAGGTGGGAGCAGCTTACATTGCACAGCGAAACACTCACCCACATGTTCCTGCTCTTCTTCAGCTACAGGGCTGCCCTGCTGCAAAAGCACCATGGCTTGCAAGAGGCACCTCGCACCTCTGGGTATTGGGTGTACGCCCAACGGGGGGGGGGTGGGGGGTGGGGGGGTGGCATGTGTGATTGTTTCAGGGACAAAATAGCTAGGAAAGATGGTGAATAAATAAATATAGCTAGAAAACACTGTGCACAAATATGACAAAAGTATGCGCTGAGTTGTTATCTCCTCAAGCACTTTGAAATGTATTTCAGTAGCAAAAAGAAAAAAGGTTAAAAGCGAGGAGCACTTGTAGTGAAAGCTTCAACACGCACCATATTTTTCTTGCTTTCTCTCTGGTTCTACAGGGAGAGGAGGAAGGGGGTGAAGGAGTAAATCCACTGGGATAGGGCTTTCCAGCTGAAGGGTTTGAGCCACATGATAGGCAAATCTTAGAAACTTTTCCCAGTTGGGCAGACAGTGAGTAGGTGAAGGCATCTGTGCTGGATGGCCAACAGAAAAGCAACGCACATAATATAAAATGGGATAAAAATGGGAACCTGGGAGGCGATGGGGTGGCTGTAGTCCAGCGTGCACATTCAGTAATGTTCTGGAGCCTCCAGGAGGCTGCAGGATCTGCCCGTCCCAGATGGTGAGCACAGTGTGGCTGCTGCCCTAGCTCTAAGCATGCATCAGCGGGTTTGTCACAGCAAAAGAATGCGGGGGGGACGGGACGGGACGGGACATGACACCACACAAAGTGAAGAGGAGAAAAAGAGGGAAGGAATTAAGGAAAATGTGAAACAGTCTTAAAAACAAAGGGAAAAGAAAAATACAACAGGAAAATACAAAGAGCTCTTTGAATGCGCTCTTGAAGAAAGTCATGAGGGAGGGCAAAGACAAGTAACAATGCAACTATAAAAGGAAGCAGCAGCCTGATTCCCTTTAGGAGCATGTAAGACATTTGTGAGGACTTGAGACAAAAATCCATGAGAAAAATGGACTAAAATCCATAAACTAATTGCTGTATAGAAATGTCAGGCCAAAAGAGTCTGGATTCCTCTGTGCAGTGGCCAGCATCTCTCTTCTCCTCAACAATGACAGAGTTAACCACTACCAAACACCGGGACCCCTCCAAAACGCTTCTGCAGCAGAAAAAGAAGTGTTGACAGAATTGTGGGGTGAGCGTAACACTGACTCCTCCAACGCTGCTAACTGAGGTTAGATAAAAATACCACATTATACAACCCCTGG
This sequence comes from Falco cherrug, assembly GCF_023634085.1. Classification (NCBI taxonomy): domain Eukaryota; kingdom Metazoa; phylum Chordata; class Aves; order Falconiformes; family Falconidae; genus Falco; species Falco cherrug. Next base: position 53,387,244 of record NC_073705.1, on the reverse strand, counting down.
TTTTGATGCCTAGGGTAGGTAGCTCCCTCCTCCGAGTACTGCTGGCTTTCCTGAGCCCCATGGAGGCATCACCTCCCCGAGCAGCCCATGAAGTCATAGACGCCGAGCTTTGCGGCCGTAGGTTTGGCTGTGGAGCTGAGAGGCAAGAACTCAGGCGTGTGTCTGCTTTAGGTGAGCACGCTCCTCCTCCTGTGTAGCAAGGCAGTGTTACCAGGTGGCATTAAAGTGCCCCAAACCTGAGCTGAAGTTGGGAGCCATTAGTGATGGGCGAAAGTGAAAAGGGTCATTACTGTAAAAGAAGGCTGCCCGTGAGCGTACGAGGCAACAGAGAAGGGATGTTCTTGCGTGCGGTTTGCAGAACACAGTACCTCATGCCCGGCATGATCAGTGTCAGCTAATCAGATTATTTGATGAGCCAGAGGGAGCAAAATCTGTCTTCAAGTTGACGTAATCCACTGGTAGACTGCTTAAGGATTCTGGATATGTTCACCCCGTGCTTCAGAAGCTTTCTCCTTACCTATTTATTGAGACTTACCCTTTTTATGAGCAAATCTAGGTTTAAAACACATACAGTTCAAATGAAAATCAGAAAACAGGTAAGAGCGAGGCTGGATGGGAGCGTAGCTGGCGGAGCGGTGCCCATTGCCACGCTGCCGGTTCAGCAGGGTAGTGACAGAATATCAGTAACACCAGGATAGTTTAGTGCTAACAGTGGAGACCTTATAAGGATGGTAAGTGATGAAGCTAAGGAACACACAAGCCTGGAATTAAAATGTGAAAAGGACGTTTTCCTGGAAAGTCCTGAATTTTGGAAGAGAATAGATTTTTATTTTAACTCAGGCCTAGCCTCGGCCATAAATTCTTATTACTTTAATACTTTTGCCTTATTTTTGAGATATGTTCTGCAAAAAATCTATACCTTCTCCCAGCACTTCTCATCACAAATAGGCTGCTTCAAAAACCGGATTAAAAGTAGCTTTCAATCTTATTCTTACTTTTAATCTCATAGAAAACCATTTAGCAGGATAACTCATAACTCTATGCCTTATTTACAGGTACAGCAAGGGGAAAATAAATCAGAGAAACAGAAAAATAAATAATTTTTAAATTACTTCCCTGGAAGGACAGTTCTTTCATTGCTTTTATTCCTAACCTTAAAATAAAATTTAGTAATTATACATTGAGCAACTATTGTTTACTTGTACCAGGCATCACAAAAGCTGCTGTGCCTTCCTTTCTTCTATGTTATGCTAAAATTATGGGTAGAGACAGAATGAAATAATTGCACTAGCACATTGTCTAGGATCACTGTCTCCCTCCCACTGCACAAAGAAATGCTGAAGCAAAGCTAAGACATTTATCGAGCAGCAGGAGCTCATTAGCTTGTTGTCAGTGCTCTCTCCCATTGATAGCTCTTACGTGGCTATCTAGTAGGTAAGCAGCATTATAAATAGCTTTTTTGTAGCACATGTTTCTGCTTTCATATGAAAGATATGTTTGTTGTCTCTCAAATAATACTTGCCACCCTGAGAAGTACAGATTCTGTGATTCAGGAGCGTGTTGCTTCAGTATTCCAACCACATGTCTCAACTGCATATGAGTTTGTCTTGCCTAAGCTGTTTGAAAACAGTTTAAGGTTCAATAGCCTCCACTTCCATAAGACAGACGGCTCTGGAACTGCCCGTGTCCAGCGACAGTTGTAACTTTACAGGGCTTTACCACAAAAGGAAAATCTAGAGTATATATTGGGATTGTATGCAACTGAAATCACTTAAATGTTACAGCAAGACAGATCTTCCATAGAGGTCAGAGTAACGACTGAGTATTAGAGAATTCAGAACTATATTCAACTGAGGAGTAAACTCCTGTTCTCAACAACTGATGCTGTAAGCCAGCCAGCTCCATGTATAATCATTTGTCTGTACATCTCATTACTGGCCAAGCAAAACAAAGCAGAGAGGGTGAGCCATTGACTTTACGTTTGCCCAATGAAATTCAGGTTAATCAATAAAACCAATTTTCCAGAATTATGCAAAATGTTGAGCTCCCGCTGAAGTAATTGGAAATTGGTGAAGCTGCTCGGTCTCACGAAGGTCATACTCCTCTGCTGGAGGCTGAACCTTTACAAACATTGAAATCCTTGACCGGTGGTGGTAGGGGGGTCGCATGCTTCTCTTCCCAAACGTCGCAGTGCCCTTCTTGCTGTGCCAGAGGTTTCATGTAGCCCAGTTTCCCCAGGACTTCCCACCATACATCTCTCTGTCAAGTCAACTGCCACCGTCAAGGGGCCTGGGAAAACACCCAAGGGCCAGGGAGAAAGTTCGGATTTGGACCTTTGCCCACAAGCCATATTTGATTGGTATAGAAAAATCACATTACGCTGAGTACATTAGTAATATTTGTTACACCACTGATGTAGACAGAATCCAGGCTATGCATGGCAGAAGCAGAGGAAGGCCGTTCAGATGAATGGGGCTGATTACTAGCATCAAATTAGGAAGCTTATTTCTCAAATGGAGCAAAAACCCGGTTGGATTCATGCTTTCCTACCACTCTGCGGAAGAAACAGAAGTTCTGTCATTTCATTTTGGTGTTCTTTTGTCTCGCCATCCCGGCTTTGAATTTGCCGCTCCCTTAAACCGAGTATACTTCTTGCCCAGAACAGGTTAGTCCTCAAGAGGTTTGATGTTGTTCTCGGGCGCTCAGCGGAGAGGTCAAGTGGAGCTGGTCTTCCCCTGGAGCACACATCTCCGGAGCTGAACCGTATTCGTTTCTTGGCTGTCTTCCTCTCACATCAGAGAATATTCCAAATAAGGTCCCACTGGTGTATTGCTCAAAATCAAAATAGCTTCATCATATTTAAGTTTGCGAACCCCTTGAGAAAAGTCCCTTGGATTTTGACTTCTCTTCAGAGCTGCTGACTGCCTCAGCATATGGTCCTGTTAGATCTTCTCAGTCGAACACTGTTAAATCACAGTTCTGTCAGCTCTCATATTTCAATGTTTTTCTTGGAATATTTGCTTTCTGTCCTAGACCTCCCGCCTCTAGAGTCAAGTGATTATGTTAGACTGAGGTTTTATTTTCAAAGTAGATTTCTAATCCTCAAGGCAGTGGAGAAAAGCATAAAATATGGACTAAATATAACCTCAGTGCAATCTGAAGGTTCAGAAACTAGAAGTTAAGACAAAAAAAGAACAAGTTCCTAAAAGTAGTTATTTAAAAATATATTTCAGATGTTTTTGAGGATGAGAAATTGGTTTTTTTCCCAATGTTTCTGACTGCCAGTTCCACGATGCAGAAGATGCTTCTTTTTGTGCCAGTGCTGGACCAATATCCCAGCTTAGTACAGAGGAATGAATAGATTTACTCTCGCCAAGAGGTCAGTCAGGCTGAGGTCCTTACACCTAGTAGTAATCATGGTCTTCCTAACACATGCCAGGAAAAATAAGGATATTGGCATCTGTGTTCTGGATTACAGTTTAGGTGGATATGTTCTGTTTAGCATTCCTTTTCTTTCTGTACCATCAGTTGAATTTGGACTGCGTGGCTGCAGTTATCCATCCTGAAGATGACTGTGCCATAGCTCTAGCTACACTAATTTCTTTGTATTTGTAGGCATTGTCTACAGCTTTACACAGCTTTGGTGTTAAATGTGTATCGGATAATGTCATGGAGTCATGGGATGATTTGGTAGGAAGGGACCTCCACAGGTTTTCTGGTTCACCCTCTGCTCAAAGCAGGGACAACTCTACGGTTAGATCCAGCTTGCAAGTCAGACCATGTTGCTCAGGGCCTTGGCTGAATCCCTCCAAGGATGGAGATCCCACAGCTTCTCTGAGCCCTGTTCCAGCATCTGACTGACACCAAATTACTATTTTTTTTCTAATATGTCGTCTAAGTTTACACTAGTTGTTTCCAAAATATGTACACACTGACTCTTCCCAGTGTAGTAAGCCTATATGAAGTTTAGCCAGGTTGTTTTTCATTGAGAGATAAAGTGACTAGATGTGGTGGGCTGACCTTGGCTGGATGCCAGGTGCCCACCAAGCCTCTCTATCACTCCCCTCCCCAGCAGAACAGAGAGGGGAGAAAATAAGATGGAAAAAAAACTCTTGTAGGTCAAGATAAAGGCAGTTTAATGAAGCAATAGCAAAAGTCCTGTGCACAGAAGCGAAGGAAAACAAAAGATGCAGGTGATGCTCGGCCACTTCCCGGGAAGCAGGGCTTCAGCAGGCGTAGCAGTTGCTCCAGAAGACAACACTGTAAATAATGACTGCCCCCTCTTCCTCCTCCTTTCTCGTAGCTTTTATATCTATATGGTATGGAATATCTCTTGGACACCTTGGGTCAGCTCTCCTGGCTATGTCCCCTCCCAAGATCTTGCCCACCCCCAGCCTACTGGTAGAGCCAGCCGTGGTGCTGTGCCAGCCCTGCTCAGCAGCAGCCAAAGCAGGGGTGTGTTGTCACCACCTTTCTAGCTCCTGACGCAAGCACAGTGCTACGAGGGCTGCTGTGGGGCTCAGCCGGACCCGATACACGAGAGATCATGAAGCCTCACTTTGCTGAGGCTGCACGAAATAAGAGATTCTAGATTAGAAACACAAGCCTTTAATGTAGAACACCAAGATGATGTTTGGCTTCTTTTTCTTCCAGCCTAATACTGGAGGGGCCATGACAAAAATCATGATTTAATTAATATTTATCATACAAGTTTACAACCAGAACTGATTAAAGACCATTATTTCTTTTCTGCTTGAATTTTCAAACTTCTGAAACACTTAATTCTACAAAAGAAAAAAATATGGAAAACTTGCCAGAAAAAGAACAATGTTATTTAATACAAAAACTAAAATGATCAGAGAATGTGGGGCTTTTGTAACTTTTTCAGAAACTCTGGAACTTGCTCTCCAAAGCTGTGTGCAATCTCCTAAAGTCTCCAGTGTCCGTGCCCAGGAGCCCAGCGTGCCTGGGTCAGGGACGGACTCTGAAGCGATGGGGATGTCTCGTCATAACACGGGGCTTCCCCAGAGGTACACCATCAGGTTCAGGCCACCTCCCGGTCATCCTGGCAGACTGGCAGCACTTGTTAGTGTAGCTCAAAAATGTGCTGAAACTTGTTAGCTTGTGCAAAACATTTTGGTTTTGACAAACTGCAATTTCCCACAACATCTGCATTTTTGGACGCTGTCTGGCGAGCAGTATTTCCCATCTAAAAGGAAGCATTTTGTTTACCATCTAGCAGCCATCTCTCCAACAGCCATTACCTACAAGTTGTTCTGAGATGTGCAATCTTCTGAACGCAAGGAGAAAGCACCATACGCAGCTCACCACCCTTGGAAATGTCTCAGTACATCTCACTGCATCTAAACTGGGCTAAACAAGTTACATGCTAGGCACACTGACCCCCGGGGGAATACAAACAATCTCGTTCAGACTACAGTCACATTATAAAGACCTAATTTAGTCCTGATGTTTCGAGATGCACATGCAAGCTGCTTTTTACAAGGTCACCCCCAGCAGAGACAAGAATATTTTTTTTTTTACTATTAGCATGAAGACCTTGAGTTTTGAAAAATGCCCTTGCCTTTCATCATCATCTGCATGCTATTTTTTTCCATCTTACTTGCATTAAATGGTCAGTAGAAGAGGCTGTAATTTATGCAGCACTCCAAACAGCTATCTCAGGGGTTACATGTAATGCAACCACCTTCATTTTAAATGCTATTTTTAAATAAATGGTCTCAAAAACACCGTATAGTTTTAAAACTAAAAAGACAATGGAGGCTTTGTGGTATGGATGGAAACCTGAACTGCATTTGGTAACAAACGAAAGCATTCAGCCTCAAAAATGATAACTAAGAAGAGACGGATTTTTAAAAATGGTAAAAGAATGCTAAAGTAAGACATTTTGACATTTAGGCACATTCTCTCCCTCTCCTTATATAGACTATTTTTAAAAGGTGAGTCCTGATCCTGTGTAATTGTCCTCAGGAGCTGGTACCAAACACTTGCCACAGGAAGATGACTTCACTCTGCCAGTCACTGATGACCCTTCCCTGTGGTACCCATTTCCTTGGGTGCTCTGTTCTTCTCCATCACCGTGACAACACTTCCCATGCCAGAGGAAATACTTAGCTTGCATCTTCCTGTAGAGTAGCAATTTCCCCATTTTCATAACTCAAGCCTCCCTCAGCAGAGCAGCTGCAGTATCTGCTTAGATTGTTGAGTATTTTATTTTTTTGGGTTTTTTTTTTAAGTCTTGATCAAATTAGTTCGAGGGAAAGATACCTACAGCATCTTAAAGAACAGCTGCTCTTTACAAATCAACCCCAGGAAATATTTTGTCTGTTTATACTATGAATTGGCAGAACACAGACTTCTGCGTCCTGAAGTATTCCATCATCTCCTATTAAAGAAGTAGGGAGCTGAATCTCGGCTCCTAGCTACAGATCACAAATGTAAGCGGGAGGAAAGTAAACATCCAGTTTAGCCTGCACCTCAATGTGTTTGCCAAGATCTATATCACATTATCTAGTTCCAGTTCATCTGAAGTCTCTCAACAATATCCTTAAGAAAATAAGTGAGTACATTGTGGGTTTTTTTCTTTTACTGGACATCAGTTAGTCCACAGTGCTCTCACATCCTCCTTGGCTAAACTGATCCATCTGAGATGGATAAAGATGTCTATAGACAAGGAATTATTTTCTAACCTTTGCCTGGCCAGGAGCCAAAGCAAGCTGTGTGATGTCTAATCTTACATTTGCACAGCGTAGCATGAAAAAGAAATGTACAGTGGAAGCCTGAAGGGCAGAGTCAGCTACTCCTCGGTCTGCTTTTCAGCACTAAGTGACATGGAAGTCTTTCCTTTCATTTAAAAAACAAATTTTTAAAATTTTTAAAATTTTTGTTTTGGCACAGTAACACCGGTGGTTGTGGGTTTGGGGTTCAGAGGCTTTTTTTTTCCTGCAGGATTTCTAATGGCAGCAAGGGTTCCTGATCCTGCATTCGTCATGCTTCTGCCAGCTTCCTGCAGAGCAGCAAGGACAGTGCCCGCGAACCTGTGTCAATCTGGTAATAAACAGTAATAATAGACTCTGAGCTGTCACAAGAGGTTACGACCAGGCCTTGTTTGGGTAATGGAGAATTCAGCCATGTCTGATGACTGTCAGCTGAGATGATCTCAGAGGGAAGGGAATCCGCCCACAACAAACTGCGTGTTGCCTGCCCACAAATACAATTTACCCCGCCACGGCGATGTCCCCAGCTTCTTCCCTTCAGCATCCCTGCTCCACTGTGCTCCCCATGCACCAGAGCTGGCATTAGCCAGCATGATCCTTGCAGGGGCACTCTCTGCTCTTCCCCACTCAGGGGGTCAAAATTGGATTAATTTTCTTTATTTTCTCCTTTTTTTTTTCTTTTTAAAAAGAAACCAGAATTTAAAAAGAATTTGTTTTCTCCTAAACATGATGTAAGTTCTGTGTTCTCGCTATACCACGGCTTGCGGGCGGGGGGGAGAATTTTAAGCCCTGCAAGGGTCCCACCTTTAGGGGTTCCCGACACCCTTATACAAGTGATGGAGCTTCTACCAGACCTTGCAGGGTGGGGGGAGCGGTGGTGATGAGCGAGCCCTACTGCCCAGCTGCCCTAGGACCGGGCTGAGCTCCTTCCCCCAACAGCAGGGCAAGCAGCTTCCCCATTTTTGTTTAGGAAGTCACAGTAATTACAGAGCCGTCATCTCTTCGTTTCAGCAGGCAGCATTAATCCCGATGCTGCTGAAACCTCAACGTTTCCAGCTTTCCTCAGGAACGCTAAGTGAAGGATGGCTTTCTGTGGGAGCAAGCTCACACCCACGCTCCTCTTCTGTGGCAACACCGGGCAAGTGGCACAGCCACTGTAAATTCATATTTTGCTGGCCTCCTTGCCCAGGAGCTGGGCCAGAGCAGCCTGGAACAGGATCTGTGCTCCTGCTTCCCGCTGTGACAAAGAAGGTGCCACAGGAGGGCACAAGGAAAGTGAGTCATTCCTGTGATCATTAATTAATTAGTGCCCTGCTGCTCCTCCAGGCAGGCCAAACAGATTACACACGGCAAAATTGACATAAACAAGTAGAAAAATATGCTCATAAAGGAATGTGGGAAGGCTTTCCATCCCGAACCTGCCAGCGCCCCAGGCAGCAATCCAGCCTGCTCCCTTTCCCGGATGCTCGTAGGTGCTTGGATCCATTAGGCCTCTCCCTAACGAAGTTGGGGTTCCCAGATTAGAGGATGCTCAGAAATGATTCTCCCTGGTGACACGAATGATTCTGTCTCCAGCCGGGATGGGTAATGCTTTATGGTCTGACTAAACTGCAGCCAGGGCCACCACATCCCAGCAGGTCGTCTGTGTCCCTCGGTGAAGGGCAGGCACCTCCACCACCCGCACTGAGACCAGGAGTTAACGGCAATCGCCACATTGCCATCTCCAGGTTTCTGAGGAACCTCCCTCCGCATCCTGTGCTGCCAGAGGACTGGGGGAACGGGGAGGATGGCATCACTGCCACCACGGTCAGGAGCCTTCGCGTTTGCTGAGACCCTCCTGAACGGGGCAGACAGGAGCCCCACGCTCTGTCTCGCCTCCCTGCCCTCAGGGAACTGTGTCTCTTTAGAACTATTCCAGATGTGCACAGGCGCGCTTTGTAAGAAAGCCACCAGTAAAAGCCAAATCTCATCTGGATTTGTGCGCTCCCTTATCTCTTAGTGTTCCTCGCCTTGGACAGCAAAAGCAGCTGCCTGCCAGAGTACAGCCTTCCCTGGCGTCCCCTCTGCGCCCCGTCCCAGGGTCACCCTGCAGGAAAAGGCTCACCAAAAAAAGGCAGTATTACTAAAAAAAAAAATAGGGATCTTTCAGCCCCCACCTGCTCAGAGAAAACCAGCCTGGGGGTGGACTCAGCAGGAGGGTCCCTGCTGCCTGCCTGCCCTTGCAGTCCTGCTTGGCTTTGTGTCCTGCTCCCCGGAGCTGCTGGCGGAGGGCAGGCAGGGGCTGGGCACAGCAGAAGACAGCAAAGGTGAATGATGCTCCCAAGAGTGTGGGCTGCCAGGCGAAGAGTGCTGCCAGGGGCTTGCTGTTTAAGTTGCCTGATGTATTAAACAGAGGTCAATATCAGATACATAATCTCCATCCTTGTCTTGGAGCATAAGCTTGTCCAGGGCACGCAGCATCCCATCACGGCTGCGCCAAGGCACAGACTCCGACGCGTGGAGGCATCTGCTGAAGGCAGAGCTTGATGTCCTGCATCCATGCCTTACCCCGGCCAAAGGACTGGAGGTGTCGAGAGGCTGCAGATAGCTGGCGGCTCTTAAACAGACCCTCTGAAAACACAGGTGTGCTTTATGCTGAAGTACAAAACCGTCAGCAGGGTGACCCTCTGACCTCCGTCTGCACAACTTGGCCTGATGATAGAAAAGGCCTCAAACTCACAGGAGGATGCATTTATATAACAAAAAAGTCATTTTGAAACTGATGGATAAAGCTGCAACCGAGGAACCAAACCTTGTGATCAGTCCCCATAAAGCTGAAGGTCCGTCACCCTTCCCAGTGCCATAGGCTCAGGCCCAAACTCCTCATTGCTTAATTGCTGTTGAGTTACAACGGTCTGTGATAAAATCTCCAGCTATACAGTGCTTCCCCCTGGCCGGGGCTCAGAGCAGCAGATGCACCTCGATGCCTGGGCCACAGCAGAGCACCCCGCAGCCAGCCAGGGCACGGCCACCAAATCCCTGTGGCACTTTGCAGTCCCTGCTCCGGCAGGTAGCATCCTGCCTGGCAGTAGCCACAGAGCACTGATGGCAGCAAAATTTGCTCATTAACAGTTTTTTCTGGGCCTCTGAGTTAAGGATGATGTGCTGTACTTGGTAAGTGAAGTGTATGAGGTCTCATGGCTACAATAGTTTATTAATTGGCCTCGTTAATCTAATTCCCTAGACTCTTTTGGGAAAGATCAAATGAATCATATGTAGACGTCGAAAGTCAGTGCAAGGGGAAGAATCATGGAGGCCTAGCACAGAAAAGTCAACATTCGTTATAAAATATTGGATGAATGTTTGTGGTGTTCAGAAGCAAAAATAATGAATATTTGTTACTAGGAAGAAAACTCCCATAAACCCTATGGAAACCCTGCCTAGGACTATTAACGAGCACGTTTATAAAGATGCCAGCTCTGTGTGAAGCTGGGAACCGCGACTTGCGGAGGGGCTTTCGGTGGTGCACTTACATGTGTGGATCGGTGCCTCCGTGCTCCTGTTTGCTTAAGTGCAGATACAGCTTCGCAAGGAAAGGCCCGGAAATAAGACTTGGGAAAAGCAAAATGCTGAAACAAACCTTACGGTAGGTCACCACAACCCCTGGCAAGTCAGATGTGAGATAATCTTCCCATCAGTGTCGTGCATGGTCAAGGCCACAATTAATACTTTGATGTTTTCGGTAAATCGAACTGGGGAAAAGATTTGCTTTCAGATTTTCAGTAATAAAAATTCTCCCAAGTCACACACTTTAGCAGTTTTCAGAAATAGGCTGGAAGCTGTCCTTTGATGAAGAGCTTAAAAGCAGGTTCCCACATCCAATTTACCTGATTTTAAAGGCGGTTGAGACAACTGAAGAGATGGGTTTCAGGGTTTAGCCCTCACCCGTACAGAGGCACCGGGGAGAGCTGGAGCAAAGCGGGGGTTTGGGGATTCCTCCGGCCAGGGGTTAACCTTTGCTCGGCGTAAACAGGCGTTTCCCAAAACCTCATGCAGAACCTGCAGAGAACAACCATCCAGGGACAGCCTCCCTATTTCCTTCCACAAACCAGCCTCTCTTTTAGCAGTTGTTAAGTTTAGCCGTTTTGCATGACTGAATTTCCATTCCCTAATGGCACATGATGTCCCAGCTTGGAACTGCCATCAGCTTGATACTTTAAAAGGACTGCTCTCGCCTAGACTTCAGAGATTTCAGATTATAGCTTGTCAGATAACTCCCACCTCTGGTCCAAACTGCAGCTCTGTAGTTTTTCTCCCTTTGCTCTAGTAGAAACCGTTTGAATAACCCTGTGAAAAGCACTAGGTCCTGTACTGGCTCCACAGAAGACAATTAATCCTAAAGAAGGGTCAAGACCTGGTCCCACCTCTTCAGGGTTTAATAATCCTTTCATCATTGTGACACTTTATAAGTCATTAGCTGTTTAGGTCACCTCATTTTCAGAAAGTTTCCAGCCCAACTGCCAATATCTGCCTTATCTGAACTGAACATTACTGTCATTGCTTACTCAGATGTCTTAGAGGGTATTGATCATGGACCATCTCAACTTCTGCTGCAAGATACATAGTAACTGAAAACAATTCAAGGGAATCTTTCTGAGACAGACCCTTTATTTCAATGGGAAACCTGTGGGTGGGAGGAAGCATTCACCAGGTCCCATACGCACAGTGAGCCTAGGGCAGCAAGGAGGGCTGGTAAATTTAAAGCAAATTATGCCAGCATTAAATGGCTCAGGCTACCAACACGGTCCTACAGCAACAGAGTGGGGAGGATGGGGGACAATACCTGGACAAGCCCCCATCCCTTCATAAAATTTGGGCCTGGCTAGAAGATATTTTGTCCCTCAGACACCAGCCAGTTTCCCAAGCAAGCACGACGCAGGCCTGCCAAACCCTAGCCAGATGTCCGCAGTGACGGGTGCCTGCATGTGCCTCAGTTTTGGGGGGTTTCTGCACAAGAGTGATGGGTGATGCATGTTTAAATGGGCAACAGCCCGTGTTTTGCCTTACAGGTAGCACTAGTGGTGGTTGCACAAACGCTCTTGCTTGCGCTTCTGCATGCTCTGGTCTGGTGCTGGGAGAGCCTGCTGCTCAGGCTCGATCCATCCCTGGGCAGGCAGTGCCTGTCCACTTTCTTCCCAGGCAGTGGTAGGGCTGTTTGCCTTCACCTATCACCGATTTTCATAAAACCACTAGAAACGGCACGTGGTTTGAGCATCTCCCTCTCTATCAACCAACAGAAGTGGGCAACATGTCCAAAAGCCACCCGAGGGGAGCAGTGAGCCCAGGGACCAGCAGGCAGTGGGATATCCTTGGGAAATCAGGCTAGAAAATAACCTGGCTCACGCAAGGGCTGCAAATAAACACGCTGCAAACACACGAAGGCTGTAGCTCCACATTGCCACGCCGGCAGCCTGAATCACTGCCAGCATCAAAGGCCACACGGCTGCAGGTCGGAGCCCAGCCCTGCCTGCTGCTGCCCGCTGCTCCCTGTGGTACCTGCGCCGCCTGCCAGACATCGCCAAAGCCCTCCTGCCGCCCCGGCATCCTTCTGCTTGGCTCTCTCTTAGCTGCACAGCTTTCTGCCCCGGTGAATACACCACAGTTACTTCCCAGAACATTTTTAAGGCTTTTGCTTTGCAGAGATCAACTTTTCCCTCGCATGAAGCCAGCCGTGTTTTAAGAGGTTGGCTATGCCATGCAGGAGTGTATTTATTTCCACGCAGAACCGATGGGATCCACCATCGCCTGCCTCATGCTTGGTGTTTTGCTGCAGCTGCCCCAAGAGGCACTGTGAAACATTGCTTCTACTTGACTCTCCCCTCTTTCTGTGAGAGATTTTAATATTTTCTTCTACATTTCTCTGCTGAAGCAGCAGGTGAGCTGGATTTCTGATCAGCCCAGTGAAGGGCAGGCAGGGTGGAAGGACTGTCCAGGTGGCTGCCCGTGGCATTTAGGAGACTCAGCCCAGACAGAGCAGACTGGTGCAGGGTCTCAGAGAGACACTGTGTCATGTCTGTCAGATGCCTGGGGACATCTAACACTGCCCACCCCCTTCTTGGGGATCTCAGCATCGGCTGACAAATTGTAATCCCTGCCCTGGAGTGACTCAGCGGTGAGTTTTAGGGTATTTCTCTCTGCTGTTACCCACACAAAGGTGATATATAGCTTACTAACAGATCCCAAACTGGAGAAGTTTAATAGCTTTGGCAGAAGAATCAGCACTAAGTTTGTCTCTACCAAACACACAGCAATGGTCAGAAACGTCATTTAACTGCATGTCCTGTCAGACACGGGGAGTCGTGCATCCCGCTGCATCCACACCTCCCTCAGCTGGCTCCCCCCTCTCTCCTGCTGCGTTAATCAGACCTTTTCCAAAGACATTTACTAGCTCTTTCCCTGTTCGAAATCCCAAAATAATTGTCAGTAGCTATTTAAAGCCCTTCACAGACTGGCGCACCACGGGTACAAACAAAACCCTTCTGGGTCAGCCCAGCCTGGCTGTTTATAAACAGGACACAAAAAGGGACAGTCACATTGCCCAGATAAGCACAGAGACTCCTGCTCGTCAAGAACAACCCCGGAGGTTTGCGTGGCCAAGCCCATCAGTCATGCAACTGCACTGCATTAACCTGCCTAGGGCATAGCCAGAACAGGCATCACAGGTTTGGGTAATGCTTGGTGTCCCTGGAGACATTTGCAGCTTAATTGATGAAAATAATTCTTCAAAGACACCCAGGCAGCACCGCAAGCGAAGAGGAGCTCTGCATCTTTCTGGGGTTTGCAGGATGCCGTGGTGCTGCTGCAGGGGTGCAGCCTGCAGGACAATGCAGCAATGCCACTTGGTGCAGTAGATCAGCAGCGCCGGGCTTCATAGCCACAGAGGGAAGATGGAAACACAGGCATGGAAAACAAGCAAGCCATCCGAGTGAGCCACGGAAGCGTCCAAGCTGTAACTCTGGCCAAGTGTTTACTCTGGAGTTTAACAAATCATGAAACAGATTGGAAAAACTTTTTGCAAATTGAAAGGGGAATTAGAAATACAGAAAATCTCCTGCCACAAATACTCTGCTGTGCACAAATGTCAGCAGAAAATCTTCAAAGTGGCGGTAAGGTCATTCCTATAAATAAATCATCCTGGCCCTAAGGAGCCCTATGGAGCTTCCCAGGAAATATGCATCCTAGCAAATTGGATCTACCCTGAAAGAGGAGACAGGTAATGACCGCTTCTTTCAATGCTGCAGGAACAGAGAGTTTAAATGGGACCAACAATAGCTACTCCATTTTTTAATCTCTCTGATGAATAATGCAGTGCATTCAATAGGAAGCTGGGCAATACGTTCCAACAAACCGATATCGAATACCAGCAGCACTTGTGGTCCCAGGACTGTTCATTCAGAGGATAAAAGCAGAGATGGATCCATTTGACACGAGTTGGATTTGCACACCCGGGTGTGCTGGGGTGCACGTGGGCAGCACCTGGCACCTTTAGCCAGGCAGGCACCTAGTGCCCATGTGCAACAGCGGGGCTGGACCTGGGTGCTGAACCCCACAAAGGCAATCACGCTGTCGTGGTTTAACCCCGGCCAGCAACTGAGCCCCCCACAGCCACTTGCCCACTCCCCCCACACTGGGACAAGAGAGAGCACTGGAAGGGTAAAAGTGAGGAAAGTGGTGGGCTGAGACGGAGACAGCGTACCCGGCCAGGCAACACCGCGCACAGGAGCAAAGCAAAGCCCGGCACTGGTTCCCCGCTGCCCGTGGCAGGCAGGTGCTCGGCCATCCCAGGGGAGCAGGGCTCCAGCACGCCCAGAAGGGACTGGGGAAGGCCAACGCCATCGCTCCCAGCGTCCCCCCCGTCCCCCTTCGTCCCCAGCTCCATATGCCGAGCGTGACGGCGCATGGCACGGGGTATCCCTGGGGTCGGTCGGGGTCAGCTCCCCCGGCTGTGCCCCCCCAGCTCCCCGTGCCCCCCAGCCCGCTCGCTGTGGGGTGGGGGAGGAGCAGGAACGGCCTCGGCTCCGTGTAGGCACCGCTCAGCGGTCACGGAAACATCCCTGTGTCATCAGCACGGCTTCCAGCACAGACCCAAATCGTGGCCCGCACCGGCGGCTGTGAAGGCAATCAGCTCCAGCCCGGCCAAAGCCAGCACATGTGCAAATACCTGCAATACAGCAAGAAGCAAAGCGCACTAAATTACTTCCACCCAACCTTATAGCTCAATCGTAGAGGCACAAAGCAATCAACCAGGCAACCCTTCTGCGTGGCTTAAGGGCCAACAGAGGCAGCTGTGTTGGTGGGTCCGTGCCTGGGAATTTATCTGAAAAAGATAACAAGCTGGCAGATGGGGCACCCACGCAGGAGGTGATGCCCAAGCCACAGAAGCACATTGAATGGGTTACATGGGAGAAACAGCCCAGGGCTCCACGGCCTGCATGGCATGCTGTGCCGCTGCTGTGAGTAAAAATCCGTGGCATGGATGAAAGGAAAAAGGAACACACAGGGAATCATCTGAGTGCGTGCTTTAATATTTATGCATTGCGGAGTTTACTATAAACTATTTTGCAAGCAGAAATTTAAATACTGAAGAGAGAAAGCATTAGGGCTAATGCAAGCGTGAGTCTCACAGGGTTTGCACATCTTGTGATCGACTTCCATGGCCATTACGCTAAAACTACTTGCTGTTCTTCCAGAAAATAATTGGATTTGAAAAGAATAAACCATAATTATTTTAAAGTACTATTACTCCATTCTCATCCTAAAGCTTCCGCTGACCTTCAATAGCACAGATCAAATCCACACACCACCTTTTAACCTCAACCCGCTTTAAAATATTAATCCTTATGGATGGCACAGAATTATTATCCCCTTTTCTGGGGCTGGGGAAGGCATGGTAGGGAGATGGGCTGAGCTGCTGGAGCTGCAGCGAGCAGCGGGGGGATGCACTTACAGCAGTGTTTTAAAGAACCCCCCTCACCTCAGACGGAGCGCTAGCTCTGTGTGCGGAGTAGAGAAAGCAGGACAAGGGCAACGATGTCCTGGGCAGAAGCAGGCTCGGCGTTGGGCTGCTGGGCAAATCCAGGAGGGTGGCACCACCCCAGCACATGGGAAGCTCACCAAACCCTTTGCAAGACAGAAAGGCTTTTGCTGTAACATCTATCCTGTCTGGGGGGCAAGGGGACAACAAAACCAAACCAAAACCTGTGCTTTACAATATTCTTATGGTAAAATTATCTGTGCCATTTTTTCAGTTAACATTAAAAAATAGCTACGTTGGGATGCAAATCAACCTCTGATTTTAATTATTTTGCTTTGAAAAAGAGGAGGGATGGGGAAGGTTTCCAAGTGAGAAGTGCGTTAAAAGAAGAAACATACACTTTATGATTATTTTTCGTGAAGGGTGAGAATTATTGATTAACCTGAAAACATGGTAGGAAAGGTTCACTTTGGCCTGAAGAGGCTTTTCTCTTGAAACAGTTTAAATAGAAAACTTATAATCAATAGCCAGTTTAGATTCTATAATGAGCTCCACTGAAAAGGGGTGGTAGACATGTTCACATCCTACGGCTGCATTAGCTGGATGAAGCAACCTCCTCCCTAACTTCCCACATCTTATCAAACACTGTGCGATCAAGAGATGTTGCCAGTAGCAACGATGAGCATTTCACCTGTTTGAAGGTCTCTCTCTCCCTTGCTTTAGCTGCTTCCTGGGCCCTGATCCCGCTGCACGTGGCGCATCCCCAAAGGCTCTGTGCTTCGCGGTCTGTCCTTTCTTTTCCACCAGGCAAGTGACTGGAGCTCGCTGGAGCCCACAGGGGCTGGTACAGACCTTTACAAGACACCCAGGCGCTGCATTTCATGCTGTGCTCATTTGGCATCCCAGTAAAGGCGAGTCCCTGATGTCAGAATAGAACAGACCGGTTGGAAAGGACCTGCAGCGATCACCTAGTCCAGCTGCGATGGGGTGGCATGGGTCAGCCTGTTAAAAATGAGGAGCTCCAAGAAGAGACCGAGCAAAGCTGCTCAAGGATTTAGTAACTCAGCCATCCTTCTGGTTATGAATTCAGAAACTGCCAGGTCACATTCTGAAAATAAACGTGCATGTATCCTTTGTCAGACCAAAGCCAAGTGACACCGGGACCTCACCTTCTCCCAGCTGTGGTCAGCAGCCGACCTTCAGTCTCCATGTCCTCAAACGGATCCTGTTCCCTGCTGGTCGCAGCACCATCTACTCACCCCAGCTGGTTTCACCAAGTGAAATGTTTTCTGAAAATTTTATTAAAATGCAGAAAATAAAATGAAGACCGCAGCTGGGATGTTAAGTGAATAAATGATGTTAATAGTTTAAAACACTTTTCAAACATTAAGCCGTTCTATTTTAAAAAAAGCCTCATCTTTTTTACCAGTCGATCTTCTCCACGAATACACATCACACTCCCCCAGCCTCCCCCCAAGGGAAGGCAGCCAAAGCCTCGCTGCAGACAGCAGTTGTCAAGCCAGTCCCTGAGTTAAACACGGGCTAGGTCATGGAATGCCGTGCAGACGGCAAGCAGCACATCGCATTTCACCGGGAGATAAGCTGGCAGATGCTGCCGGCGGGCCGGCCGCGGTGGGCAGGCTGCCACGTCACGCCGCAGCCACGCACCCCCGAGTCAGCACCCAGCGAGGACCCAGCCTGCTCCTCCTCGGGGACCCCCCCGCACAGCCCAGCTCTGTGACCGACCAGCTGCACCGCAGCACAGGCTGTCGGCACCAGCTCTTCATCAGCGCTGCTTGGTTTTCCACAAGGGCTTATCCATGCATCGAACATCCTGAAAGACGGAGGCCAAAGGGATGATAAACGTGCTGATCTGCTCTTCCAGCATCTGCTAAGAAGTTGTGCTCAACTTTATTCTATTTAGTACTTTTTGGGTTCTCTCACCTCCCCCTGAAAAAAACATTATTTTTTTTTTTTCTTATACTGAAGCCATTTTTGAAATGACAATTCTGAAAGACTTGAGTCAGTGCCTTTTGTAACTAAAAAAAAAAAAAAAAGGTAGATTAAATATCTGCAGAGAAGTTTGACGGCGTAAAAAGAGCATCAGCACAATAGCAGGTGTCAGTCTCTGAAAGTATTGCTCAAAAAGGGAAAGCACAGAGCGTTCGAATCAGAAACGTTTTGATTATAATTCCCCCCCACAATGACTGTGCAGTTACAGCTATGAATTATTCAATGGTATTAAAAATGATCACTGAAAAAAGAAAAAAAAAAAAAGAAAGAAAAAAAAAGTGCAAGGCAACCAGCACATTCTGTCAGCTCAGGTCCTGAACCACCAGTTTTCCACCTCCATGAGATACTGAGGCTGTATTAATGAAATGCTACACCTAACAAACCCATGAATGTGGCTGGAGTTTGCAACTGTTGAGCATTCACTTTAAAGCGTCTATATGCTTTTTTCCAGATGACATGCAAGGGTTCTCTGCCTTTGGGTTCATCTTTCAGAGACTAAATCCCCTTTTTCACTTGGCAATACTCTGCCAAAATGCAGTCCTCTGCTGCTGGCCAGTGTGTCACAGAGAAGCTCCCCCTTTTCTTTAGAATAAAATATTTTCAGCTGGAAGGGACCGACAATGATCATCAAATCCAACCCTTTGTATAGGACGCCTTTTAAAAAAGAAATTTCCTATTTTAAAGGAAAAAGAAAAAGGCACAATTATGACCTGAAGCCAGTGGAATAAAAAACGGGGTTGGATGCGCAGAGGATAACCTCAAAGACCTGCTCGGTCCGTCCCTCCCGAGACAGTCTGTGCTAATGAATGGGACTCTGAGAGCAGCTGCTCTGGGCAGCTCGCAGGACCACCTTTCCCCGATTCCAGCACCGCCACAAAGCCAGGCTTTGGATGCTTGCTCCAGAACGAGTGGAGTCTGTTTCCAACACTGCTGCGAGCGTGACCGAGGTCCATGGGGAAGGGCATCCCACGAAGAGCCACGTGAACCCTGTGACTTGCCATGCCCAGCGTGGTAGCTCTGTGTGCCTCCCCCTCAGCGGGGCTGCTTCGCCCTCCCTACCCGCTGCCTGAAGAAGATTCCTGCAAACCCTTTCAGCAATGCCTGGATGTCTTCAAACCTTCCCCAGGTGCTCTTCCAGTCTGGGAGCACTCCAGAGGACCAGTGTGCGTGGAGCGAGTTGCACGAGGTTTGCCCTGTGTCCTGGTGAGCAAAGCCCAGCCCAGCTGGACCAGGGCACCGGCTCAGTTCGCAGAGCCCGGTTTTGCCTGCTTCCCTGCACTGGGATGGAATCATCACTCCGTAGAGAAAACTGGAAAAGCGCCAGCTGCATCCTGCTCTCTGCTGGCTCACAAGCCGTGGATAACTTCATTTTGCCCAGCCGCGCTCGGAGCGGCAGGTGGGCTTCCCACATCCAGACCTCACCTCCGCCCCAGGGCTTCCCGGCAGGCTCCCAAGGATGCTGCCGCATCTCTGCTTCCCGCACGACAGCCTAAACCTGCGATCTGAGGCTGCATGGTCTGTGCTGCTCTGAAAGCCTGGAAAGTTTATCTTCCTTTACCCACGGGACAGGCTTCAGGGCCACCGACTGAAGCTGTCTGAGCTGCTCCCCAGCTCTCTCATGAGTCTTCCAGCCAGTGCAGGCTCAAGCTGTGATCCAGGCATTGGAAAAGAAAAAAACCTGAGCACATAGGTTAAAAAACAAACAAACCAACCAAAACCCAGAAACCAAAGAAAACCAAACAAACAAACCCAAACAAACCCCCAAACCCAACAACAACCAAATTAGCCGTTTCAGGCTTTTTACTAAATCAAGACAAAGAGGATAAGTACAGACCCTTGGGGGGAGAAGTTCTTTAACAGATGGGTGCGGTCTCTCTGAAGTAGCTTTGCTGCCCCACACAGCTTCACTGAACACCCTCGGTACCCCATGGGTCCAGTGAAGTCATCCCCAACGCAGCCTCTTGCGTTGCCTCCAAAAACATAGATGAGTTTCTCCTGAACGCTACCAGTCCACCATCGATAATTCTGAAACCTGCCAGAAACTTTGGGCAAGTTATCAAACACCAGACCAAACCTCTCATCTCTTAATTTGCAGCTAGTAAATGCAACTTCAAAACAGTATTCATAAAGAAAATAAATTTTTCAGTGCCCCTGTTCTGAGCTAGAGCTAAGCTGGCACTTTGGACCCGAGCAGATAATTTTAACACTTGAGCCTTTCACTCGCATCATATTAAATTTGCAAGAGCCTGCAGCCATAATGTATGCTGTAACCCATTCTGGAGATAGATAAAAACCTAAATGCTGTTCCCAGACATCAGTTCCATCTACAAAATGTATCCATCAAAGTAATTACATGGACCCAAAGTCCTATAAACACATTGCATCATCAGCTGGTAACATGCAAAATTCCACCTCCTTGCTAGACACTAGCTTGAATGCAGTTCAGCAGCTCTGACAGATCACCCAATTAGTCAAAAAACTCTCCAAAGTTAGAACAGTGCAACTTAATCTCACATTCACGAGTGTCATCTAACTGGTTGGATGTAAAATTTCACCCAGAAGCAGCCTGAGAGCTGCAGCGAGCCCTGGCTTTGAAGCTTATTTGCTACCACAACCCCTTAACCCAGGAGCCCTGTCGATACCGTTGTAGCGATCGAAAATAGAAATACATGAAAATTCCCCAAACTATTCTGATTCAGAAAGAAAATTCGTGGTGCTGCTTTCAGCAGGATGCTGGGGGTGGGGGAAAGCGAGGTCCCGTGCTTTTGGAGAAAATCCAGGTCTTGACTGCCTTGGTTCGCTGGACGATGTTGTGTACCAAACCCAACTGGAGTTAAAAGGCATGACCAGGGTGGGCTGCTCTTATGAAGGCACTCGCTTTCTCTCAAAAACATGCTGGGAACAAGTATTCACTGCACTGCAAGATTTCTCCCTGCTCCACGAGCGCGCTGGTCTGCCGTCATGGTGGAGGCTGGCACAGGATTTGTTTTGGGAAGCGAGCTCTTCCTGGAACATCCACCAGCAGCGAGACAGATCAGCGTGGGGGTCACCCAGGGCCAGCAGCGCCTTATCCCGAGCCCACGTTCAAAGCGCACGAGCTATTTGCAGCCTCCTGCTGTTGATCTCCAAATATCGGCCCTGATGCAGCAAGACACTCCGGCATCTGCCCCCCCCCCCCCTCCCCAAGCACACAGGCTGTCCCGTGGCGGGGTACGGTGCAGCCCGCAGATGCTGCCACTCTGCTGTCAGCCAGGGAAAACCCAGAAGGGAAATAATTGCGCAGAAGGGGGATGGAGCTGAGCCAGGATTTTTGCAAGCATCCCTGGCTCCGGCAGCCTCAGTGGGAGGGTAAAGCTCTGCTGGCTGCCGTTCCCCGGGAGGGAAGGTCACGTTTGCTAGCAGGACCGGTTTCCTCCCATCCCAGACGCCTGCACCGCTCGATCTGCCATTGCTACTTCGGATGTGCACAGCAGCCTGAGGAGCAACTGGGATGACACAGCTGATGCTGGGAGGGCAAACCTAAAAACAGCCCCACCAGTAAAAATATGCTGCACAGATGGCCTGAGGCCACCTCTTGGACTCAGAATTGGAGAGATTCCTTATTTTTGGAGCATTTTACACAAATGGCACCCTGGCAGAGAGACTGGGGTGGGAGAGCCAGGCTCCGTCACAGTGGCAGCCCTGACCCCTGCCTCACTGGGAACACTGGTTTGCCAGACAGGCATGGCCAGAGAGACATCACTTACTTTATACCCCAGCTACCATTTCCCCTTGTCTGGGGGCAAGCACCCTGCCACGGGGCATCTCCCCCGGGATACAGCTGCATCACTGCCAGGATGGCCCTGGAAAACCAAGCAGCAGTGTCTGGGGGCCTCTGAATGCCCTCAGGAAGCTCTTTCAGGGGCCCAATAATTGTGAGCACTTTTTTTTTTTTTTTTACCCTTCCCTCTTTTTAATGGAGATGAGCACTGCTGTGTGCACTCAAAAAGGATTTTTAAAAATCCTGTTCTGGCAAATGCACCAATTACCCATCAGCAGGAGCTGGCCATTCAGAGAACAGGTTTCTTGGTCAAACAGGGGCTGCTCCGCTTCCACACAGCTGCTCTCTACCAATACTGCAGGAGCAATTTGAAAGAAAAGGATCTTTTTTTCTTTTAAATGACTGACTTCTGGTATTTTAGGCTGACTATGTGTGCATGCCATCAGGAACATCCATCCCCCCCCAAGGTATTTCAACAATCCTAGCTTAAGTCTCCTGCTTCAGTAAAAGGAAGATACCAATATTTGCAATGCATTAAAGCATTGTAGAGGAAAAAAAAAAAAACCAACAAAAAAACCACCACAAAAAATCAAACAAAAAATACCCCAGACTGACTCCACTCAGGACCCTCACAGCATCCCTGGTAAGCAGGTGTACAGAACTAAACCAAGATCCAGCCATGCCCTCAGACTGCTGGAGGTGAGCTTGAAATGCAAAGTGCTGGCTGTCCTTTCTGTGCTTGCAGAAAAAGCAGCAGAGTGCACGTTGGAATGGAGCCTGACTTTGGTCGCCTTCACGATTTATCTCCTTTGGAAAACACACACTGGGCTGTCCTGCAAGGACAAATATGCCTCGTAATACACGGCCTTCACACAGAAGAGAGCAAGGCATCTTTTAAACCAAAAGCAGAGCGCTTGCACTGCTGCCCACCTGTGTAGGACAGCGTTCAAGCACCCAGGGACGGGCAGACAAAAGTAAGGGCATGGGATGCCAACAGTGTCATGGTAACAACAGCAGGATGCTCCCTCGGTGCTCGGCATCACTCCTGCCACTGTGGGGAATCACCAACTTGTGGCCTCGCTCCCCAAACCTGCCCGTTGCCGCTGTGGCAGGAACATAAGATCATGGCGAGGCTGCGTGCAGCCAGGAGAGACCCAGGTGGGATGACCGTGCTTGGGAGCAGGAGGTGAGATGCGATTAGCAGGCCAGCGTGCACAGGAGATGCTAATCCCATGGCAATAAGCCTTGCAGCACAGCTGGGGCACTGCTCCTGCCCAGCAGTAGCAGCAAGGTCACAGACAGGATCAATGGACAAGTCCTCGGCCCTGGCATGACCCCTCTCAAGCCTCTACAGGGATGGAGGTGGAAGGCTAAATTGCTCCATGCTGAGCTCTGGAAAAAGGGGACGCTTTGCCTTTGAGCCTCTCAAGCTAAATATCACACACGAGACACCGAACACGCGCTCAGGTTAAGTGCTCACAAACAAGCAGTCTGATGCAAGCCCACCAGTGCTCCCTCTTTCCCTCATCACGTGGGACCAGCAAGATTGTTGCTGGGGGGTCGTCTTTTATGCAAAAAACTCACTCGGGAACAGCCTTAGCCAGCCCCACAGTGGGACCAGGCTCCAAAAGCCTCAGTCACCAGGAAGGCATCCCACCGCATCCCCTTGGGCACCTCCCAGGATTAGGAAGCAATTAGCTACAACTGAAGTTAGAGACACCCCGCACAGAAGGACGCTGGATTTGCAGAGCTTGCCTGGCTCAGGGCATGGGAGCAGGGCTCTCGGGTTAAAGGGAGACCTCCGTCCTTCCAGCTCCCACGTGCTGGGTGGACGTTGGCACCGTGAGGCTCTTGGCCAGCAGCTCCCCTCCATCACCACCTGTGCCGAAAGCAGGAGAGAATCCACGCGTACACCCCGGCACCGGCAGCCAGGCGGCTGGTCCTTGAGGAGCAGCAGGGCTGAGAAGCGAAGGTGGCTCTGGGGGAGATCTGGGGGACCTCGTTACTCACAGAGCAGCATCTGTCTCCTGCAAAAGTAGCAGGCACCCTCCCATTCTCTGCAAGCATAACAAAAAATTAAAAAATTAAAATAAAGCTTTAGAGCAGACACAAGTCAAACTATGCGAGGCTAGACAAGCTTGCATGAGTGGCAATTTTCAGAAGAAAGCCAAAAGGAAAGCCCTTCTCTTTGCCACTAAAAGCAGGGCTGTTGCTGTCAGGTGCCAGGCGTTTCAATGCATGAGCGAGGTGCTTTGGCACCAGCATCCTCCTGAGCTCCCGCCTGCCTGCTCCACCTCAGCAGTGGATAAAGCCACATCTTCATACTCCTGGAGGCTCCTCTGCCTCTCCAACAGCTGCTTTGTAAGAGTGTATATAGGTCTTTATATAGATCTATCTATATATAAAGCATGGTCTTAAAGCTGTCTGGTAGAGGTGCACCTGACAGCAGCAAACCCATCCCTTTGCAAGCGGGGATCCCTCTCTGAAAGACACACAGCATACTTCTTTCCAGCTGGTAAGGGTACTGGGGTTTATTACCCACAATTTAAAATTCAGTCGTGAAAGTGTTTTAAATGAAAATGGAATGGAAACTGACAGTTTTGCAGGTGATTCAAAAAATTAGATGGGAAAACTCTGAGATTTGCTCCTTTCCAAAAGGGAACTAAGGAATCAATGAGTCCTGAAAGACTCGCTTGCTCTCTCAAACAAATAAGGAATAAAGCCCAAGAGGAAATAAAAATAAACAGATAGGCTTGAATTTAACTCTGCATTAATAAAGCTTTAGAAAGGATTAGGTTAAGCCTGAAAAAACACATTTAGCTTTATTCAGCAGCTTGTTTGGGTTTTCCTTCAGACACGGGAGAGCTGGTAACAGATCTCCCTGCAGCATCTACAGGCCGGTCCGGTGGCTCAGGAAAAGCAGCCGGCAAAGAGGGACTGTAGAGCTGCTGGGGGGAGGGGCACCTTGTCCAGGGTGGATGGAGCTCTGTGCCGGTGTGCCTCGGCTCGCGAGTAACTGTGATGAACACACACCAACCTGAACCCAGAAGTAATTCTGCATCTCGAAGGAAGCTGGGCTCCGTCATTGCACGAGTGCGATCATTCCGGCTTTGTTTGCATTTACTTAATTAAAACAGCCTCAGAGCGCTGCTGCTCTGCTCTTCACAGCCACTCTGTTCTACCGGGGATAAAACCTTCCCTGCTCCCACGGCCAAGGGAAGCCTCGTTCTTACCGCTGCAATCCCATTCCAATTTGCATTAACGTTGAAAATGAAAGCCTAACATTTATTCCGTGCATTACAACAGGGAGTAGGGGCCTGCCCAGTTCAAGGTCTTACAAAGACAGGCAGGTTTTAAGCTCTTCAAAGCAGGGGCCAGTCAAACGAAATGGGGATAAAGGGACAGCAGGGAAAGTCTCACACAAGGAGCAGGGCAGGGGTGGAAGGGGGAAGAGCGCTTGTCCTGCAGGTGCATTCTGCATCCCACCCCTCTAACTTCGTACTGCCCTCCAAACAAACCCAACCGCGAAATGGAAAAATAAAATCAAACCAGTTGTATTTAATGACAAAGACATCAACAATAAAACAGAGAAAAGAACATCCAAGCCAAGTAGCAAAGCCGTGTGCTGTGAAATCATGGTTACAAGGGGCACGATATACTGACCCATTTCTCTTGCTGGGACTTCTTAGATGTGATTCCCAGGAGCAAAGGATGAAACAAGCTATGGTGGAGTTTCCAGGACAACTAAAGGGAATCACTTGGCTTTCCGTGCGATGCTGGGTATTACAAATGTGGATTTCTGCTGATACAGGCTATAACCTGTATCAGCTTAAGCTGAAGATCAAAGCAATCCCCCTGCTCTGCCTCCTCCGCTGTGGTTGCTCCGGCCTTACAAAGGGACTTACTGCACGATTGGGTCTGGCACAGGGAGCTCCTGGTGTCTGGAAATCACGGATTCAAAAGGGGCAAACCTGTCAAAAGCCGGGGGGGTTAATTAAACACCAGGTGTTTTTCAAACAACCCTTCTCACAATGCTGAAGGCCAAGGCCGTTTTCTTAAACCTTACCAAACCAATTGCCTTTCTCCGGAACATCAGCACCGAAGTAACGACCGAGGTAAGCCCCATGCCCTGACCGCACTGACTGTACACCGAGCATCTGCACACACTGGAAAAATGATCTCTGACTGCTTGATATTTTTTTAGTGCTTCACCTGCTTTGAATTGCAAGCGCTTTGATAAATGAACTGAGAAGTTCCCTGTCTCCTCCACTGCATGGGTAAGTAGCTCAGGACGAACCACCAAAATTACAGAGTGATTTTTCACAGCGATGCTCACTGGATCACCGCTAAAGCCTCTCTTCCTTTGCCTGCACCACAGCGCAGGAGAACCCGCTGCTTTCTTCTTGTAGACTTACCAGCTCTTCCAGCAGCAAAACATGGGTATGTTTTTGGAGACTGGCTCAACAGGCAGAGTTTGAATTTGGGTATAAAATCTTGATTTAAGGATTTTAGTCCAAAAATCATAAGCTTGGAAGGATGCAAGCAAACATTTCCCTGCCAACAACCTGCAAGAGTGTGGTCGTAAGTGCTAGGCTTCACGCATCCATCATAACGTGCCCATTTTTGTTTCCCAGGGAAAGGCACTGTGGCTGGTCTCGCTGGGTTAAGATCCCTTAAATGTACCAAAGCCAACAAATCATCTGGATTTAGACAATTAGTAACCACGTATAAATGGCAGAGTGAGAGCCACCCCCTCTGCAGCCACGGGACTGATCAGTAGTAGGAGTCGGTGACAGACCTGCTGCTAAAATAACAGCCTTAATCCCGCTGAAGCATCTCGGTTAGGCATTTATAATGATAAATGACTTATGAATAAGGACAAGTGAGTGCAAGGGCTGTGCAGGTCCAGGAGGTGGGCACCCCGCGGGAGCTGGGTTCTCCGGTCCCTCTGCTCTGACTGCCTCCTCATTTTCTATTCAGAGATTTATTGCATGGCACTCTGAAATTTGAGGCAGGATCTAGGATTAAGAGCCAGAGGTCTTCCTTGCTGAAGCGAGCTGGATGAGTATTCTCCATCCTCTCTCTAAATCCTGATAATCCTGTTTGCACAGAGGAGACAGTTCCCATTTTGCAGCTGCCATGCTGTATCGGTGCAACTGTCGTCTATATTGTGTTCTTTACTAAAGTAACTCCCCGTGGCTTCCCTGGGCTCCTTTCATCACCCAGCCATCCCTGGCAGCAGGGAGATTGCGTTGCTCATGCTTTCTGAGAGCGTACAGGGTCCATCGCAGATGCAACATGCAACCGAGCATTTCCAATAGAGGAAAACCAGTGACCTGCACAGCCGCGCTTACTGAAACAAAAGCCCGAGTCCCGCGTTACAAAGACAGGCAGGGAAAATGTCTTAAATTCAGGCAGCGATTATAGTTCTTAGCCAAGTGAGAGGTACAGGTGGTTTCGCTGGGAGGCGTGGGCAGGTTCATCACCATCCTGCTGCGTGCGGGTCAGCGGGAGACAACCCCCAGACAACCAGCTTCTCGGCCGCGGGCGGGCATCAGAACTTTCTGTGACTGTCTGAGACCTTTAGGTGGAAGGGCGATATTGGAAATGATGTCTCCAACGTGTTCGGAAGTGCGATGCAAGAGACAGACTGCAAGGAGAGACCGTGGGAGGACTCACCCGGTGTTCAATTAGCGGCTCGGGAATCAAGACTCCCACCTTCAGTTTCACGGCTGATGCACCACGGTACTCATCAAAAGTTCAGCCTTCCGTTCTTTCAAGCGTTCAGGCTGTATTAAATTTAATATCACTATGTTAAGAGTTATTATTAGCCAGTGACAGCTACTTTAATATACTCTAAGTCAGCAAAGCATCAATCTTTCTGCACACCAAAGCCGTACATTATTTCGCTGATGTGACAGCCAGCAGATGAATGGTCCAGACCTGCAAGGGCTCAGAGAAACGAAGGGGTGAGGGATTTGATTCCCAGCTGGAATCTGATCCAAAATAAAAGGTTAACATGTCAGTTTGCTGGTTGAAGCTGGGGGTCATGGTCTTGCTCACACTCCTCTTTCTGGATGTTGGGTTTGGGTTCCCATCTTACTTTCCCACTCACCTGAGGTCTCCCCAAGACTGGGCTGCCTTCTCCCTGAACTGCTCGTCTCCCAAACGGTTCCTAGTTGACTTCTTACCCTCCTGCTACATTTCAGAACAAGGATCACAGCAAAAACCTTAACAGTGTATAGTCAGTCTGTGCACAGGATTTATCCCCTACCTTCAGCAAGTCCTGGGAACTTTTTGGGTTTAACTGGTGCTCTAAGCAACCAGAAACACTTCTGCTCCTCCACACCTGCACAGTCCCACCTTCGTGCTTTGGCAGACTCTTCAAATTGATAGTAGGAGGGGAGGGGAAATAATTTCCTAATCTACTCTTCTAGCCTACTTTAGACAGATCTCCCTGGCAGCTGAGGAAAGATCTCAAAATTACTCATTGCTTGCTTAGTCCATGGCATGCTTAGGGAAATACAGCTGAGCTGGAAGCTTTCTGTCCGAAGACAGTCAATTCCATCATCAAAATTGAGTAACTTTATACTCTGTGCAGGAGTCTCACCTTTTGGTTGAGAGGCTATATAGCATCCAAGGGTCAGGATACAGATGCCAGTAGCAACAGACCTGCCAAAATACCCTGGTAACCGAGAAAACGATGCTCAGAGAAGACAAATACACAGCAGATACTTGTTTCCTAATTCATGGCCAGCGGCGAGTCAAAATTGTGCTTGGGGAGTTACCTGTCTTCATACCTCGAGGTGTCACAGGTGGGGGACACTGGTTTTGCCTTTCCCTGGTAGTAGACACGAGTCTGAGAAGAGTCACCCTGGCGTCAGTTTGCCCAGCACCAGGAGAAATACCACAGCTGCGCAGGGCAAGTCAACACCAACATCACCAGACCTAATGCTGTCACCAGCCATTTATATGGATTTTAACAAAATAAAAATCCTGAAAAACCCAAACCCAGCTCTAGGTAACACCAAACGTGTTATTCTCAGATCCGACAGATTTATGAAGCGATTGCTTAGGAGGTAAGTGTACATTTTCTCTAGGCAAGTGTTTGTGCTTCACCCACTGAGTATGAGGTGCCCAGGCAACCTCACGGGGACGTGCCACGTGTTGGAGGAGTAAATTCCAACCTCTCTACAGGCTTAGTAAGACAAAAGCTAGCTGAACAGCAAGCAGTGCCTTTGGTGCTGCCTTTCAACCAGGAACTCTCACGGCTCAGACTAGAAAGTTACATCCGCAGCATCTGAGCGATATAACTGCGTTTAAGGAACTTGTCCCCTGAGCCCTGAATAAGAACATTTTATTTAAGAAGGCTCCATTTATGGCTAAAATTAGCTATTCCTTGTTAGTACTACAGACCACCAATGATCTCCGCTCACAGCTTTGAGATGGCAGCTACAGCAGCCTCTTGCTCTTGAAAATGTGTTAGAAATGACAAACTGGCACGAAAAATTTGTTGGAACAATCCTTGTGGTGGAAATAGGGCTTCTGGAGGGAAAACCCTTAGCAGCACTTATTTTCCTCCTTTGGAAAAAAAAACCAAACTACAAAACCAACAACAAAAGAAAAATGCTGAGCAGGAAAATAACTTTGCTAAAAGTTGTTTTTTTTTTTTTTAAGAAAAGAATAATACTGCTCGTAATGGAAGAATTTCAAACCACCTGTATGTTTATTACTGACTTGTCTCTGGAGGATCTTCAGATTTTTCCTAACGCTTTCTCCAATAAAGCCAGAGGAAATAAATATATGGCACGCAAACCCACACGAGGAAAATGACCAACTGTTCTCTTTGGCGAGAGGTGAATGCCGAGAGCCCCTGTGCCACAGAGCCACCCAGCTCGCCCAGTGCCCTGTGGCAGAGCTGGAGAGAATTAATGCAAAACCCCGCAGGGACCTGCCGCAGAAGCAGCAGCTTTCCTGGCCTCGCGCCTTCAACTCCTTCTGCAGAGCTTGGTGGGCATCCCTGTCCCTAATAAGCCCAGAAAAAGCAACAAGGTGTTTTCTTTTTGCTGGACAACGCTTCGGGAAAAAGACGAGGAGCTGCAAGTTAACATCTTGTTTAATGGTCAGAAAGAGGAAAAACCTACCTTCCTAGAAACTTCCACCGGCACACAGCTCAGGGCTGGATTTCATCCCGACACACCCTGGCCAAGAGATGCTGATGTGACGGTGACAGGCCTCTTCTTCCACAAAGGTAACTCTTACTGGATTCAGCTGGCCTGCTTTAACATCCATCTCCGCTTGCGGGACTTGCCCTGGGAAGCTGAACCTGAAATTCTCCCAAGATAAGGAGAAGGCTGAGCTCCTAATGCACACTTCACCGCGGCTGAAGCAGCCGGAGCTCTTGGAAAGCGAGCTCTCCTGCACCTCTCTGCTCCCTGCCCAGCGCAGGATTTGCTCCCTTTGGCAGCGTAAGGGAGCAGCAGGTCTACCTACAGCCACTGCGCCAGCACGTCATCTACCCCGGGGTCCTTCGCTCTCCAAGGCGACTGGGAAGTGCTCCTGGCCATCCCAGAACGGCAATCTGTGTTCAGAAGGACTTAAGAGGCTTTGGATATAATTAAGGGAAGATTACCATCGGATGTATGGGAAAGTGTAAAAGCTTAGCTTTCAAGAAAAACCCAAAAAGTTATTTCATCTGAAACCAAAGCACAAGAATGAAAAAGCTTGCAACGTTAGCAAGGCAACTATAAACACACACACCCCCCCATGCCCCGATACCCCTGAAGGACCTCACTGCTCCCAGTGAGAAGGTGCAAGGACCATCCTCGGGTTGCTCTCAGTCTAGGTAGGAAACAAGTGTCTTTGTCCAGGATCTGTGAGAAAGCAGCAGTATCCTAAAGCAGTGCGCTGAACCAGGCAGCCCTTCGGCACGCGTGGCACGCCAGGGCAGGCTGCTGGGCTGGGCAGGACGCGGCACCAGGCACTGGTGGATCACAGGAAAGGGAGCAGAATGACCGTGGCTCTGAAGCAGGAGCTGCCGCACCTCCAGGCCAGAGCCATCAGTCCCTCCAGACTCTCGGCTGCCATTGACTCAGTGAAGCCTGAGTGTCACGGCCCCGTTTCCTAAAAACACTGGGATTTCCCACCTGTTCCAGCCCCTGTCCCTCGTGAACAGTGATCAGCTCCCCCCCAGTTTTGCTTGAAGCTGGCAAGTACAAGAGACAGACCTCTCTGCTTCCACCAGCGGGAATGACACAAGCCACCCCCAGTGAGGAATCTGCAGGTATTTCTGTCCACAGCCAGGGAATCTCTCCTTTTTCCTCCTATAGCAACTTCAGCTGAGATGCTGCTGTGCAATAGGTTATTTACAGGGACGCAGGAGCGCAGGGTGAGAAGACGCAGGAGTCAAGGATTTGAAGAAACGTTCTTGCACTTCGTGAGATGAGGTGTGAAACATGAAGCAGGTGAGAGATTTGCAGGAGTCCTTCAAAAGCAACAAATGCAAATTTGAGCAATGCGGCATTAGGGTCACTGTTCTGACCACAGGCTAGGACAGGTGCCCTAGTATTTAGCAATTTACTAATGAAACTAATTAAGCTTCCTTTTTTCTTCCTAAACCTGTCAGCTATGGAAGTGAGCAGTGTAAAGGTGTGTGCACATGCAAACACACACACACACAAGTGTAAGCACGTACGATAGAGAAATGTGTACATGAAGTCACTGTAATTTTACACACCGAGAGAAAGCCAGGGAAGACTCTCCTCAAACAGCCAGAGATGAACACCTTTTGAGCTGCCCACAGGCAGCCATGGAAGAACCAAGCAAAGCAAGTCTATCATCCAAAGGCTTAAAATAAACCTTGCAGGTGTCCGCAGCGCTGAGAAAAGCAAAGTTAGGGTGACAAACCAACGAGACAGACGAGCACTGACCAAGCACAGAGGCGTACCTTTCACATAAGAGGACTCACAGAACAGTAAGGAAAGCACCTGCTGGCCCAGCAGACAT
This sequence comes from Falco cherrug, assembly GCF_023634085.1. Classification (NCBI taxonomy): domain Eukaryota; kingdom Metazoa; phylum Chordata; class Aves; order Falconiformes; family Falconidae; genus Falco; species Falco cherrug. The sequence continues at coordinate 53,355,716 of NC_073705.1, read as the reverse complement.
TTGCTCACAGAGGTTCACCTGCAAACAAGAATTCCACGACCGTGCACCCTCAACACCTCCAGCGTTTCACTCCCACAGCAATTGTAAGCAGGGGACGGTGGATATGACAGAGGATGCTGCTGTCACTTTGATCTCAAGTAGTATCAATTTTCTTAAATGCTGTCTACTGCTATAATCAAAGGCATTATATCTAAATAAAAGGCGCTAAACAACAAAATATGACGTCCACTGATCCGATGCTAGTTACCTGAAGTATGGTCTGAAGCATCTTTCCACTTAACAGGAAATTTAATCATTCTTCACTTGCTTATTGTATCTTGCTGCTACACAAAACAGTAATGGCTTCCCTTTAAATTTAAACTCCGGACAAGTCAGAGCCAGTGAAATGTCCCCAAGTAGTTAGGAGATGCTAGACAAGAACACAAAACCTGCATAGTCATGAATGTGCCAAAATTAAAGATGCTCACGCTTCTTTCTACCAACATGCACCATTCCGTCCGTAAGCGAACAGAGGACTTGGAGACTCCCGCAGTGTCAGTCCTAGCTAATTTCAGAAGTATTTGGTGATGCTTTCTTTTGTAAGCATATGTGACAGTTCAAACTCACCGAGACTTTCCATATGCTATTCCTGTTCTTACAGCTATAAATAACAGGGGCCGGGGGAGAGCAAAGTAAAATTGAAAATAAAGGAAACAGCAATTCTAGGTTTCTTACAACAATAAACCAGAAAAATATTTCATTGTATCAGAGGAACTACAGGATTTTGAACTAAGAGGTAAACACCAGTTTTTAGTAGCTTTTCTTCAATGCTGCCTACCTGTTTGTGGGTGGACATTGCTACAGGTCTTGCTGCCGGGTGTCGTGCTTCTGAGAATCACCGAAACTCTCCACGAGTCAGACGCCGAAACCTGGTACTTCATGGGTATGAAGCTCTGGTTTCTTTATGATTAAAGCTATTCCCTATTCCTTTCAGATGGATCATAGCCCAACACCATTATTTTTAACAGGACTGTAATGAAAAACGTAATGTCCATTCACAGATATTTTTACCAGAATATTATCTGAATTAAAAAATAAATAAAAACATACCCTTCGTTCTCATAAGCGGTTACAGTAAATTAAAGTACCTGCAGATAGGCACTGGCTAGAGGGCACGAGTACATTCTCGTTCCACCTCCAACCACCCACGTCATATGTAAAACCAAGTAGAACTTGCGACATTTTTTGTTCTTAAAGGACTCCAGAACTCAAGGGATCTCTGTATCAACATCTTTACGTGTGGCAGGCATGCAGTACGGGTGGTATACCGCTACCCTCTCACCCTTCTGTCAAATCCCCCTCTTAGTCCTACAAACAGGCTAGCATTAACACATCAGCAATTTTGAGCTGCTGGAAGTATTCTAGCGAGTTACTGACATGGAACCTGACAAATATTAAAATGTAAGTTACAGGATTAAATAAGATTTTATTGTCACATTTAACTGCTTTGTCAGAGATGTACATTTTGCAGGTTTCTGTGCGGAATAGAAATAAAAACGGTCGTTGCCATCTTGTCAATTCCAATTTCAACGTACACACGTCTATCCCACCTGACCCACGGGTGCTCGCAGCCAGCCAGCACTAACACCGGAGCAAGTTCCCTGTTAAGTGGATTGCAACACTCAAAGACAAAATGCATCAAATTAAGGCTAATGAGAATAATGTAAAACAGTTAAAACAGACCACTAGATGTTTAAAGGTGGACAGACTCAACAAAAGAGTGGCAATTTTAACATCTCATTTTTTCCAGTTATTTTGCTTAATTTAGTACAGGTAAGGAGAGGCTAACGAACAGACTTTTGCCTACATGTACAATACATACTGAAATTTTAGTCTCTTGTGAATCCAATATAGTTAAACTTTTAAGCGACTGCTTTGTTCTTCTGGGTGTAAACCAAAGAAGTGGTTATTCACACCTCGAAGTGATAAATGCTTAGGATAACCTAATCTTAAAACGTGTATTCTCTCATTTACAGATCAGGGAAAACGTCCAATAACAAACTTCTTAGTGGCACAATTTCACATATTTTGGGCAACATTAGCATACAAGCAGTATTTAAATAAAAATAAGTGCATCCAAACATGAAATTCTCTAAATATACCACACTTCATTTATCCCAAACGGCAATTTTCTGACAAGAGCTGTAATTCAAATTAAAATAATCATTTACATATTTCACCCAGAGGAAAAGAGGTAATAAACCCAGGGGACTCTCCAAACAATCTTCTCCTACCCTATCCCCTATTTATTACATAAAACAACTCATCTAGAAGCGTAAATCCAATATTCAGATGCAAATAAAATGCAAGAAGCAGTCTCTGATGTTTGTAATTTGCAGACTCCAAAGTCCAATCATGATGGAATTTACTACTTCTGTCAGTCATTTACTCCTGTATGTGCACTTCCTATTTATGCTAAAATAACAAATGAGACAATAAATGAGGCTAGTGTGGCATAAAGTCATTGTAAACCCAGCAAAACCAGAATAATTATATTTATGACATTCATTTGGATGATTTACCAGTCATCCCACCCACCCCCCACACCCTTTACAGAAAAAAAGGCAACCATCATTTTAAGTGATACACACATTCTGCTAGTAAAAAAAGTCGAAACAAACCCCTTCTCTGTTAAAAGAGCATGCCGATAGAAGAAGGTAGACTACATCTGTTCCAATCAGGCTTCCCAGAATTATCAAAATTTCTTCGCTTGCAAAGGCCAATTTGGCTTACCATAGAAAGCTATTCTGAAGGCGGCTGATATATTTATTCCCTTTCAAAAATTAAAATTCAAGGCATGATAGTGCAAGAGGTAAGTTTTGATTTGAGAACATCCTTTGTAGACTAACTGTGCTTAGTTACTACATCCCAATTTATTGTCTTAAAGAAAATACGGCAACAAAAGCTACAAGATCTCTATAAATTTCATTTTGCCTAAATTTACCAGTACATCCATGAACCTCATCGGTATTAGTACAACTTGATTATCCTAATGATTCCATTATAAAACTTGCAAAATGTATCACAAGGTGAATAAACCATCTAGTGCAAGTCTTCTACGTTTTGTGTGCACAGTAATCCTGTGTAGTTCATTTCCTCCGGGTTAAATCCCCAAAATCTCTCTGTAACAATTACGAAAAAACAGTGTCATGTGGATTTTTTCCCCCCCCCCATCAAATCTGAGAAGTTTGAGTGTTCCTGGAATCACCATCAGGATGTGCTGAAGGTCGTGAATCTCTTGTCTGTGAGTATTCACTGTCAGACGACTCTGTAGGTTCAAGCAAATTTTCATAATCACTGTCTTCTGATTCATCAACATTGTCACCAACCGCTCTTTGGGAGGATGGCATGGATGCTCCATTACCAGAATATTTCAATCCTGCATTTGTGGAAACATAACTAGAAGAACCTACTGCTTGAGGTCGAGGCATAAAAACATTGCTTTCTAGGAGATCATGACCAACAGTACTTTCTTGATTGGTTGCATTGAAATCGGAATACGGAGGAGGAGGATCAGACACATCTGAATCTTCAAGCGTGCAGCCTTCCACAGCAAATCCAGTGTAGGACATTCGTGGAACAAACATAGGTTCCAGGTTATCTGTTGGCATTTGCCTGCTTAAAATTGCTTGCTGCATTCCTGCAAAAGCAAAGAACATTGATGTACTTCATGCTTACTTTGCAGTACACTTTATATAACCTAGCTGTAACATACCACACCCGCCCCGCCCTTAGCTGTTCTCTCTTTCTTTCTGGTTGTTACTACATGTTCGTCCCTGGCACTGAATCTGTCCCTCTTAGTCTCCACTACTCCTCTTCCACAATTCTGATTTTTGTATGATGACGATGTAAGACCCTATCCCTAACCATCATGTCAAATCTTGCGCCTATTACTACATCCTACTCCTTGAGCTTGACAAAGAATATCTTCCCTAAATTTAGCGTGGCATCCACAAAACTCAGCAGCATTAGCACAACTTGTACCCTAGTGATCCCATTTCAAAACCAAAATGTGTCAGAAAGCAAATAAAAACGCAGCACACTTGCACAGTCATCCCCCACAGTTAAGTTTTTCTCCAGTTTAAATCCCCGAAAAACACAGCTATGGGAAGCTTCCATGACCTGTTCTTTATAACAGAACCTGTTGTTCTTTCCATCTCATCTTCTCTCTGTATTTCTGTTTCTTCTCACATCAAAAAGTAGCCATGTTAGAGCTCATCATGCTTGCTCTTCTCCACTTAATGTCTTACTCAGTACTGAAAGCTTGACTCACTTTTGAACAGACCGTAATGAGCTTCTACTGTTGACATGACATCTTAAAACCACACTTCTGTACTTCCTCTTGATGTTTCTTGTGCTAGGGGACAACCTCAGAACACCAGTAAAGGAGTAAATACCTGCTTGTATTCTTCCCTCAAATACTTTTCCCTCCCCAATATCTGTGATCAGGCGAGCAGGCTGCCGAGACCACCGCCTAGCATGCTTACCTTCTGCGTGCCGAAATAGCTGTACTCACATGGTATCTCGTAATTACATTGCTAACTAGCTAGCTGAGCAAGAATCCTGTTTTGAACCTGTGTTTCTGTAACCCTAGCACAGCGATCCACGGTCAGGGCTCTGGCACTACTGTAACACTGGTATGTTGGTCACTGTAACTGGAAAAGTCAGAACAATCACTGAAAACTGTTCCCTATGAAAAGTCATACACAATGGGTAAACCCCAGCACTTCCATGTTTTGACTTTTATTTAAGTAATTGTACAGTTAGACAGTTGCCATAAATAAATTTGTCTACTAAGGACAGGGTCTCCCTCCAATCCATGTGGTTTTAACAACCAAAGCAAGACCAAAAGCCACACATCTCTCGCCTTTAAGGAGTTCGCAGCATCTCCGTGTCTCATAATGAACAGGCAGTAACATAAACATTATGAGGATAAAAAAAAAAAAAAAAAGTTGCTTAAGAACTGGTTAAAGAACAATTACAATGGTTACACAGCCACATTGGAAAGACAGATCAAGATGAAGCTCCCACAGCTTTGCACCAGAACTATGCTCACATTAACAACCTAAATGACGGAATTTAATCAGCACATGCTTATTAAAATTACAGATGGCACTATGCTAGTAATAGCTGCAAGTATGACAGAGTATCAGAACCGGAATTTGAAAGTGATCTTAAATGAGATCATTTGGAAAATAATTTAAGACAGACATACACAGGAATAATGAACCGCACCAACTACAAAAACGAGGAACAGTTCCATCTTACTGCAGAAAGGCAATATAAGTCAACAGAAAACCTGTGTAAACTATAAAATACCAACATGCATTAAGTGTACCCGGCTGCTGAGAAACAGGTAGGTATTATTTCAGTATGTACTGTAATGGTTTACACAACAACTGAAATACTGGATCCACTTTTGAACACCACAGTTTAAGAAATAGGGAAAAACTGGAGAAACTCTAAAAAAGCAAAGGACTCATTAGAGGTCTAGATATCATGACCTAAGAGGAAATACTGCAATAGCTGGGATAATTAGAGAAGACTGAGGAAACAGTTTCAGTCTTCAAATGTGTATAACAGGCTGCTGCGGCAAGGTAAGCAGAAGGCAGCTTCAATTAGAGCAGCATACATTACACGTGAGGAAAAACTACCTTGCAGGAAGGTCTGTTAAGCACTGGGAGAGACTTACATTTTTGACTAGTTTCTAACTGGTTATTAACCTCCAAATATCTGTCAAAACTGCCACCGGTATACGTAAAACTGCCTTGCAGCTAGGTGATAAGACAAAATGGTATCGGCTCTACTTACTGTAACACCACACTTCTGGAAAAAGCAAAAATCAAGATGGAAGAGTTCCTTTAATCAAGTCAATGAGATATCTCTTCAGTAATAAAACCAGCTTATTCCCTCAAGTGGCTATGTAATGGCATTCCGGTTTTGGTCCACAATACGGGAACTGCAGTGGGAGATTTCCTGGCATCTGGGAAGTGCGCAGCCCTCACTGTGCCCTAGAACATGCTGCTACATACACAAAATGATTTCAGTGATCTGGCCAGTAAAGTCTCAATTGACGTTTATGCTAGAGTGGTAAAGTCATAACCTGTCAACCAAAAATTTGTCAGAATAACAAGCTTTCACACAACACTACCGCAGGAATTTGAATCAACTGCTCCCTTTTCCTCCAGCTTAGAGAATGATTAATTGGAACATTTAGCTCGCTAAAACCAAAGAAATTATCCCGATATTAAGAAAGTGAGAGAACAGAAGGCCAGCTTTGGTATTTAGCTACTCACATCTAAAAATATTGCAGAGATACAAGCTGCATGTTTTCCTGTTTCAGCTCTCTCACATGATTATCTGCTCTGGCATAAATTTTCAGTTCAGCATTTGCATCTCACTGGTAGTACCTAGAGGCTAGCACCGACTGCTCTTCCTCCTCCTCCCCCATCTTTTGCCATATGGGCTGGGATCAGCTCCAGTCACACTAAAACCCATCTCCACTTCTTGCTAGCTCACATAGTAGCAGTTCCCTGTTTCATCTACAGCCAAGCAGGAAACAGCAGTGAGTCATGCCACTTCCATCTTTCAAATGGTCTGTGGCTGATGCTGGCTCTTTACCTTATCTTTGAGGTTCAGAGAAAGAAAAACTCAGGCTGACAAATCAAACTTTGCTCTAAAATGCTCATGTGATAACAGCACCTTGCTGCCTGGAGAAAATCAAAATACCCAGTCATAGCAGCACAGGGTCCTGTTGAGTTTAGGTTGTTAACCCATCTAAGCCATCTTTTAGTCTCAGACACAGCTTTAGATAAGACACAGAAGTAATAAAAAACACTCTGTAGCTAAAATGACAAAATTTGGTTGTTTACTTATTATTTCAACACATTGGAAAGAGAGGAATTGTTTGCTGAAATACATTATCTACTTATTAATTACTTTTTAAAAAAAATATTACTTCCCATTTGCCTACTCTTTGTTCCTACTCTTTACCTTCAGTCTTCCCTTACACTCACAAATTAAATTAGGTCAGCAATGGCTTCTTGGAAAGGTCCAGGCTATTCAGGATACCTATCTACTGCTAAGCAAAAGACTCCTGATGCCACATTCAATTTTTAGGAAAGAAGGACAGTGTGGCAACCAGCCGAGTATGCTCACACAATAGCTCTCACTAATTCAGAAAATTAAGAGCAGCAAAATAAAGATGAACATACACCTACTTCTGACTTTCCTTACCAGGCCTAAATATATACTATGAAAACTTGTACTGTTAATACAGAATGCAGAACCGACCCTAATAAAACCATGGGCATTTAATGGGACTTATTTGCACCATGAAAACTTAAACCCAGTCAGCTCAATACTAATATAGGTCTTCAAAACATAGCATTCAGAACTTCACTAGAAAGACGACAGTCATGCTTGTATTGCCATGAATAAAGCAAAGAATTCCCTGATCTATCTTCCCTCAAAATGAATCCCGCCCCCGCCACTGCAAGAAGAACAATATTTCAGTCACTTCATGGAATTAAAACTAACACAGACTAAAATTCATATCGGTGATGACATGGAACTTGAAATAGGTAGTCAAATTCCAATAATATTCTGCATTTAAATAGCTTCTTCCATTTCCTAGCAAGTATTCCTGAAGAGAAGAATGACTTCAAAATGGACTTTGGAGAAGACTTACTTCCACTTTTCAACATTAATCACATTCATCACTAAGTCAGAAAATAACACCAACAAATGCTGATTTAATTAGGATTCAGTAAGTATGAAGTGGGAGAGGAGGATAAAAACCTAGATAGTCTCTTCTAAATCAGTAACACCCCCCCCCCCCCCCGATACATCCTTGTAACTAAAAGTTACAAGGTCAAAAACAATCTAGACAGCACTTCAGACCTACATCAATGTTCATCACTTAAGCACTCATTTTCCTTCACTCAGTTTGTCTGGTGTCCCGTAATATAAACTGAACTAACTGAACTAGTGCTGGGCTTGTATTTGAGGATAGGGTTGGAGAGTGGGAAAGGGAATAAAGATTTCAAAAAAACACGGACAGCTACTGGCCTGTAACACAGTACTCTGTTTCTATGTAACACTTCAAATCTAAATGCTGGAGAGATTCCTTTTGCTTTTTCCATTCTTGGCTTTGCTCCACTTTTCCTTTCCTACAACCTATCTTTTCCCGTGTTGTTTCCAGAATTTACTTTCTTCTTTTTCTACAGCTTTGTCTCTCTCCTATGTTTTAAGTTTGCTAACACAGGATGACGCCTACAGAAATACCTGCAGTACACATACTTTCACAGTTTGGGTATTGTTCAATGTAAATCCATCATACACCCTTCCCAATGTGATTTTTTTTTTGTTTGTTTTGCTGAGCTATCAGGAATACAACTCAAAATAACTCCACAAAACATTTTGTCCTTACAGCATCTGCTTCTGAAACAAAAAAAATAAGGCAACTTACTTATTTCTTGTTCTTTCTCATTTTTCTTTTGTGCGATTTGCCTTTTTAACTTGTTTACATCAGCTTGAAAACATTCAACAACACGTTCACTTTTTTCTACATCTATACATACTGCCTAGAAGAAAAACATAAGATATGCTAATATTTTGCAAAAATACATGAAAGACTCTCATGGCAACATTAATAAAGTCACTACCACACAAGAAGCCATTAAAAGCAAAACATTAAGAGGAATTAACGATATCAGAGCATAATATTCAACCTGAAGATCATTTTCTTTACTGGCTGTTGCCAATTCCCAACAGATACATGATAGGAAAAGCATTACCAAATAATTAATTGTTAAAGGAAGATTTGTAATAGCATCCAAAGTTAGTTCTTCCTACTTGGTGGAAAAGGCTTGCCTTTTTTTAAAAAAAAATTCACCATTAGCACAATAATGGTACTATATAGTAGCATGATCTTAAAGCGTAGCATAAAGGTGCACGCTTTTTGTACTAGACCAAATCTGAACTGGGGTATGAAACAGTTGACTTGAGACAACTGTCCCAAGCTGATCTAACTGATACATCTATTAAATAAACAAGACCCACTGATTTTTCAACAAGATTTCCTTATACTGGTTAGGAAATTAATGTGAGAGAGGATCAAAGTTTAACACCAGTTCTAGATAATATTAATTTCTTTTTTAATCTAAACATGTTATAATGGATACTGTTTACTTCTTCAGAAATCTAAGTATTTGTCATTATCATTAAACATGATCAGTTTTGCAGAGTACACAATTCTAAAAGCACTGATGAATCTTGAACAGTAAGTCACTAGCCATTTATTGTTTCTTCTCCAAAAGGTTACTATCAGTCATCTTACCTACAGAGCTGAAAAATATTAGCTATGCTTTCAGTTCTATGCCTAATTTTTAGAAGTTCATAAAGCTGAAACCCTTCTTTCCCAACTAATTAGTGAATAATGCAAATACATGTGTCTCAGCTGCTTTACCAGAAAACTTATTTCCAATCCTGTAACAGTCTCTGTGAAACAGTCACTTTAAAGGTAAGTTTCTTAAGTCAGCTAACACCTACGTTACTTTTGAGCTCTGAAAACATTGCACAGCAGCATGATTTACACAGTGAAATACAACTAAGTCATAGTTATAACAGGTAGGAAGACAACTCCCTGGTGATGTTACATTTTCCATTTTTCCAGACAGTAATTCAAACAGCAGCAAGAGCACAAAAGGACAGATGCATTCTTGGCAAAAACAGCATTACAGAATAATACCATTAGCTAATGGGCTAGACCTCTGGAAATCATTTTCCTGTCTCCTGAAGCAGCATGAAGGCTGTCTTCCTTCTCCTTGCAAGTTACCTACCTTACAAGGCAGGTTAGAAAGTCAAAACTTCCACCGAGAAATAGTAGTTCTTCTGTGCAAGGAGGTCAGGGGATGGCTGGAGTGATTACTGCCTTGTGCTCTGCTATACGTGCCAACCAGCAAAGCTAAGCTGGGGCAGACATACAAATCCCTCCAGGGCAGATATAAGGGGAAAGCCTGGAAATAAGCTGTGACTACAGCACAATTAACACATGTGTGTGCTCCTGAGGCAGCACAGCTATGCTGCTCTTCACATAGGACAAGCTGTGAATTGACAAGCTTAAATTTACTAGATTTGACACTCAAGGCACTTTCAGATGCTTTGCCACATTTGGAGCAGGATTCACTCATGCTCTACACAAAACATTCACAAGTTTTAGCTAACAGATGGAGCTCTTTGCTGCATGCTACATACCAAGAGCCAGGAGACATTTTTAAACTCACAGGCAAGGCTTTCAACCTGTGCAAATCCCTACAGCCTTCAGCAAGGCTTTTCTTGAACACATACTCTTAAAAATAGCTAACGACTCCCAGAAATCACTGAACATTAAGTCATTCTTATTTGCAAAAAAGAATAGACGATATCCGTATCAACCACTTTCACAGCAATCACTGCAAATGCACACATTAAATAGAAACTGACACATTTCTTTATTAATGTCAGACTTATTTTCCTACAGTTCACATTAAATTGTTTATGAGCTCTAATAGTCTCCATCTCCTCCAATGCTGGTTTAACCAAAGGACAAAGGGAAGATGCCACATACATACCGATCAATATTAAGTAAAGGAAGTTACCTGTACTTTTTCCTGAAGTGCATTATAAACCTGATATATAGCCCTGATGTCCTTCATCACTCCATCTTTGTCAAAAAAATCAGTACTAAAAAAAAACAAAAACGCAGAAATCATTAGTTAGAAAAGACAACACAAGTTTCTAGCTCATGTTATCTTTGAATTGCTGCTAAGCAGTCTATCACAATGTTTCTAAAATGTATTTTATATTGTTAAAAATGTACCGTACTCTTAAGAACCAAAGCTTGGACAGCAGCATATTCAATAGTAAAATTCCTTCTGCAACAATAAAGTCCCATTTGAATGAAATTAAAGATATGCAGAAATCTTTAAGCTTGTATACCTTCATCGTTAACAGTCAGAAGAGCTACTCTGCATTTACAATATGTAATTAAAATACTTAAGATAAACAACAACAGTTCAACACTTCCAAGTCAGAGTTCAAGTTTTAAATCAAGCCTGCACTCAGAATTCCTTGTAATTGGGAGGGTAAGTGGCAATCAAGTAAGAAACTTCCAGCCAGAAGGCCTGCAGCACTGCCTGGCCACCCTGAGCCTGCTTTTCTGAGTAGTGCACCAAGTCCCCTTTGTTCTTGAATCTAAAAGATTCAATTTAAGCAGGAAAAGAAGCACAGTAGGAACTAGTTTTTTTCCTGCTTGAAATGCACATTTGCAGTACTCCTTGGAAGGTACAGAATGGAGAGCTTAATGACAGTACTTAATTTACAAAGCAAAAATCCTTACCCGTGTTCCTTAATAACTTTGGCATAATTCTGAGAAGTATTTGGCACTGAAGAAACTTTGTATTCCTGTTGACTAGTGTTGCCTAGATTAGGAATAGTAAGTGACACCCTTTGATTATACCTGTAGAGAAAATTTAGAAAGACTTCTTAATCCATACTCAAAAGGTTATTTTCAATAGTCCTGATATTAGCCCAGCTCTCTGATGATCACAACTCATCTAGTTTTATAGCTTCTGCACTAGGTTTATTACAAAAGCTGCTAAATATTAGAAGTTGTGTTCAAAATAAATGATCAAAAACTCCCTTGAGATGGACCTACCTCTGTACCTCTAACAATTTTAACTGTGCATACAAACTACCACAGATACAAGAGGGATGAAGCTACTACATTCAGATCTCATAAGAAACATGGTACTAACACCTGATTTCTCTTAAAATATCTTTTGTCTGAAGAGCTAAGAACTGAAAAAAACTTCTGCTCACCCCAAAACTTTCATTTATAAATTACTTGCACAGGAAAAAAAAAAACCTGCCATCACTAAGTCGTACACAGACACATCACTTGACAAACACAAAGCCTCCTTTATGTGTAATTGTACAAGCTTCAAATTAGTTTAAAGTATAAGGCATAGCAATAAGAAGCAGAACAAAAAAAAATGAGGATTGGTTCATACACAGAGATTGCTTACCTTCGGTTTGGTCTAAAAAGCACATATTCTAAAGCATGTGTTGAGTTATTTGCAGTGGAAATGAAGCTGAAGAGTAGGAAGACAAGATCAGGCACTCCAAGAATGTGTGTCAGCTGTTTATGAATGATGTGCTCTCTATATGACATTTGCTGCTGAGTGTTTCTCCTAAATCTGTACCATCCAATAACGTTCTGTAAAAGTACATCAGAAAAAACCCGAAGTGTTAACAGAGATACAGATTTACCTTCTGATAATAAAGTTCCTAAACCCGTATATCGCGTGAATTAGCCAATAGCTTTACTACAACAAAATCGGACTGAATTACTAGAGGCTTGCACCTATTAAACAACCCCAAATCCTGTTACAACATGATTATCAATTGCTTGACCTTATTGTGCAACAAACACCTGTGTGTCCTGAGTGGCATTTAAATCCCACTTCCAATATACTTCAATTGTTCAACTTTAGCAACAAACCTCAGGGCATGTTCAAATTATTAGACTTGAGCTGTTTCCAAATACAGCAGATGTCTGTTTTCTTTAGCCTAAATATTTCAACTGGCTATTCACTTGTATTGGTTTCTAAGACACTTCCAGTGCTTCACAAACATATTTGCAAATTCATGTCTGTTCATGAGACATATGGGACTAATATGCTGTGTACAACAATAAAATTATCTCATTGTGTATTGAATTGTGAAAGATTCATATGCACATCAGATAAGACCTATTCTAATGCAATTAGATACATTTTAACACAACAGGCATTAAACTCCTTTACTTCATGTAAACATTTAAGAGATTAATGGAAAAGGACATACCACGAACAATTCTGTTTAGAAAGAGTCTCAGGAACAGGCACTATCCATGCAGTGATGCCTTAAGACTGCACGTATACTCAGTGGAAAAGAGCAGATTCTATATATTAAACAATATGACTCCCGTGTCAAAAAAAAATTTGGAGGCATTCTTTTTAACTTTTTATAGCAAATCTGTACAATTACTTAGTCTGAATGTAATAAAACATACTTAGTTTTCTAACTAAATACAAGACCGTCTTGGTTCCCACACAGCAGTATTTCTTTTTTGACATTATGACAATTAATGTCATTAAACCTGTGGTGCCTTAGTCACATGACACAAGTTCCAATTTCTCCATTTTTGCCTACTTTCTCACCACAGATAACACATCTTGCCTGAGTCTCTTTGCAAGGTAGGTCCTAACGAAATAAAATTCAACTGAAAACTACTGAGACACAAACATTTTTAAAATAAGTTTTGTGCCTTGTCTCCTGAAGGGGAACTTAACGTGCTCTGTAGTATTCTAGAGTAGAATTACGGGGTTACAGAATTCAGGATCTGAGACTGGAAACTCACTCCACCATCAGCATAAAGATGTACACGTCTGTATGTATAAATACACACACAAAGCACCTATGTACTCAGCATAAATACATCAGTATACACAGAGGAGTTTATTCTGAGAGCACTTGCTGCAAGAAACAGACAAGAAAAAAGCATTACAATCATCAGTGTTGCAGAAGTTGCACAGATTTAGAACTTTCTTCCCTAAAGATCCCTCCTCAGCGTAAGCCTTGTCTATAAGCACAAGTCCACAGTTCAGGTGGGCAAGGTGAACAGAAAGCAAAGACTGCAAATGCAATTAGCAACTGAACAACTGTCATCACGCACTTTGCGTAACGATGATCAATTCACACAGTAGGCATTTTTACTCAGAGTAGTGAAAGTTACACTTGAGTCACCAGTAGAGGACAGAAATCCCAAAAGCCCAACGGCCATGCCTTGACAGTTGGCTCTGCTACTAGTGAAATGCAACCAGCAGGCTGGAACAACATTGGTCTGCTGTTGCTTTGTAAAAGTATGATAAACAACAAACCAGATCTTCTTTTAACCACCCCTACCTTGTACTAGCTCTGACACTAACCAGATCGTGTGAGCAAAATTCCTGTACTAGTGATGCTTTCCTGCTCGGTCCAACAAGGTCCACAGCTGCCAGAAATTGAACCATACAAGTCAGTCATCTCTCTTTTTGCCAGAGCAAGCTGACTGGTGGCTTCACTTCATTACATCAGGAACCACACCTTCAGTTCTGCTCTCTGATGTACCAGTTCATGAGAACTTCTGAATCAATTATTTGATAATTATTATTTATTCAATAATTATTCCATATTTGCACAAGAATGGAATAAGGTGAAACACTGAAAAAAGATTTGACTCTTCTCCAAGCAACTAGTAAAACTGAATCTTCTTAATACTAGTTGTGCTACTAGAAACATATGCATGACATAAAACTATGACAACATCTGACGTAACTAATAGAACAGTTTTCCAGTTTAAAAGTAACATTGCAAAAATAGCAATTACAAGGCTGTATCATTACAACTCTTAAATGAACTCTTTAGAACAGATTTTCACATCAGCTACACTGTTACTGGTTTCAGCAGCAGAGTACACAATCATTACACTACACGTTTAGCTCAGAAATCTGAGAGGGTTAACACCAGCCCTTCCCTCTTGGAGAATTAAATCCTTTGCAGTTCTTAGGGAATTTAGACATTGTCCCCAGTTTAACTTAAGTACCACAAAACCACCAACTTCTGTACAGAATAAGCCATGGGTCAAACCAAACCATCAGATTTGTGAACAAAAATATTTTTTCTAGTTTAGCTTCTTTTGTTTGTTTGTTTTCTAAAACTTCTCTTTCTAATTATAGGCTCTAATGACCAGAACGGGAGGAAAAGATGGAAAACTTACTTTTCTTCGGTCTTTAAGAATCCTGTCCAAACTCTCCTCATTAACCTTGCCTGCATAGTCATAAAAGCTTGAACCAAAAAGGAAGAGAGAAAGGTAGGTACACAGTTTACACACACACATTATACATAAAGCAAATAATTTATACTTTGAGTGTTCTTCAAATAGATGGCACTCCATACATTACAAAGCCACTTCTATTGTTTTACCTTTATCAACATAGGTCAGTATTCACATCACCTACTTATAATATCCAATTTGGGTGGCATATAGGGCACAGTTAGAAGTCTATTAGCTGTGCAATCAGACCTAGACAGAGGCAGTTACTTACAGAGAAAGGTACAGAGCATTTAAATTAGATGCATAAAACTAGCTGGTGTGAAAACTAACTACTTTAAACCACTAGTAATGAAATACAAGATGCCTGTGATTATTAGCTTTAAAATGCTTTCATTGTGCACATTAGTTTGACACCTAGCATTTCCCTGGTAGCCCCTACAACAAGGCACTGTACATAATTTTATTTGGACCAGGATTCTGCAAAACCCTGCTTTGATAATAACAGGACTACCTGCCAAAGAAAGGAAAGCAAGGCCATTTTACATGCAACTACAAATCAATTTCTTGAGCTCCAGTCCTGCAATTAGACTCACATGATTGGACCCCTGAAGCCAGAACAGTTACACTGAGGTCAGCAAGAATCCAAAGTATCCCCATCTTTCCATACGGCTCTGCAAACAGAACTGAGGCCCAAACCCTGACATGTTGTTATTCTGAGGGCATGACGGATTTAAGAATTTATAAATCTATCTACAGAGACAGGTTTATAAATTCAAGTAGAACACACTTCATGATAAAAGGAAAAACATTTGAAAATAGATTCCTCCTTAACTTACCTACCAAGTCCTTACTTAAGTCTCTTTCAAGAGCTGATACCACTAACACCTAAAGCTGTGCAGGAAAACACTGGTTTTAGAGGTTTATGATCTCAACTCTTGTGTGTAGGGGTAAAAACCGAGAAAATCCTGAGCTCAGTACTTGGCTGGTAAATAAGGGTAGATACAAAATTTGTTTCAAGGTGCAAGTAATTGAACAACTAATTATTAATTTGAGCTACTACATAGTATTGACATAATTTTTCCATTAACGTTCACAGTATTTATACCTTCTTGTAAGCAGCAGATACACAATTCTTTCTCTTCCTATGCTTTGTAAGAATAACTTTCTTATGGGATGAGCAACAAGTATGTAATGAAACACCTTCATTTGAAAACTGCACAGAGAAATCAGTCCTTTTAAAATCCTAGCTTCTTATTCAGTTCCCACTTCAGTTGGTAAAAGCCCTAGAACCAAGCCTGTTCCACTCAACATCAGGAGTGCCAGCTTACAATACACAAGTGGATGAGTGATAGGCCTCCTCAGACCGGCTCCACTCAAGTCAAAAAGATAAGGCAGAATGCCTCAAAATCAGCATCTGCGACAACCAACAGAACAGAGAAACCAAGACCACACTCTGCACTGATAAAAGCTACGTGAGCTGTGAGTTTCCCTTGTGCTCTGAAATAAATCATCAGTTTTCTTGTGCAGAAAGCATTAGTGAAATACAGGCTTCTTCCCCTTCCTCCGTCAGCTCAGTTACTAACAACCAACTTCTTGACTGGAGAGAAGCAGTAAACGTGATCAGTTTTGATATGCGCTGCACAAAGCAGCACTAGGAACCAAAAGAGTCTACTAGACACTGGGATATTATCTTGATGTGTAGTCTCTAGCATTTAAATCACTGGGTTAAGAGTACCCTCTCTGTAATTATCAGGTAGCAAATGATAGACTGCAGCTTTTCTCTCTAATGTAACCAATGTCAATCATAGTATCTAAGGTACCGTGTCATCTTAATTGGCTGGAAATCTCTAAATAAAGACAAGAGGAGATTAATTGAGAATTTCTTCTAAAAAGAATTTCTAGACAGCAATTTAGAAGCTATCACTATAACAAGTAGAGACCACTGAGAAAAGCTACCTCTAAATAGATGGAAGCTGCTAAACAGAATATATTAGACCTATATTTAATTTAAATTCTGGAGGAGATCAGAAGGTAAAAATAACTAGTAAGCTGACAGTTTCAGAATAATTAGTTTGTGCAAGTCAGTACAACTAACTACAGAACAGCTTGTTAACCCAGCAAGTTACTAAGGTTAGGGTACACAAGGTGTTCAGTGACCCACCAGGCCCAGCAGAGCTAACCTAAGACTGCAACTTCAAATTCGTTTTGACATTCATCCTAATTATCAGAGTGATATGATTTGATCTGACTGCTATCCTACCTGCCCTGACTACATGAAGTAGAAATTCAAAAAAATAGAGAAATAAGCCTATACTAGCTACCTCGGCACCCTTTCTAACCTAAGAAGTTCAGTGCCACTAAAACTGTAAACTCATACTTCCATTGTCATGGTTGGTGCTATTTACATGTATTTCTGTAATAATATCAAATGAGCAAAAAAATGCAAACAATGGTGGGTACATTTGAAATGCTAACATATTTCAGTGAGCTACCTATTTTTATATTCTGCAGCCAACACAGGAAGATAACAGAAAATGCTTACCTAAAGAGTTTTGAACAAGGCTCATGGTTATGGATTTCTGCAACAACAAACAAAAGAAAGATACATATGTGCAACTGCTCAAGGTAAAGAGAAATTACAGTGGCATATCTTGCATGAACTTTCCACATCAC
Source organism: Falco cherrug (assembly GCF_023634085.1). NCBI lineage: Eukaryota > Metazoa > Chordata > Aves > Falconiformes > Falconidae > Falco > Falco cherrug. Next base: position 53,338,105 of record NC_073705.1, on the reverse strand, counting down.
AGCTACTGAGCAAATAAACATTTGTGTCAGACCGCACACTGCCCTTACTGTCTCAACAACACTTGATGACACAGCACCATACCCGGAAAGCTAGCTTCTCTTTCTAATCTGTCATTTTACAGAGGAAAATATTTAACAATAAGCAAGACATACACTTGCTCAGATACACACAGATATCTGAGCCTCAAATACACATTTTTTTATACTATTTTATAGTTGCAGCCTCCTCACAAAGGCACTTATGATTTATTTTTCCCTTGTTGGTACACCTTTCCGCAACAATTTACTTGCATTCATATACACTGTTTATTACAGCAACAATGAATAAAAAATGGGATGGGGAAGGGAATCCCTGAAATCTTACACATTGAAGTATTTAAAGCAGCAAGGCAAATAGAATCTTTGACGAGAAAAGGGGTTAAACACCACTCCAAAACAGCTGCAATTTATAATTCTGTTATATGAAGTATTAAAAAATCACAACAGTATTTTTTTTCATTGAAGAGGTTGAAATAAATGCTAAAATGCTTATTTAAGTAGCAAAGGTTATAACATGTCCGTAATCTCAAAGAGCGAGGAAAAACACAAAAATCCAATCCACATTCTCTCTCTAACACCAAGCATGACATTTTTGTGGTGTTTAATACTTCTTTGAAGTTCTCCTCTACTCTGACTTTCTACCAAATACAGCTTATCATTTATTCATATTATTATACCTTCATCACATAACTTTTGTCTGAAACCATACCTGCTCAGACTGAATAGCACTTACGTAGCAGTAATATTTCAAGCTCCTGGATTAGAACCACGCTAGAGAGTTTAGCAACAACCTTGTTTAGACTCTTCCTTCCTGGAGAGTGACTCACCACCTGCTGTTCTGGAAGTCATAGACTGCTCATGATTGCAATCTCAGCAGAGTGAGAATCCGATCACAATCCCCAAGAACAACAGACTACACGCATTAGTATCTCAGCATATTTAGCCACTATCAAAACAAGGCCCTGAACATCCGTGGCAGGCGTACTGCCTGAAAAACCGTACATTTTCACTGGCAAGAACACCTCACAATGCTGCTGTTAGACTTGCTGACTTTATTTAAAAACGTCTCATATTTTCACACTGGCATACAGGAATCTGCGGAAATGATCTGCTAAACAAAGACAGCAAGTGGAATTATTCCATCTTAGACCACCTCCTTCCAGCAAATACACTGGCTACAATGACTGAGAATGCATACTTGATTCTTGGGTTATTATTATGTCGGTGCACTAACCTTGCCTTTTGAAAAACAGGATGCAACAAGCCTATGGCTCAGAACATACGAAACAGCCATCATTTCAAATTTAAATTTTACACATTGACCTATTTTATATCTATATAGTACATATACTATATATACACACATATACACTCAAACACCACCATAAGCTTTGAGACAGCAGACACGCCAGAATGTTAAAATGCATCTGTGACAACATTGCCACAAAACTGTCAGTCTCAGTTCATGAGTTGAAATGGGAGTTCAAGAGTTAATGCCAATGAATAAACATTGAAGTAAACATTTGATAAACAAATAAAATATCTAGAAGATCTCCAAGGGCAGGTAATTTCCCTTTTCAGAAAATAACTGTAACCAAGAAAGTGACACAGGGTTATCTAAAAAGGGAATAATTTTTAACACCACCAACACTTGGTTTATGAAACCACGCTGAGGCCGCAATTGGTGACATTACTGTATTACACTGTCAACAATAACTAAGATCAGTTACCACTGAATAGGAACGTCTAGTTTTGTCTGAACAGACATAGCTGTCAGCTGCCCTTCCTTTACACAATACTTTGATAGTGATTATATACACACATACAAAATCCTGTGCCTTTATTTTTTTGTAATTAAGCTTAACTAGCTAACTGTAATTCACGCAGTTTCCTTAGAAATAACCAGAACAGGAAGTTACTTAACCTTCTGGATTCTTGTATATGCAACCATCACTACTTTAATGTGGCAAGTATCTTGAGATCTGATATAATATACTACACACTTTCAGAGATCATTAGTTTTGTATCAGAATAACATTTGAGAGTCAATCACAAAATGTTGGTGCATTAGCTAAGCTTTACACAGACCCTGCTATATTATCTGGAATCAGATCCGCAAGGCCAGATATGTATACATTTGGGGTTTTCAGGAAGGTTTAGATGTATTTTAACATCAGGTTATATATGCGTAAATAAAAAAGGCTTTTTCTTCCAGGGGTTTCTTATTTTCTATAAACCAGAGCTAAAAATATGCAACAGTTGCTACCTCATGTATAAAAATACCTACTTCAACCAACAACACTTAACAGCAAGATCTTAGATCTTTCACTTTTCACAACAACAAAAAATCAGCTGTACAGTTCCTTGTGTTTATCAATAAAGGAAATGGTTTGAAAAACATTCCTTGGCAAATCTTGCTGTGACAATTTATGATATTATCAACTACCATCCATCCATCCAAACTCTCTACTGGAAATTTGATCCCTTTCAGTAGTAACAAATCATGTGATGCATTAATTTTCTTTTGAGCACATCTGTATTTAGGCAACCATATCAATCAGGAAACTCCCTGCAGGACCAAAAGCCAAATAAATAATTTCTCCAACATGAAATGCCAATAAATGCCTTCAATGAATTATCTTTTCTCCACAAAAGGAGCTCCATAAAACCCTTGTATCTAGGAAAGGACTGTTGCCTTTCCTCATATCTCAATCACAAACACATAAATAATGTAGCAAATCCAATTCTTCAAGACTGGAACATCTTATGCTCATCTCACAAGTGAAATAATTCTTACTGAATTGCTGTACTGAAAGTTGAAATACTGAACAGTGCTTCTTTCACAATTTCTCAAAGTTCTATTACTTACCAATCACTTGTAGAAATTCAGTGTTGCTGATCTGTGAATCACTAATGCTGAAGGTCTCTTCTTGCCTCACCTCTCCTAGCAGAAATCCTTCCTACAATTTTAAAGGGGAAAAAAAAAATACTAAAAATAGAAAAAACCCACTATATACAGTCATTTCCTGTAACTTTCTCCACACTAAACGGAAGAATTAAAACATAGATTTAGTTTGAAACATGTATCTGAGATGCAGTAGATATAACCTGTCCTTCAGTTTACCAAGACTGATTTTCTGGTTTACCAACATCCTTTCACAACGCTATAGGGACAGGCTGTCCAAAAAGTCTATCGAAAGCTTCTGTAGGTAACACACAGCTTATACTTGGCAAACTCGGGTTACGTAAAGGAGCGCTCTGCCTCCAGTCCCAGCTACACAGGCACAGGGTAGGTGAGGAGGAGGCCTGAGAACGGTGCACGAGGCGGTCTCAGCACAGTGCACAGCACCGCTGCTGCTCTGTTCCTTCAAAGCCAACGGGAAGTGCAGCTTCCATCTGAAGAGGCTTACTCAAGTTTACATATGGAGGTTGGGCGGGAACTTGAACAATACCAGGGAACATCTTCTGATCAGAAGGTAACTTATAATCTTTTATTCCCCATCCCTGCCCAAAACAAAGCAAGAGAATAAGCTGGAATGGGGTGCTTTTGGCATAAGCACCGTAAAGGCGGTACACCGATAAGGGAGCAAGCTCAGACTAGATGGCTGTCAACAAACCCGAGGGGCTTCGGAACACCCCAGTTCTGCACTGCAGCCGGGGCTGGCTACCGGCGCTGGAAAGCCAGCACTACCGCAACGTGCGCGCACATCCACGCAGTTTTTACACACGCGTTTTCTGCCCGCAGCCCCTTCCCTGCGGGCGAGGCGAGGGCCCTGCTCCCAGCCCCCGGCGCCCCCCGCAGAGCCCAGCCATAGCCCACACTCGCGGGGCGGCCGGCGGCCCCCCCCAGCAGCGAGACCCCGCTGTACTGCAAGTCACCCCCCCAACCCCTCCCGGCCGGGACCGGGCGACACCCCGCTGCCACCTCTGACGGCGAGAGGCACTTCCACGTCGCCGGCAGGAGCCAAGCCGGGCCGCTGCCGCCGGCCGTTACCCCCTGCCGGGGCCCAACCGGCGGTGGCCCGGCCCGGTGGCTGCTCAGGGAGGGAGGCGAGCCCCAGGGCCCCAGAGACACCCCGCCTCGCCACGCCGGGAGGCGGCAGCCCCAGGCACCTACGTGGTCGGCACTGCTGTTGGCGCTGTAGTAGCAGACGGAACTGAACGTGTAGCCCGAGATGGAAGCCGCCATGATGAAGACCACCGCCACCGCCGCCGCGCCCACAAGCCCCCGCGCGCGCTCGCGGCGCGCCCACTTCCGGCGGCGGCGCGGGGGCTGCTGGGAAGCGCAGTCTGGGGCAGGGCAGGGCAGGGCAGGGCTGCGGCCGGTTGTTGCGGGTGGGCGGCTGGGGGACGCCGCGGCCCGGCTCCGTGCAGCGAACGGGCACTGCGGTCTCTTGGCTGCTAGGCTGCAGGCGGTGGGTGGGTAAGCTGGGTACCCTTCACCCGAGCCTAGGGCCTGCCGTGCTCCTGGGCTGGTGGTGGGATGTGCGGCCCGGTGCCGGCAGGCCTGTGAGCGCTACCGGCGGATGCCCTGAGAGGAGTGAGCATCCCCGAGTGACGAGTCCTTGGCAGAACGTATTAAAATGAGATAGTTGGGTGTTCCGAGTAGGTTTTGAAGGTGAGAAATGGTGCTGTGTGTTACAGGCACGAGAAGCAGTGCAGGAGCTGAGAGCAGCAATGCCGTTTATCTCTTTGTTGGATTTCTCGGTTTGGCCACTTTATGAAGGGATGTTTTATGCGTACTAAGTCCCCAGAATTTTTCAGGCCTTTTGCTTCGCCAAGGAGGAAACTTTCAGCCCTGATTTTGCAGGCAGCGCCCTATTGACGACAGCCTGTGCTGCAGGGAGCCCGCAGGCCCCTGCTGGCTGCTCCAGCCCCGGCATCCCCCCACGGATCGTCCAGTGGCCCAGTGGCGAGTGTGCACCCCCGTCGCCTCCTTCTAATGCCAGAATTATTACTGGTTTGGAAATACGTTATTACTACCTGCTGTCATTTATCTTGCAAAAAGCCTTATAGAAGCAAAAACTTTCGTGAAATTTGAAATTCATAAATAAGGAAGAACGTCAATCCTATTTTAAAAGATTCCACTGATGTTTGGTGATCCGTATGGATTGTAGTGATGGAAATCTGGTCACTTGGAGCGTTACCGTTTCTTAGAAACAAAAAAATATAGAAAATTTAGAATTTTTTAATTTTTTTTTTAGGGGCTCGACGTCCCGGCCCCCGTGGGGCAGTGAGCAAGAGTCCTCCGAGCGCCAGAGCGGCGGCCGCGGGCCCTCTCGCAGCTGCGCTCGATGGTGCCGAGGTGCTTCCGGGCCGGGCATGGCGGTGGCGGGGGAGCGGCCCGGGGGAGCCGCGGGGCCGGGCACGGGGCATGGGCAGGAGCCCTTCAGCCCCTCAGTGCTGGGCACCAGAGAGCAGTGAGTGGCGGCACAGCTGCCGCGGGCGGGCGGGGGCGATGGGCCGCGGCGTGGCGTGCCCGGGGAGGCGGCGGTCCGGCCGGGTTCCTCCCGGCAGGTCCCCTGGTGCTGCCCCGCGAGCAGCAGGCCCGTGCTGTGCCCCAGATAACTCTCGTCTGGTAGCCCCAGGCTTCCTTCTCTGGGCATCTTCTACCCGGTGCCTGGCAGACAATGTGCTCCAGAGGAATTTACTATCTAGATGATACCGTGGACGTGAAGTGGCACTGCTACACAGATACTGTCTTTTCGCCTTTTCATCTCCTCACTCTGTACATCTTGTGTACATGTATTAATGCAGTATCCTGTCCTTTCTCCACTCCTACCCCCCACCCCCGGATTCTAGCTGGGATGCTGCATATGAAAGAGAACTGCAGACTTTTCAAGACATTGGAGATGCTGGGGAAATTTGGTAAATAAAAAAACTCCACCAAAGTATTTCTATTATTTCTTTATAAAAATAGACAATATAAAAACATGAGCCAGCAATTTAGTGGTTTACTGAATAGTTCTGGATGTTGGCAGAATGATGGGGCATTTTAATCTTGAAGCCTCCAGTGCTCTTCTTGCCCACTTTTGCAGTGCAGATTTTTAGGCTGCACTAGCACAACTGTCATTACATAGAAAGAGAGCTGGTAGTTGTGGTGTGTGTTAGTAACAAATGTGCTTTTTATCCCCAAGCTCAGGTTTAACTATGCAAATTGCCAGTGTTTTTTAATATATGGAAGGCTTCACCTCCCAGAGTTGGTGTTTCAGTGAATTTTAAGACTATGTGATTAATTTTAATTTAAACAAAAACATGGAATATGAGCTATGGCAGTTGTTACCCAAGTGGTTCTGTAAGAGGTGCTTTGCAAAAGCTGGAGAGAGGGAGCAATGAGCTAAACTTGCTGTGTCTTTTGTATATTTTTGCTGTCTTAATTACCTGAGGCCTTGTTTCTCATAGGTTTGGAGAAGAAAGCATGGTTCGCATAATCAGATGGTTGGAAAAACAAATGATCCCCCTTGACAGCTCTGTGCTTGACATTGGAACTGGAAATGGTGTTTTACTCGTGGAATTGGTTGGTATATTGCAAAGATTGTGCTTTTGATACAGTATCTGTGCTCCAAACAGAGTAGTTTAAATACAGTTCACAAGTGGCAATAGTAATTATGGCAAGCTGTAACTTACGTGAAAGACAAAAAACAGACAACCTAAATTAAAACTTATATTGTAGGGTTTCCCCCATCAAAAGAACACTGGTTACTGAGCATCAGATTTTATATTTTCATTTGGCTTAAGAGTATTAGTGGAATTCACTTTGTGTGGTTGATATGCTCTAAAGAACATCCTGTTACAAAGACGAGGCATAGCTGCAGGTGGCTGTGGGACCGAGGTGTGTAACTCCTTGAACCAGCAGTGCCATTATGGGGTGCAGACCTAGGAACAGAACATCTATGTTGTTCTACTGAATGGAAATACCTACTTTTTTTGCTAGACATGCTCAAACTTCCTGTTTCTTGGTGCTGCCCAGAGTGTCAGATTTCAAAATACACAGTATTTCTTTAAATCAGTCAGCCTGAGTATCCCATATTTTAACTTCACCTTTCTGTTTTCCTACGTTTAAAAATGCATTTCTTTCCATTGTGTAAAACACCCCCAGATAAGGAAATTTACTAATACACGAAGTACTCGTGCAAAACCAGACCCTTTCTCCACACTCAGTTCTGGTAATAACATTCGTTATCAATGTGAAAAGTGGTTACACCCAAGGTTTTTATGTAAGTGATTTTAAAAGCTGTTAACACTTCTTTTCAAGAAGTGTCTGTTTCTGTCAGGGTTGAAACCCCTTACTAGTTATGTTCTGAAGTGTTACGATGTTGTTGTTACACAGTGGTACAAGATGTTTAGGAGTTCCAGTATTTTTTCCTGTTCTTGATTGAATACTTCAGTATAATACTACAGGAGAGGTGTAAAGAAAGGAGCCGTCATATTACCGCAGTTTCTCCATTGGCTCCATTAGTTGCTGTAGAAATTGAAAGGGCTGTAAGTCAAAGTCAGGTTTATAATGGAATTTTTTTAACATGGACTTTGATTTTGGAAGAGTTTGAAGCCTTTATGGGGACTGGCTGCTACACTGCAGCACAGGAGAAGTTGCATCATCAAAAGCAGAAATTGCTCATCTTATTAAGAGGAATCAGCCTAATAATAATGACTGTTAAATGCAATGCTGGCTAGCTCTATCAGTGTTGAAACATCCAACAGAAAAATCTTAATTTATAAGATTTTGATTTTATCCTGGCCCCACTTACAAATCTGAAATTGATATTCATTCTGTAATGGGAAAATGACAGCCTCTTAGCTTTTAAAACTATTAAACTGCCATAAGAGCACCCTCTCCTCTTACATTAAGCACCTCAAAGTACTGTAGTTGCTTTAATAGGAAATTTTCAGTCTAGTTCCCATTTGAAAAGTGACTTCAAAAATTACATTGTTTATTGTTGCTCAATAATTCAGGATCTGACTTGCTTAGCTGACGTAAAAGCAATTTTTTTTTAGTGATAGCTGCTAGGCTTTGAAGTTAGGATTCTTTTGGCAAGCACATTAGCTTCTGTAGAACACTTCTGCTGTTGGAGTTGGACTCCATAATGTGATAGAAATGGCAATACTGAAAAAGGCAGCCAGGCTTGAGTCATACAGGACGTCAGTAGCACCCCTCTAAAAGGTGGCTACTTGAGAGTATGTATTGGACCAACATCAGACCAGGAAAAGGTGCTGTAGAGTATGGTTTGTTGGGGAATACTGGGCCCTGGCATGCTGTTAACAATAAAGAATAGTAAATGGAGGTATAGCAAGAAAACTACTTTTAAATGCAGCTAGGTCTAGGTGAGATATTGTCAGTTCCAGCAGGGAGTACTGCATTAAAAAGAGGCAGAATAACCATCCAAAAAGCAGGTAATAAATAAAATGAAAACAAGAAAATGCTGGATCCTGTGTAAACTGGCCCTGCTACCCAACTAGAAGGCAAAGCATCTAGCATGCTGCTAAACGTCTTCTGTGTGCATACTGCAGCGATCTGCCCATCTGTAAGCTCCAAGAGAAATGCTGCTGGAGGCTTCCTCTCTTCTTTCTGCTTGTTTTAAGGATCTTGGATACATAAGTGGGACCCCATGCTGGTTTTGTATGTGCGGTAGACCATGGTCCTACCCCTGTTAACTTCAGGAATCTGGTAGGCTGCATCAATGACCTAATTTTGCCTTCCAAAAGTTCCAGCTCTTCTAAGGAAATGTTGCTGCCACATAAAGCTCTGACCTTCTCCTTTTTTTCTGAGTATTGTGGGAGCCAACGGTATCGAAAAACTCTGAAGCACAAGGTATTCACCACCCAAGTGAGAGCGTCCACCTGACTGCACCAAAGAGCCAAACATGAGGCAGTGCTGATAACATTGCAAAACTACCTTCTGCTATTTAATCTGCTCTTTCAAGAATTAGTAGAAGAGTGCTTTATAAATACCACCTTCAGGACAGGAGTCCAGTTGCAGAATGCAGCGCAGTCATGTTTGGCGCTTGACTGAATGATCCCTTCCAGTCCGTACGTAGTCAGGCCGTACAGGTCTAGCAGCATTTAATGTTGTTTATCCTTAAACTTTCCTTCTCCACCCCAGAGACCATAGGAGGGAATGGGAACTCCCTGAAGTGACTCAAGCTCTTCCTTTCCAAACAGAGGAGCTGTTGTGGGAACAACTCTTCCACCCCCAAGTCTTCAGCACAGGCATCTCAGGAAGCTTGATTTGCTCTGGGGAGGAACGTGGGCAGAAGCCTGAGCAAGATGCTGTTCTTCATCAAGTGCAAACAACATGGTCTTTGTGTTTAGCTGAAATTAGTCCTCAATTAAGAACAGCTGGCTAGCACTGAGCTCACATGGGCTGAAGGGTTGCTGGAAGGAGGAAGGACTGTTTTAAAAAATTCTCATAGTTTTCCTCACTGTTGAGGTATTGGCCTTTGGAACAAGTGGATACGCAGCTGACTGCTTAATGCTAGTTAAAGTCCATGTGTTGTTCAACACTAAAACTAACCCGAGCCTCCTCCCTCCCTCTGCTGTTACTGCCTGCAGCTGGCCATAAGATAATTGCTCTTCCTGTTAGGTTTGGATCTAGCCAGACCAACTGACACACGTGAGACCCAGATCTGGTCACTTCAGCTTCTACCTCAGAGTGAAAATGTGTCAGTGCCCCCCTCCCACATGCCCAACTCCAGCTGATGCAAGGTGCCCGCCCACCTGCTTTGCGAAAGGATCGCTAGGATCTCACTGCCTGAGTTCACTGAACTGGGTTATTGTTGTCTACTGCAAAGTTGGATGAACAGAAAGTCTGTGTGTGCTGTTTTACGTGGTGCATAACCTGCCTGAAAGCTGCTGATGCAAAGACCTTGCAGCATGCAAATAACTGCATTCAAATAGACGTTAGCATGAATAATTAGAAAAAATTAATGTTTTGAAGTGGATTTCTGTACTAGTAAAATGTATTACGTATTTTGGCTCTTCCACTTGGGGTTATAAACTAAATAATTGCTCAATCTCAAATGTTATGTAAGTGTCAGAGAGGTTTTCTTCTTCTTTTGAAGCATCTGGCATTGGCACATGTTCTCATCACTGAAAATTCCTGGTTTCTAGGTTACTTTTGGTGCAGATAAGGGAGCCTGTTTTCCTCCAAGGGTGTTACTTTTCACAGTTCTGCTCAATTTTCCACTTGTTGACATAAACCAGCTTTCAGTCAGTAGTTCTTTTGATGAGGTATTAGGCAGAATGGACTTATTTCAGCTCATTCCCCCAGCTGTTTGGCTCTTGCAATGGTAACAGGTATAAATGATAACAGGAATAAAAATGAGGGTTTTTTTTTTTCCTGTCATTAAGAGGAGGAGAGATGAGATAGGTTATAGATCCAAGGGAATACACTTGTTGGATAAAAAAAAATTGCTAGCACACTGATTAAGACTCTCTGCTTCTGTCTAGGCAAAATCTGGCTACATGAATCTCACTGGGATTGATTACTCTCCTTCTGCAATACAACTTTCAGAAAAAGTAAGAGAGAAAGAAGGGATGTCTAACATTAAATTAAAGGTAAGTTTTGAGAGAAAGCTTATTGAGGAAATAGGAAGCAATTGAACCCAAGATTAAATGGCCTAATTGATATTCAAATGTACTGAGCATACTATATTTATTACGTATTCTGACATGCATTTGTGAGAAAACTCTAACCAAATAAATCTATTTACAAGATTTTTGGTCTTTTTGTTGTTGTTGTTGTTTGTAATAGTCATTAGTAACAAGATTCCCCTGCTTCTAACAGGGAGCAGAATGGCAGTTTGCTATTTGGCGAGTTCTGTATTTTAGCTGCTACATTCTGAGTTTCAGATTTGGGATAGAGGATGAAATCTTTAAGTGATACAATCCCTACCTGTAGCTGTGCAGTAGGAAGTTTGAGAGGCCCTGCTGGAGCAGGGGGTAGGACCAGATGACCTTCAGACGTCCCTCCCACCCTCAGCCATTCTGTGATTCTGTGGCTGCTTTTCATCCTGAGCTCTCTGCTATGCTGTTTTATCCTCCAGCTCTGTACCTGTATGATGTCTCTGTTCTTGTATGTCAGTTGTAATCTCTTTGTGGCAGGCACTGTCTGTTCTTCTGTATTTGTACAGTGCCTAGCACACAGCACCTAGGAAACCAGGGATCAAAGTATAAAAAATGTTCTAAAGAATGAAATTCAAGTATGATAGTTTGAGCTTTGGATGATGGGTATACACATGGGCTTTAAAGCAAACAGATCATCACATAATACGTAGAGAAGAATCTGACATGGCATTGTAAGTGTGAAAAGCATGTGAGTTACCCTTTCCTTAGTACACCTATTGTCAGGTTTGAGGCTTTTTCTTTTGAAGTATTGGGTTGCATTAAAGATTCAGGAGCTCCTGAGTAAAAGATTGTTTTCACAGTTGTAGACTTCTGGTTTAGGTGGAAGACTTCCTGGCTCCATCAGCTGAGCTGTCAGGATTTGAGATTTGTATTGACAAGGGGACTTTTGATGCCATAAGCCTTAATCCTGATAACGCGGTGGGAAAGAGGAAGCAGTACTTGAGTTCTCTCTGCAGCGTATTGAAACCAGAAGGCTTTTTTCTCATAACGTCTTGCAACTGGACCAAGGAGGAGCTATTGAACGAGTTCAGAGAAGGTAAGTAGTCGAACAGAACCATCTGCTAATTTATGGTTGTTCAAGGATGTGGTGGGTAAATTTTAATATCTGTGTTAGCATATTGACTTTCTCACATCAGGATTAGACCTGGTAAAGTGACTAGTAAATGCTTCAGCCTATCTCTCCTCCGTTTTCCTCTGGAATTACAGCTTCTGCATTTGCCAGTGCCAAGGGAGATGAGGATTTTGGTCTGGTTACACTGGGAAAGCGTATATCCGGGTGATACTTTTTTTCTTTTGGTTCTTTATTACCAGATCCAGTTCACCCATCCAATTGCTTTGAAATTGGGGTAACATTGTTACCCATGTATAGGGGAACTGGCAAGTCTGTGACCATACCTTTTACGTCACCTCGTCAACCACCTTTGTGATCCACCCAGAAGGGGTTTTTTTACATGCCAGTTAGCTCCTGAATCTCATGCCTTGAGGCTTGAAACTCGGTGTGGATCTAAAACAACCATCCCTTCTGGGGAACTAAACTTACTGGCAAGTTATCATCTTTTGTGCCATTAATTTGTGTGAGTCAGCTGGCTAAGATTTTTATTATCCATGGAAGGGTTTCAGCTGTATAAAGCAGCGGTGCAGTGTAACAATACAGTCCTATAAACTTACAGAGTAAGTTTTCCAGACAAATAAAGAACGGTTTGCAAAGGGTTATCCAAGAGGCAAATAAAATTACTTCCTTCTAATAAGAGTATTTTAATTTCTGTCTGGCAGGATTTGAAATGCTGGAGGAGCTGCCAACACCCAAGTTCTGCTTTGGAGGAAGAGTTGGAAACAGTGTAACAGCATTGGTTTTCCAAAGGAAAAAAGTGAGGCCATCCATCTTGGAGAAATTAGATTAGTTGAGAAAAGTCTGAACTTTAAACCGGACAGAAAAGCTCAGACACGTGTGTAAATAAATGCTCTTTGAGTATACAGTAAAATACTATGTATGGAACTCTAAGGCACTGTAAAACATTGCCCTAGAAACATTTCAGCTTTGCATAACTTGCCCGTAAATTTTGTCCTTGCTACAACCTCACTTGTTTTAGGGAAGCTGCAAGTTCATAAGTGAGAGAGAAATAAGGCATTCTAAACATGGAGACTAATAGAACTGAATTGTATTTGTGTTTGGAACATAAAGGTTACCTGGTATTTAATTTCTGTGTTGGTAATCAGTGACCAACAGAGGTAAAGGTATTGTACAAAGCAAAAATCTCATTTCTCTGTTGTGTGGTGTAATAGGGAACAAGCTTTTGCAATGTAAGCGCTGGATCTTTTATTTTTTTCCTCAGGTGAACATGAATGTAGCTGTTAAAGAGGAAAAATAATATAAAAGCCATACACTCACCAAAAAGGGCCAGTTAATGCTTAAAATTCAGATTTTCAGAGGTTCTCAGACTCTGCATAGTTCAGTCTCCTCTGAAATAGCTCAACCCTTTTCCCACAGAGGGAGTGTTTTTAAAAATCTCACTTGCCTCAATGTGTGCATACTTCATCAGTTATTTTCACTGATCTCATAAATAAATAAGTAAAGGTGTGATGTTGCAGTCTTACTAGCATGTGACGTGTGCCTCCTTCATTATTAATTTGCTATATAGTAATGTCTTCAGAGCCAACAATGACAGTATGTTTTCCAGTGAATTTCTCAGGGCAGCTTTTAGCTGCATAAATCCAAAAGAGTTCAAAGCATAACTCTCCATTCCTTTTTCCTTTTTTAAAGTATTGTGGTTTTTTTAAACTTCTGTGTGTGATCTTTTTACTTAATTTCTTTACCTTTATTTCTTCTATTGTTTTGTATTTTCAGAATACTACTTTTGCTCGAAAGGTAGGAAAATGAGATTTCTTTATGCCTTGACAAACACGTTTGCAGGTGACAATAGACTTGTTCTTTCAAGCATCAAAGGGGCCCTATTAGACAATAGAGTTTTGTTTCACAGGCGAGGTCATGTTTGCTTATCAGATAATTGCTTCTCCTAGTTTGCAGACTTCTCCTAGTTCCCAGGGTTCAGGAGATCTTTAAGGGTCAAGAAATACTTCTAGTCCCTTCCCAGGATAGGAAATAAGGCATTATTTGCAAGTGGTGAGTACTCGCTCTGTGATCCATCTGGTGATGTCATCAGGGTAGGAATCCTAAATTCTGCATGTTTTTGCAAAATCGGATGTACTGGTTCCATTGGAAAAGTGGTCTGTTGGCAGTGGTGAGAAAGTTTAGTCCCAGTGAATAGCTCTCTGCATAGTTGGTGAGGTTTGGGTTCCTAACTTTACCAAAACCAAGTTTTGTTATCGTCTGGGTAACTTGCAATACGATGTATTGCGCCTGCCCAGCAGGCTTGCAGCAGCCCACAGGACTGCTATGAAATTTAAGTGGTAATTCAGACAGAGGATTTTTTTGATGGAGTAGTACAAAGGATTCAAAGTACTCTACTGATCACAACCTCTGTAAAAAGACCATGGCATTTTTGCAGACAATTTGGCATCAGATAGAGTTAATACCAGCAGATTTTAATTGGCAAGTAACTCTGGCAGGATGTGTTTAGGGTATGTGTTTTATTCCCATCTGTAATTTTTGCTAATGAAGGCATGATATGTGTTTAATCATGGAATGGAAATAAAGTCATGGCTGTCATGGATTTTCTTTTAATCAGTTAGGAGGAATTTAACAATAGATTCACACTCCATAAGATACGTAATGTTCAGGGCAAGTATTGTTTTCTCCTTTTCATAGGATTGATTATTATTAGATTTTGTTCTCTACTTAATATGTTTATATCATTTATGAAGCTAAAAATAAGCTTCCTACAATGGTTATGCAGAAATTTTGTTATCAGAGATCATGTAAGCGTGTCATGTAAGGTGCATGATCAACCAGTTTCAATTAGTATTTTTAGCAAGGCGTTTGGAAGCAACAACAGTAATTCACTATTTTCTCTTGCTACTTCATATTGCTGTTTTTCAAATGTTCTGGACAACTATTGTATTTCTTTTTGTTATTATTTCCTCCTATGTGAATGGATTTTCTATCAGGGAGGCTTCTTAGTGGTGGGGAAGGGCTGAGAACCAACCTCCTCTTCCAGCCTACTTCATTATTTGCCCAAGTCATGGATTGTTGAGGGCTTCCACTTCAAGCATTTCCCTGCCACTTCTGGGCTATACATAGCCCCATAGGCAGCAAGCCTATGCTTTACTTTTGGCATTGCAAGGTCCAGTCATGAGATGGAGATACACACGCTAATGTCACAACTAAAATGTCATCCTGCTGCCCAAAGGTGTCACAAACCCGTTAGGAGCCTTAAATTCTGGTTGTCAAGAGGAGTTTGGGACAGAAGTGTGTTTTTCCCATGGACAAGGGTCTGGGCTTTGTCCATAGGCAGTTGTCTTCACATCTCTGTGGTGGTTTGGGCCAGAATTCACGTGCCTGTCTGCTTCTCGAGTCCATATAAAAGTTTTCTATTAACATGCTCAATAAAGCTGAGAAGAGCAAGCCTGCAGATAGGTACCTGTGCAGGGAGGATGGGTAGGGAGTGGAAGAATGGAGTGGCCCTCATGTGTGGAAAGGTTTTGATTCCTAAATTTGTCATGGCCCCCCTTTAGTCTCAAATGAGTACACAAGCTATTCCTTGAAAGTAAAGATTTCTCCATCTGGTCTTGAATATGAATTTCACAGGCCCAAGCACTTTCAAGTATCACAGGAGAGTAGGCAAATGCTTGTAAAACATGTTTTAGGAGATTTATTTTAAGGCAATAATAACCAAAGCCTTACTATGTAAAATCTGCTCTGTTGGAAACCTGGCATTTTATGAATAACGGAGTCTAGGTCGCAGCTCTAATACTGACTTAAGCACCAGCTTTTTTCTAACTAGCAGGATTTGGAAATGTCATGTCAAAGAATGTCCTTGGTGTGGGGCAGTTCATCTTGCTAGATGGTTCTTCATGAAGGTACGATCTCTAAATGTTAATGCTTTTCAGTGGAAAACCTCTTAAAAGAAAAAAAAGAGAAATTATCAGTGGGTTAGGAGAAGTGAGCCTTTGTAGTTGGGGGAGTGCTTCACGCGTCCGCGAAGGCTGGTATCTTCGTGACTACACAGCGGTGTGACTCGGTTTCAGCTGCAGCACCAGACTAGAGGAGAGTAAATGCAGCATTTGAAATAACATTTTGCTCCATTGTTTTGTTATCTGAAGACTGTATATGTGATTTCACTGTCAAATACGAGGTTTGTGGGTAATGAAACTAACATCTTTCATGGATCTTTACAGTGGTTGAGCCCACAGGCTCTTCCTGCAGTGCTGCGTTTAGGCTGGGTGCCGCTGCAGAGCTGGCATACCTTGCTGGAGCTGGATATAGTTTTGCATAAAACATAGGCAGAACGGAAAGGGTTTATGTTCCCTTGTTGATCGACACCATACTGAAGGATAAAACTCAGTGCCAGTGGGCTTTGCATTTGCTGTTACGAGCCAGATGCCAAACTCAATGAGATGCCTGGAAAGACTGGAAAGGGAAGGGAGGTCTTGGCCAGTGTCCTCCAGAGGGGTCCAGAGCCTTGAGTGGAAGTCTCTCCCTTTCTCCCTAAGCGATTAAACCTCAAGACTGGCTGCAAGCTAGATCTCATGTTCTCAGTCAGGTGTTCCCAGTGGTAGTGTGTGCAGCTCCAGTGATAACATGAACTACTTTGAAACTGGTAGTTGTGAGCTGGGTTGTGTGGAGCATGGCAGCCTCTCTCTGTACCGACCTTTTCCTCCAGGAAGATGGGCGATGGCTTTTAGTGCATAAGCCCTAACAAGCAGCACCTCCACCAACATCTGTGTTTGGTGGAGCTCAGACATCCGATTCCTGACTCCTGATATATGCTATTGTCAAGAAAATTGCATTTAGGGAGTCTCTTCTGAGGCATTTACTGGGAGAGGCCATTGTATTTGTTGTCCTGTTGGAAAAGCGTGGAGCATTTTACCCCGGATTTTTATGGGGTGTATCAGGGAAGTGAACTGTCAGGATGAAATATCTGAAAGAGGAGACTGAGAGAAATTAATGAAATAAGTATTGATTTGAGATGTCAGATCTAGGGGAATGTCTACACACGGGACTCTGCTAAGAGTGTAGGGTAAATAGGTTCTCAAGACAAAAAGCCTTTGCCATTTCAGCAACACGGTACTTCCTTGAAGTAAATCCTTCCATAATCATGTTTGTATAAATTAAAAAGTGAGAAATACCAGACATGAAAATCATGACACAACTGAATGAACAGAGAATATTCAGAGGGAAGGATAATGTTCCCTTACTCCTTGACTTCCTTTCTGGTGACCAACTTGTTATTTATAAGTATGTTCATTTAACGGTCCTTAAGGAGGAGGAATAGTCAACTGTAGTGCTGCCTGTAGGCTGTTTTTCAAATGTTAATTGTTTTGGAAGGTTTAGAAGATGCGGAATTAATATTTCCTTCTTGAACTCTGTATAATTCTGTGGTGTGAAATGAAGAATTCCTGGGAGCTACAATTTTTTTTTGAGGAGCTGTTGGGTTACATCAGAAACACTAAGAGAATTATGGCAGTTGCTCTTCCAGACAGGGCTGGCAATGATGAAGCATGTAATTCAGGCTTTCTGTCCCATCAGGAGACTATTTCTTCAAATCATTATTGAGAGCATCAGGTTGAAATAACTGTTTGATTTATGGGCTCACCCTCCCAATTTCAAACCCAGTGTAGCAGTACCGTTTCTGAAAACCAGGAATGGCCAGCTACCTTGATTGTATCATAGGGTTTGGGGTATTTGACACCTAAGCGAAAGGAGACTCTCAGTGTTTTTTACTTTTTTCACAAAATTTTAAAACAGAGCATTCAGGTGTTTAGGGGTTTAATCCTGCCATTGCTGTTTACAGGACAACTGGTTCTACCTGAGCAAAAGAAATGTGTGTCCCACCACACAGGTCTCAGGTGTGAGTCTCCAGAGAGCAACTAAGGTGTGCAATAAACAGGGCAGTGCGCAGACTGCCCCGCAACTTCAGTGCAGTAATAAGGTGTTTCAAAGAGTGACCGCAGGATACCAATGTGGGAGCTGTGGCTGTGGTACAGGATCTGCTGTACAGAACCAGGGCAACCTCCGAGGCTCAGCTGATGCCTTCACAGTGTTATCCTTCTCTTTAAGCAATAAAAAACATTCTCTTCTAAGGGAACATGTCCATATAGACTAGAAATGGAGATGTTCTCTCATATCATTTGCATCCAGATTGTTCCAGTTCTGCACAGGTTTCTGGTGTGACATCTGTGGGCCTGAAGAGTCAAAGGCCTGAAAGGGCAAATGAGGGGATGAATTGAAACCACTTGCTTCGAACAACTGGGCTTTGTAAAGGGTGAAACCACGTGTACAAGGTAGACGGATACCTGTGAAGCCACGAAGCTGAGCTGACACAGCTTCTTTGGAGTTATTTTTACGTAAGGAGGAGTTCTTGGATAGTTTTTCTGGCACATTAGGCACAGCATGCTTTGCTTCATCCTTGACGCTAGCTTCCATGCATTTCCATATTCCAGGAATGCACTGACAGCACTGTAGCCATTGTAAGGAAAATCCATGTGTATATATACCCTGCTATATCCATTCTACTGTGTTCCAGGGTACCTGGTAAAAGACTGCTATTCCATACCGGTCAAAATCTTTAAGTATGGTATTTAGCAACATACAGCAAAATTTTCAGGGTTTTGGCACTCACATTGCTTTCCTAATCTTGGCATGCAGGAAGGTAAAGAACACGGCTTGCTACAACAATAACTGCTGTATTTTATAGGCCCTCTAAGCACTTTAACGTATCAAATTGTCTCCCGTAAAATATGTGGAGAGCACATAGAAAATAAACGGGCCAGGGCTTTGCATCCCCGTTGCTCGCTGCCTTTGCTGGGGTAAGAAGAGAGGAAGGCTGCGCTGCACAGCGTTACCTGCCCTTGGGCTGAATGGGCGGTACGGGCACCTGCGGAGGGGACAGCTCTGTCATGTGCCTTGGCTGGAGTTGCGTTGAGTATGACCTAATCCTTGTGGGTAGCAGCTAAATTAAGGAACAATTAATGGATACCTAGGGCTTTCAGTGAAATGGGATGAGGTGTTATAGCCTCAAGATAAAGGAGGAAAAGGAACGCTGGCATGTTTTATTTGACACAAATAAGGAAAAACCCAACCTGTGGCTTGATTTCCGTTTGTTAGGTAACAGAATAGCTTGAAATAAGCCCATTTTTAGGTTACTAGGAAATTAAAGTGAGTGCTGTCAGGCAAACAAATGATGTAGCTGCAAGGTAGCATATAAATTCTGGATAATCGCAAGTGCCTAAGTCTGTGCCAGAGAGTCAGGGCTAATAAACACTGGCAAGGGAACAGAAACGAACTTCAGCACAGTCACTCCAGCAGCCAAGTATTCATGGACAGTGTCACATGTCAAGCAGAGGTGGGAAGAATGTGCATTTATTGAGTAATTTGAAATGTTGATAGGGTTGTGAACGGAGACCTCTCACTAGCAGCACAAAGACATGCACGCATGGTGTGATAAGCCTGCATCCAGCCTGAAACCGACCAAGAAAAGGCGGGCTGAAGGTTCGTCAGTTAGATTTTCCCTTATGCTTCCCCTAAAAAATGAATGAGTTGGTGTTTCACACAGAAGGATCTAGGCTCTTTCACCCCAATTTGCAGTAGCAATTAGCCTCACTGGCTGCTGCCCTACCCTAGGGCACCTGAACGCCATGGGTACTGCATTTCTGCTTATCCAGCGTAACGTGCTGCTCTGGGGCATGTCCACAGCTGCCTCGGTTTTTGTGAATGATGGACAACTAACCCTTGGCTTATATTAAGCCGATTTAGAAGCAAACATACCTGACAAAGTGATTAGCGCATTCAGGTGAGAA